>NW_026137586.1:3600000-4087500 GCF_009805555.1 Andrographis paniculata | reverse complement strand
CACCACAGCTCTCGACTGAGCTCCAATTGTCGGACATAATAGTTGCTAGTCCGACATCGCCTTCGCCGCTCTCAATTAAGCTCCTATTCTCGAACGCAGACACGGACTCTAAGGCTAAACGCAAATAACAGTTGTTTTGTCCGTCGTTGCTGCCATCGCTTCCGACTGAGCTTCTGCTCTCACACATAACAGTTGCTTGTCCGGCGTTGCCTCTGCCGCTTTCAACAAAGCTTTTGTTCTCGAACATAGACTTAAACTCTAATGCAAATGCAAATAACAGTTACTTTATTTGCCGTTGCCGCCGCCACTCTCGACTAAGCTTTTATTCTCGCACATAACAGTTGCTCGTCCGACGTCGCTTTCGCCGCTCTCAACAAAGCTTCTATTCTCGAACACAAACTCAAACTGTAATGCAAACGCAAATAACAGTTGCTTTATTTGTCGTTGCCGCCGCCACTCTCGACTAAGCTTCTGTTCTCGCACATAACAGTTGCTCGTGTGACGTTTCCTCCGCCGCTCTCAACAAAGCTTCTCTTCTCTAACATCAACTCAAATTCTAACAAAAACACAAACTCGAACAAAATTGCAGATATATCTCAAAACCGGAGACCTCCGGGTACATTCCATGTTGAATGTACCCGGAGCAACGAGGGTTAGTAGGCTATTTCTATCCACGAGAAAAATAGGCTCTATATCATATTAGAATATTTTACGGAAACTCAAAAATTGCTTTATAGATCGTCAAAATAAGGGGTCTATATATATAGGCACCATACAACAGACTCGATATATCAAATCTAAATAACTTAATCTAATGATATGACCAAATATATATTTAAACCTAACAAACCTAAAATTAAATATTTAAAATCTCTCAACATATAAAATAACGAAAATAAAAGCTTAAAGATGAAATATATATATATATATATATATAGGATAGATATCAAACAATATAAAAAATTTAAGAATAAAAAAAATGAGACTTACATTCTTCTCATAATATATAGAATAATATTTTCTGTAAAAAAATTATTACATGTTTTTAAAATCTAATATTATAGTAGTTTCCAGAAATATTTTTATTTTATAATATATATATAGGATAATATTTTCCATAAAAAAATTTAAATGTTTTCAAAATCCTAAAATTACTGTAATTTTCATACATATTTTTATTTTTTAAATATACACATGATAATATTTTCTATAAACAAATTATTAAATGTTTTCAAAATCTAAAAATTACGGAAGCGTTCATTTCTTTGTAAATTTAAAATTATTAAATTATTATAGTTTTCATTAAAAATGAACATTTTCTTAAACCTAAAGTTCGTAAATTTAATATATTTTTTCTAAAATCTAAAACATAGGCAAAAATTATTTTTTATGTTACGGGCGTTTCACCAGGAGATCATGTTCTTGATCTTTATGCAAAAATTCATGATAGATACTACCAAAAGAATAAACATAATTGTACATTTGAAATAGTAGAATTCATACAATATTAATGTTCAAATACTTAGTACCAAAATCAACAAACATGTGGCGCATCAGAATCACCATCGGGGTCGTGGCAGTCCAGTTGGACGTTCATCCTCTCAAGTTGTTGCATAATCGTCAAGGTATGATTCTCAAAACAATCAAACCGTTCCTCCAAGTGCGCTAGTCGACTGTCAATCATTGAAACACTAGGTGTACGACCATCACTAGTGAATGAGTTGCGATCGGGTGACTTTTTTTATGCTAGGGACCCAAGCCCAAATATGAGTATTGTTATCCCGATGCACCAGGAAAAGTAAGGCATCATATGGCTATATTGTGTATCACCAAATTAAGACATCCATTCGTCAATGATATCTATGTCTTTCTACAAATCGTAAATAAAATATACTACATCCGTCCGACTCTAAGGGTCTCATTTACTTTTTGCATCTTGATATTTGAATATTAATTATTATATGAAAATAAAATACAAACTAAGGGAAAATGGCAACAATACTTCTATTAGTATCTTATAATACTATTATAATGACATTTGTGCACAAAATTATACAAATATAAGGATATTTTTAATGGTAAATACAACGACGCAAAAGGTAAATAAGACCCTTAGAGCCATACGGATGAAGTATAATATATATTGTTTGTAATAAATGAAAAGTATTTAGTAAAATATCAATTGATTAGCTTGTTTTTAGTCGGGCTGCCTTCTTGCAACAATAATTCTTGTTGTTGTGGTGCCTCATATGCTGCAATAATATGACCTTTTACAACTGAGAGTTAGCCACTCAGTAAGTCCACACACCATCTCCATCAGCATCACCACCGTTGTACCAGCCAATGGAAGCTCAGTGAAACTATTTGTATATATGCAAAATGATAGGTTTAATTCTACCAAACAAATCAATCAAAATGCAGGAGCAAAAAAAAAAAAACAAAATATAATGTTTTAAAATAAAGTCCCAACTATTTTGTTTTAAAACTACCATCACAATCGAGCAGCAACGAAACTAGAATGCAAATGCAGTTAATTCTCACATAACAGATGATTGTGAAGGTGTCTAAAACATCAACCCGCCAAAAACAATGCATAGAAAAATAATACTCCCTCCGTCCCAACTCAAAGTACCTTTTCTACCATTTCCGCCTGTCCCACTCAAAGTATCAATTTCTTATTTTAGTAAAAATAATCATACACCAATACCAAAATATCTTTAAATTTTACCTTAATTACAAACATATCATTACACATATAATTAATTTTTACATAAATTCAAAGGAAAAAAATGTCAAAACCTTTTACACACTTCCACTAACTAACAAAATACTATTATTTCTTAATCTACTACAAAACCCCAAAGGGCCCCTTTGGACCGAGATGGAGGGAGTAATAAATATGAAGGTTCTAAAATGAATGAATATTAAAAGACAATTTACTCGGAGACGCCTAACCATTTGGAATAATTTTCAAACTCAGTGTAGTTGATGTCGGAGATCATTGTCTTGTACCATCCTTTCCTTACAGTTTGAATTGTCGAGGCCTTTTCCTGCAAATATATCAAGAATTGAAGTAATCAAAATGTTGTAAAGTTTCAAAAATCATTCACGAAAGAATTTAGAAGATCATAACAAAATGTAACATATCATAATTCACAATCCCATCAAACAAATTTTGCTACATAACAAAAAAGAATTGCACTGAAACAATTCTAACTAATTGTCAAAACAAGCATATTGAACCAACCTTGATGAATCACAAACACACGAGATGAATCAAAAGATCATAAACATATGTTTCATAGCTCTCAATCCCAACAAACAATTTTTGTTATATACTAAACAAGAATTGCACTGAAGCAATTCTAACTAATAGTCAAAACAAGCAAGATTAAACCAACCTTAAGGAATCACAAACACTCAAAATGAAATCAAAAGATCATAAATATATGTTACATAGTTCACAATCCCAACAAACAATTTTTGCTACATACCAAACAACAATTGAACTAAAACAATTCTAACTAATTGTCAAAACAAGCAATATTGAACCAACCTTGATGAATCACAAACACACAAGATGAATCAAAAGATCATAAACATATGTTTCATAGCTCCCAATCCCAACAAACAATTTTTGTTATATACTAAACAAGAATTGCACTGAAGTAATTCTAACTAATAGTCAAAACAAGCAAGATTAAACCAACCTTGAGGAATCACAAACACTCAAAATGAAATCAAAAGATCATAAATATATGTTACATAGTTCACAATCCCAACAAACAATTTTTGCTACATACCAAACAACAATTGAACTAAAACAATTCTAACTAATTGTCAAAACAAGCCAGATCAAACTGTTCTTGATGAATCACAAACACTCAAGATTAAATCTAAAGATCACAAACATATGTTATATAGCTCACAATCCCAACAAACAATTTTTGCTATATACCAAACAAGAATTGAACTCCAACAATTCTAACTAATTGTCAAAACAAGCAAGATTAAACCAACCTTGATAAATCACAAACACTCAAGATGAAATCAAAAGATCATAAACATACGTTACATAGCTCACAATCCCACCAAATTTTTTTTGCTACATACCAAACAAGAATTGCCCTGAAACAATTCTAACTAATTGTCAAAACAACCAAGATTAAACAAACCTTGATGAATCACAAACACTCAAGATGAAATCAAAAGATCATAAACATATGTTACATAACTCACAATCCAAACAAACAAGTTTTGATATATACCAAACAAGAATTGCAGTGAAACAATTCTAACTAATTGTCCAAACAAGCAAGATTGAACCAACCTTGATGAATCACAAATACTCAAGATGAAATAAAAAGATTATAAACATATGTTACATAGCTCACAATCACAACAAATAATTTTTACTACACACTAAAAAACAATTCTAATGAATTGTGAAAACAAGCAAGATTAAACCAAACCTTGATGAATCACAAACACTCAAGATGAAATCAAAAGATAATAAACATATGTAACATAGCTTACAATCCCAACAAACAATGTTTACTACATACTAAAAAAGAATTGCAATGAAACAATTCTAACTAATTGTCAAAACAGGCAAGATCAAACTATTCTTGATGAATCACAAACACTCAAGATTAAATCAAAAGATCAAAAATATATGTTATATAGCTCACAATCCCAACAAACAATTTTTGCTATATACCAAACAAGAATTGCACTGAAACACTTCTAACTAATTGTCAAAACAAGCAAGATCAAACTATTCTTGATGAATGACAAACACTCAAGATTAAATTAAAAGATCATAAACATATGTTATATAGCTCACAATCCCAACAAACAATTTTTGCTATATACCAAACAAGAATTGCAATGAAAAAATTCTAACTAATTGTCAAAACAATCAAGATTAAACCAACCATGATGAATAGAAAACACTCAAGATGAAATCAAAATATCCTAAACATATGTTACATAGCTCACAATCCCAACAAACAATTTTTGTTATATACCAAACAAGAATTGCACTAAAACTATTCTAACTAATTGTCAAAACAAGCAAGGTTGAACCAAACCTTGTTGAATCACAAACACTCAAGATGAAATAAAAAGATCATAAACATATGTTACATAGCTCACAATCACAACAAATAATTTCTACTAAATACTAAAAAACAATTGCACTGAAACAATTCTAACTAATTGTGAAAACAAGCAAGATTAAACCAAACTTTGATGAATCACAAACACTTAAGATGAAATCAAAAGATAATAAACATATGTTACATAGCTCACAATCCCAACAAACAATTTTTACTACATACTAAACAAGAATTGCAATGAAACAATTCTAACTAATTGTCAAAACAAGCAAGATCAAACTATTCTTGATGAATCACAAACACTCAAGATTAAATCAAAAGATCATAAATATATGTTATATAGCTCACAATCGCAACAAACAATTTTTGCTATATACCAAACAAGAATTGCATTGAAAAAATTCTAACTAATTGTCAAAACAAGTAAGATTAAACCAACCATGATGAATCACAAACACTCAAGATGAAATCAAAAGATTCTAAACATATGTTTCATAGCTCACAATCCCAACAAATGAATCAAATAGAATATAAGAAAAATAAAAATAATAAAGTTAATATTAACAATATATAATTATATACTTTTAAATTCAAATGTCTTTACAATGACACCACATGCAAGTACGGTAATATTTTCTTGAAATACAGTCTTCAATATTTCACCGTCATCGATTGAAAATTTTGTATAAAGAACCATACGAATGAAATTCATGCTTATACATATAAAAATAAGTAAATGTGATTTTTTATTTTTTTTTGATACTCTGGAGTTGGGTCGATGCTAGGCCAACTCCTGTGTGTGGATAAGCCAGTGTTATGTAATCCGTGATTAAATAGAAATTAAATAGACTGAATAGACTATACATGTTAATAATGTGCCCATAAAAACCATTTCTTGATAGATACCGGTTACTTACATGAACAACTAATCCAAAGACATCTACATCAAAGATCAATTATATTAAATAGTAAATGAAGGTAAAAAATATTATACACATATTATATCATATCTAATACATATATAAACATACCAATAAATGGATCTTCTTGATTGACGTAATCCAACTCATTTAAAGGACCAATGTTGTAGAAATATCTTTGAAAATCTTCATTGTAATATTTCAATTCCACAATTATACTATTCTGGCGCAATATCAATGATTACGGTGAGACACTATTTTGTCAACTATTATCACTTGCACATTATCAATGACGGGATAAACAATTCCTTTAGTTGGAACTGAACATATGTGTGGTACATTAATTCCATGTACTACGCCTTGCATTGCAAATTCCTATTCATTTTTTTAAAAAAAAAATATATGTCTAGATAACAACAACAACAAAAATTATTATAAATTAAAGTGAATGATTTAATACTTACATAATTATCAATGAACAACATCTTCAAAACTCGAATTCCGGATCTTGGATTTCACATATCCAATAATCTGAGTAATCGAACTTTAATACTTGTGTTGAAAACTTTAAGAGTTAAAATTTGTAATTTTTTATAAACGGCATATGCATCGTAAACAAACTTATAGGTTTATTATTAAGGTTAGAAGTAAGTTTTAAAGAACAATATACTATTGAAAAAAACCTAATAAAATAATATATAATAATTTAAAATTCATTACAACGGTTGAAAACACAATCATAATAAGAATAACTCAAGGTAATAAATTCTAAATTTGAATGGAAATAAGAACTTCTAGTACACTATAATGGAAATAAGAACTTCTAGTACACTATATTTCTGGTACAATTTGGAAGGATGCCGCTCTTGTTACAAATCACAATCTTTGAACCTAATGGGTTTGTCAACCTTGATAAAGAACCATACAACATATCATGAGAAAAAATAGAATTTGGCAAAAATAACCCCATTTTATTACGTGTCTGACCCTAACTCTTGTTGGTTATTATTTCAAAGGCCAATTTAATAGAAAATTGTCTCATCTTCACTTGGACATATGTATATGATTGATTTGTGGTCAATATGAGAACTACTAATAATTTGTGTTTCAAGAACTTTATCATCTAACTTAGAAAAAGTTATTCCATTACAAGGACCCACAGATTGATTGATATTTCTGAGAAGCATCACCGGTGCACTCTACTTTGAGTTCCATGCAATCATTAGGAAATTTAGAAAGTTTTATAATATTTAACAACTAAGGGGGTTGATATGATGCTCAAACTCTTGGGCTTCACCCGGTGCTATAGTGTCAGCACTATAATAATGTCAAATTTTTCTGGGTAACATGGATAACATCTTGAAATTAATCTGATCAACATCCTCATTTTGCTTCTAGAATGGCACGCTCTTTTAAGTAAGTAGAATCTTTATATGTTTCATTCAACTATGGATATGTTTCATTTAGTAGAGAAAAATTGCATCATCAACCCCGTTTAATAGAAACCTATATGAGATTTCGATCCAACCAGATTCTTCACCATCTTTAAAGTTCAACTACCTCACTTTTTCTTCCCCAACCATGTTTACCCATTCAGTATAACTGCGTTGTTCGGGAAGTGAGCTTGTCAAGTCATCATTTGATACTAGCCTCAAACTCTCCCTTAAATGCATAATTGTACAATGATTCCATAAATCTAAATTATGTAGAGAAGCATAAACAATAGCTTACATCTACCTTTAGTTACAATTGGAAAAAGTTGCTTAAAATCTCTTTTTAAAACCAACAATTTTCCTCTAAAAGGCTTATTCCGGGAGAAATTTTGAGAATTCTTTAATACATTAGATCCTACTTACTGCTTCAAAACCATGGTGATGCATCATTGGTGCCTCATCCTAAATTATTAATGAACATTCTCGAATCAAATGTGCTAAATTGGAGCTTACATAAATAGAACAATGTGATATTCATCCAAGCAAATGGTATTTTAAAACGCGGATATGTATTTTGACCACTTGGAGTAACAATGCCGCAATTCTAGAAGATACCAGTGATAGTAAAATTTTATTTTGTGATTGGAACTTAGCAATTGAGGTTTTCCAAAAATAAGTCTTCCCCACTCCTCCACTTCCATTGTCAAAGAAAGGTCCCATTGATTACTTTCATAGATTTCAATAATTGCATGGTAAACACGAAGTTGATCATTATTCATTCCTGTGTAAAGTATATGAAATGATTGTGCTTTAGATTCTGCATTGTAAGCAAGTTATTCTTGTATCAATCTATTTATTGAATAGGGAAATGTCTGGTAGATGGTTGTGGCATAGAAGGAAAATATGCAAGACTCTTACCGGTTTTGCTATGTAACTCAATTTCACGAAGTCCCCAAACTTTAAGATCACTATCACATAAACAAATATCATTTTTTGATTCCCTCTTTAAACTATAAAGCAAATTATCAATCATCAATCTCTAATATTGTTCCAAAAAGTAAATAGGATCTCTTAACTCAGAAAATATGAGCATTGTATCAAACACGTGCCATAACTTTGATGGAGAAGCTCAATTTGTAGCTTCAGAAAATGTTTCATGCCATTCATTGTTATCATCCAGTAAACCTCGTTCTGCACAAGCTTACTTAAAAATTGGATAAATAATTCCATTATATGTTCGAATATCCTCAAAGTTTTGTGCACTGCACACAATGTATAGCAACATCTGCAAGTAATATTTTTCTCCAAGTTCTGGATATACGTATGATAGCCTTCCAATACTTTTTTGCCACATTGTCTCCTAACCCATGTTCTTTTATCTCACTTCCATATCCATTCGGAGGTGAAATTGACATAGGTTAGTCCTCGTGCAACAACATTATTTTGGGTAGTGATGTGACCATCATGAAGGCTATTGACCCAATGATATTGCCGACTAAACCAATAAACCAGAGCCGATCCCAAAAGTTTTAAATGGCTATCTCAAGTTTAGTCCAACATGCCATGGACTCAATTTTTGAAAAGATCATTGAAGATGGACCTACTGAATATTGCATCTCTTATGTGCTAGACTCAAAGATCAGTTAACCGAGTCATGCCAAAACCTCCATGTCAAGAATCAGGATTGCAGATCAATTATACCAATAATATCAATAATTATGGAAAAATCCCAAAGTTTCCATATTACTTATAAGTTAAGTTTCCTTTATTATTATTTCTCTTTCACTAGCTTCCTTAATTAGATATTTCCTTTTTTTTTATAGTTTAATTGATGTCTTTTAATTTGTTTCCTTATTTTTAATGTTTCATTTCCTTTACCCTCAAGGTCCTCTATATAAAGGCATTGTTTATCATTGTAAACACCACTTTGATATTTCTTATAATTTTTTTTTGCTTTCAAGAGTGATTCTTGCTTGCTTGGTTATTCGAGATTATGCGATGCAATCCTCAGTAATCTTTCAAATTGGGTTGTTTTCGAGTGATTCGAGATAGTTCATCGCCTATCAATCGGTGTTGGACCGCTTGTTGCGTCAACTTCATTCCTTAATTGGTTTAGAGATCTTGTTTTACATGCTGCCTATTTTTCACGTGGTGCTCATCTGAACCAACAATGTGGATCGAGAATCCATATTATCTCTATTTATTCCTTGTTGGTTTAGATATTTTGTGTTGCGTGTTGCTTAGTTCCCACGTGGTGTTATCCGATCAACCTTGTGAATCGGGAAACAAAGTATCCTTCTATCCATATCCTTTTCATCCCTATCATTCCACCAAATTTCGCATCTTTCTTTTTCTTTATTTCTTATGATTTGCGAGTTTCCAAATCCTTTGGTTGCGTTAGCATCATCTAGTATCAGAGCTAGTTGATACAATCTCATGGTTGATATCACAGTTCTGATTTGAAAAAAAAAAGTCCCAAAAAAAAGTAAAAAGAAAAATGAAAAAAAATCCGAAAAAAAACAAAAAAAGAGCAAAAAAAAAGGCTTGATAATATTTTGTTTCCTTTTCTAAATAATATTAATATATTTCTATATATTTTTATCCATTTTCTTTTCTTTCCATATCTTTTTTCTTAATTTTCCTTATTTAATATATTCATATTCATTCTCATCATTTTCCACTTCTTTCTATATTTTTCTCCTAATTTCCTTTTCTACTATCTTCATATCCATTCTTTCCATATCTTTTGTTTAGAGTTGATGCGCATATGTGCTATGTATTGATTACTGGCATCGAATATAGAGTCTTCTCTAAAACTTTCTGAGATTGAGAGCAGGCAAGAATATTGGCGAGAACATTTGTGTTGAGCGATACATGAGTTGAGAAAAAAAAAAGAGTCATTTTGTTGAGAGTGCATTACATCCCGAAGAGATTATTATCTGAGAGGAGAAAACTAAGTGAGGTTGTCCTTAATTTTTATTCTAACGTGCTATACATATATATATACATTTATGCTAATGTCAAGTGACGAAGAAAGACAACGAATTCCCTTGGAATCCAAACTCATCTATGATGCAATCAATGCAACACTGACCAAAAAGATCGATGAGCGATTTGAGTTAGAGATAGCCGGACTAAACTGAAAGTTGGATCTTTTAACTGCACACCTCTCTGTTGACGCACAGTCCAGGCCCACAGTTGACCCACCAGAACTTCGTAGTCCTCGACATCACACCCCAGAGCCCAAATGATGAATCTCTCGTGAAAGATATGTTCCTGAATCTGATGATGAGTGGGAACCAGCCCATAATAGATCTCGTCTGCATGACCCTGTGTGAAACCTGAAGTTCAGCATCCCGACCTTCAATGGTTGTTCCGATCCTGACACTTTCCTTGATTGGGAACGAAAGATGGAGCTCTTCTTTGATTGCTCCAAATATGAGGAAGAACAAAAGGTACGAATTGCAGTACTTGAATTCACTGATTATGCTTTGAATTGGTGGGATCAGATTCGTATCAAAAGAAGAAGGGAAGGAAAAGCTCCTATTACTACTTGGGGGGCGCTGAAAAGAGCAATGAGAAAAATGTTTGTAGCGTCTTGGTATAAACGAGAGCTTTACCAGTGACTGCAAGAACTTAAGCAAGGCTCCCGCATGGTTGAAAAATATTATAAAGAGTTGGAAACGGCTATGATAAGGGCTGACATAGTGGAGGATGGGGAAGCTACGATGGGAAAATTCATGGGAGGACTCCATAGACATATTCTAGATTCCCTAGAGTTACATTATTATGTCAACATCAAGAAGTTGTTACAACATGCCATAAACATTGAGAAGCAATTGAGACGCAAAAGTTGGACAACAAGTCATGCAATTGGAGCACAAAGGCTTCCCCAAAGATTGCATCGGACAACACTTGCCCTGCGACCACACAAAGGACTCGCTTCCAAAAAAAAAAAGATTGAGCCAAAGCTTGACGCACCAAAATCAAAGTTGAAGGAAGTTGTCTCTACCAAGCCTACACAGAACCGAGATATTACTTGTTTCAAATGCCAAGGCAAGGGGCATTATGCATCCGAATGTCCTAACAAGCGTACGATGGTTCCTACTGAATCTGGCATGGTAATAACTGGTGATGAGGTTGATTTTGACCATGATAGCATACCCGCTTTAAAGGATATTTCCGGAGCTACTCTGCCCAATGATGAGGAGGAGTACAATCAAGTTACAGCGGTGACATTGCGAGCCTTAAGTACACTACCCAAGCCCGATGAAGAGAACATACAAAGAGAAAATATATGTCATTGTCGTTGCAAGATCAAAGGTAAAATTTGCAGTATGATTATTGATAATGGTAGTTGTACAAATGTGATTAGCGAGGCGTTTGCGAAGAAGTATGAGTTTGAGATGAAGCCGCACCCGAAGCCAAATCGCCTACAATTGTTGAATAGTAGTAGCGAGTTAAAGGTGAATAAGCAAGTTGAAGTTGACTTCCACATCCACAAGTACAACAAAAAGGTGACATGCGATGTAGTCCCTATGCAAGTTTGCCACATATTGCTTGGGCATCCATGGAAATTTGATAATTAAGTTATTTATGATGGTAAGATGAACACCATCACCTTGACATACGAAGGCAAGAAAGTGGTTTTGAAACCACTAAATCCCAAAGAAGCACATGAAGATCAAGAGGTTATCCAACGGAATCACATTCGCGAGCTTAAAGAAAAAGAAGTGAAGGAAGCAAATGAGAGAAAAGAGAGTCAAACACGACAGAAACGTAAGGCCACAAGAAAAAAGAAAAGTGAGTTGAGTGTTAGCAAAATGAGTGCCAATATTAGGGAGAGTTTACTCACTTTAAAGTATTTTAGATCCATTCGGGGGGAGGAAACTGATCGGATTTATATTTTGATATGTAAGTCTTATTGTCTGCCACTTCAAGATTTAAAGTCTAACTTATCACCCGAGTTTTATGCTTTTCCTACAAGAATTTTTTGATGTGTTTCTCGAAGATCTACCCGGAGGATTGCCACCATTGAGAGGAATAGAACATCAAATTAATTTCATCCCCGGAGCTCAACTTCCTAATCGGCCAGCTTATAGGGCCAATCCCAAGGAAACAAAGGAGATCCAGCACCAAGTACAAGAGTTGATGGATAAAGGTTGGGTAAGAAAGCTTGAGCCCTTCTTATGTTCTTGTTTTAATTTGTCCAAAAAAAGATGATAAATGGCGAATGTGTATTGATTGTAGGGCCATTAATGTGATTACTGTTAAGTATAGGCATCAAATTCCTAGACTTGATGATATGCTAGATACATTGCATGGTGCTACTATATTTTCTAAAATCGATTTAAAGAGTGGATATCATCAAATTAGAATGAGGGAGGGTGACGAGGAAAACGGCTTTCAAAACCAAGTGAGGATTATATGAATGGGTTGTTATGCCTTTTGGACTCAGAAATGCTCCCATACCTTCATGAGATTGATGAATCATGTGTTGAGGAGATACATAGGAAAACTTGTAGTTGTGTACTTTGATGATATTCTCATTTATAGCCGTGATTTGAAAGATCATATTCAACATGTTAGGGGTGTTTTTAGACCTATTGAGAAAGTTTGTCTTTTAACAGTATCATAACCCAAATTATCAATATCCTTATTTGGTATTTCAGAACATATACAACTATCAATTCATCAAGAGTGATTGGTTCGCACCAATCCTGAAAGAATAGTGTACTGTGTGAATGCGGAAGTCCTTTTTTTTTAAATTAATTACATGGACATCTGTTGTACATGAAAATACATAAGTGTTAAAATTGGTATATGATATAATAATTTTTTAATACACATGAGCTAGAGTGGTCTATACCTTCTGTTGTATATCCAAAAAAGATTCGATCTTTTAAAAGATGCATCAATTCTCTGTGTTTCATACTAACACTATAAAAAAATATTTAATTAGCTATGATTTTTGTAACTATGAAATATTTTTGTAGTTAAAATATGTCATTCAGCAAAAAAAATTAATTTTGTCGCTAACAAAATTATGTAATACAAAATTAATTTCGTCATTAAAATTCTTTTGCTAAAAAATCTTATTTTTTATAGCAAAAGGGGTTTTAGCTACAAAATTATCTTTCATAGATAAAACCATTTGGCTAAAAAAATCACGCATAATTTGTTGCTAAAGTTCTTTTGTTATGAATTTTATTTTTATAGCAAAAGAGCTTTAGCTATGAAATCATATTTTCGTAGTTATATCTTTTTTCTTAACTTTCATTGTAAAAAACTTATCTTTCGTTACAAAATTCAAATTTGTTGCAAAAGACTTTTACCAACGCGGTATAGGCGATGAAACGTATATCGTCACAAAAACCTTCTTACTACGAATTTATTACCTTTTGCTACGTAATGTTTTGTAGTTAAATTTCAACTTTTTTGTAGTGTAAATACCCTTGCCAATATATCAACACAATCTTCTGAATGTTGATTAGGAAATTTTATCAACTCACTAGAGATTTCTGACCATTTAGGATTGCATGTAAATGTAATAAATGTAATAAATGGATCTATAGGTCTGATTGATATAAATATTGCTAAAGCATCATGATAATGTTGTAGCATATTTCTTGGACCTCCAGTGAACGATGAGGGTAAAACTATTTGCATTTCAACAAAATCGGCATCTATATCCCCAATACCAACAACATTTTCAAGACCTTTATATAAATCTACACAGAACTCCGATTGATGTAATTGAGATGACGTTGTTCAATTGTAGCTTAACAATCAACTGCTAGCTACTGAAATAAACCACCTCCTTGTAGAAGTGTCGTACCTTCAAATTATCTATGTTGAAACCAAATACCCAAAACTCATGAATTAAAACTTGTCCTTCACGTCTTCGTCCAAAATTCACATTATAAGGAATGTCAATTCTCCACCAGTCTATTCTATAAGGAAATAATAATGGATATTTTAACAGGATATATGAAGGATGTGTCTCATTGATACGCCTTAAATGGCCATCAGTTTTACAGGCTATAATATCACGATTTTAAACAATATTATTATTTTTTCTGACAATTAAAGTAGCAATTTCAATTGCTGAATATGTTGTGTACTCTCGGTTACTTCTATCATTCAAAATTTGTATATTTATGTCTATAGAATTATCACAATTCAGTACATCTTTTGTTGTTCGAAACATATAATATTACTTTCCTCTATAGCATTATTGACCTTAAAAAGATTAATTCTATCTTGTTGATTATTCCCAAGAATAGGAGGTAATATACTCCTATTATCTTAAAAATAAGAAAATCACATTAATAATAATAATCTAAATTATAGTAAAAAATAATCTTAAAAATAATGTTGTTGTAACAATAAATTATATTTCATGTAAATATATTAAATAATACTCCCTCCGTCCCGGCAGGGATGACACCTTTTGAATGGACACGGGAATTTAGGCAAAATGATTTAGTTATTTAGATTGTGAAGATTAGTTGTTTAATAATTTTGTGTAATAAAAATATATTTTATTATCTAATTTATATGCATAATTTATTTTAAGTTTTAAAATTTTGTAATATGCATTAATTATATTTATATTTAAAATTTAACATCATTAAATAAATTTAAACATAAATAGAACTACGCAAATGGACATACATGTACTAAACAATAATTAATTTAAAATAAACATACTTTAATATGCAAAAATTTCAAAATTATTAATACTCCAAAAACTATATTAATAAATACTTTGAATGCAGTAAAAATCTATTAATACCTACCATAACTATAATATGCATTTAAAATCATTAGTACTCAAAAATCAATTTAGAGATTAAACTTTGCAAGCTAAATGCTGCAAAATCATTTTCCCACCGAGCTAAATGCTGCAAAATCATTTTCCCAATATTTTTTCCCTCCAAATAATTACATATGCAGTGAATATAAGTATCTCATATGCAGTCATTTAATTTTCATTCCAAATGCTGCAGAATGTACATATAATTATAAAAACAAAATCTTCAAGTAGTGATGCTATTCTCCTTCCATTAATGCCCGCCAAAATCGACCTTGCAAGACAGACATAATCAGATTTGCATCCAATTTCAAAAGGTAATCTTTGTTGGCATTTTCTTTCATTTTACATATTATAGAATAGATTTACATTAAAAAAATAAATTACATACAGACAAAGTAAATTTACCTTCTAACTTTTTCTGTAATGACAGGAAAAAAAGAATTGAGTGATAAAGATCGCAATAGAGTGGTCCAATTTTTGCTTCAAAATTTAAAGAATGGAAAGCCTCCACATGGGAAATTATTGAAAGCATAATGTAAATCTTCATTGTCAAAAAGCACAATTGGCAGATTTTGGAGGGAAACAAAAAGGCGAATTGATCCATATTTGCATAAAGAAAAAAACAGCATACAAGCGTCAAAAGAAATTGCCAAATATACAATTGATTGAAAGTGTTCCTATTCAAAAACGATGTACGATCCGTAGGCTGGCAGCCTCAATACAATGTTCTGAAAGCATTGTTGGAAGGTGGATTATTAGTGGATTGCTACAAGCTCATACAAGTGCAATAAAACCGGATTTGACAGCTCCAAACAAGTTGTTAAGGCTTATGTTCTCATTGGAACAACTTCTATATAATTATGCCTCAAATGCAATTCAATTTAAATGCATGAAAAATGTGGTACACATTGATGAGAAGTGATTTTTTATAACTAAAGGAACACACCAGATTTACTTAACCCCGAAGGAGGCCGAGCCACATAGAACATGTTAGAATAAGAATTTTATAACCAAGGTTATGTTTATATGTGATGTGTGTAGGTCTATCTTTGCAGAGGATGGTTCAGTGATCTTTGATGGGAAGATTAGAATTTTCCATTCACTTACAAAAAAGCTGCTAAAAGATCAAGTAAGAACCGTAAGGCAGGAACCCTCCTAACGAAGCCTATTCAATCTATCACCAAAGAAGTAATCAAAAAATTTCTGATCAAGCAGGTATGTAGTTGAATGTTAAACTTTCAAAATGTTAGAATCAATGTAGTTACATTGCACTAATTTTTATTCCCACTAGCACAATGCTTATTCTATTTTATTTATGCATTCACTAATATAAGTTGAGATGATGACTGACTTATATAAAAAAAAAAACTTTTAGATTATTCCAGCAATTAAACAGAAGTGGCCTGTCGGAAATTATATAAATATTTTCATTCAATATGATAATATAAAGCCTCATATAATGAAGATTCAGATTTTAGAGCAGCAGCTTCTAGTGATGGCTTTGACATAAATCTAGTTCAACAACCCTCAAATTCTCGAGACCTTAATGTGAATGATTTTGGATGGTTTAGAGCAATTCAAAGTATTCAAAAAGAATCAGCATACTACACAATGGATGAACTAATGAATGCAGTTGAGAATTTTTTTGAAAAGTTATCAGCTGATACACTGAATAGGATTTTCTTACCTTGCAAAGTTGTATGGTGGAGATCATGAAGGGTAAAGGACATAATAGTTATAAAATTCTCCATATGAAGAAGGTTACACTCATCGGACAAGGTATACTACTAAACCAGCTTACTATTGATATGAAACTAGTCACAGAGTGCTTGACATACCTCATGGATCAAGGAAAAGAAGAGTATGCGCGGCTACTGTCAATTGCATTAGGCGTACAAGTGCAAGATGCAATAATTTTTCATTTCTCAAGGATGACACTAGGATGAATCACTTATTATATGCTTATTTTTTTGATCTAATTAAAAGTAGTAAGGATTAGACTAATGATGTACACATATTAGACATGATTAACCATGTGTTGTGGTTATTTTGTGAAAGAATTGTTGCTATGCACACCTGCTACATGGTTAATGATGTAATTTAAGCTACATTTGGTGTAAGAAAGAACACAACAGGTTAATTTGTTATGCACAATTTCAACTGTACCACGACTACTCTTTTTTACGAGACACTATTTTTTCGTAACAAATGGAAGAAATGACGTTACAAAATGTTGTTTTGGATGTTTGTTAACGACCGGTTCTGTGACCATAAGAATGGGTAGTTTTGTTAAGGGTTCAATGACATAACAAAAAAATAAAATGACGTAACAAAAAAAATGAAATTGAGTAACAAAAAGTGGTTTTTGGACATAACAAATATGAAGGGATAATTTTGTTACGGCCGGTTTTGTGACCATAAGAAAATATATTGTTTATTACGACTTCAATGACGTAACAAAAAATTGTAACAAAAAGCGTACTCTGACAAGCGGTCATAGTAATTTTTTTGGTAACACGAGGAAATTTTGTAACAAATATCATGACTAAAAGTCCTAGCATACGCGTGGGAAGCTCGACTTTTTATTACGAGAGAATATTCGTAACAAATATCGTAACAAAAACCTTGCCATAAGGAACGTTGACTGAGAGTAGTAGTTACGAAAATGTGCATGGCAAAAAACATTCGTTACGTGAGTACACATTACGAATAACAGTCGTCACTAAGGCGTAGCAAATACGCAAATTACACGAAAATTGGCTTTTTGTTACGAATTTTTAGCCGTAGAAGAAAACTATTTTTTTGGTAGTGTGCTATGGACACATATTATTTTGAAAGAATTTTGACAGGAAGTTGAACAAGTTCATAAATAATAAAAGAATTTCAGATTGAGATTCAAATTGCTCTTCAAATTGCGTAATTCGCATATTACATCAATTTGACAAAGTTTAATAATGCTCTTTATTCAGATTCAAATTTAAATTATTTAAACAATTACACAAATTATCAAATGAAAAAATTTTACATAGTAAAGAAGCAAAAAAAATAATAATAAAAAAAATTGCATATTTAAAAAGGCAAAAGGTTAGGAACTTTCTCACAGCGAGAAATTCCTCAACAATTGTAAGGGGTCGTCGGAAGCTTCTGGGAGAAAAATCAATCAATAGCTTGGGTTGAATCAGTCGTCCATGCCATCCATCCCTGGAGTCTCATCCACGTGAGTCTCTGAGGGAAGCGATTATGGGGTCTGAGTCTTTAAGGGGAGCGACAAAGGTGTCTCAGACACGTACGTTTCACCATCAACACTGGGCGATTCAAGAAATGGTTTTATTCCTGAATCACATAAAACCAAAGGAAAAGGCACAGGAGTATTTTCCAACTCAATTGGTTCATCAATTGAATTGGGGGAATTAATTGAGTTGGGGGAGAAGTTAGGGTTCATCGATGAGGGATTTAAGAATCGATAATTGTAAGGTATGAAAAAATTTGGGAAGTTGCTCTTTTAATTTGTTGTTTTCTTTTTTATTTTATTTTTCTTTAATTAAATTTGAGTGTTTTTTATTTTAAAAAATAATAAAAATATAGTGCAGTAGTATTATTAATTAATGCTAATTAAATTTATTGATTGTATTTAAGATGGTTAATTATTGTCAAAAATATAAAGGGGTCATCTTTAATGGAACGGATCAAAAAAAAATGGGTCATTTGTGGCGGGACGGAGGGAGTATGAGATAATCTCATTAAAAAAATGCTGAAATTTTATAATTTATTGTTTATTTCTCCCTCCGTTATGTAAAAATAGGCTTATTTGGTTAGGACACAAATTTTAATATAGTATGTAGTTTTTATCTTTTAAAGTAAGAGAAATAAAAAAATTGGTTAAACTGATACAAATTGGTATGATCTTTTACCAAATTATAATATTATAGACAAAAAAATATATATATATTTTTAATAAATACAAAAAATTATACAATTTATATTTAATTTAAATCAATTCGGGTCTTATTCTCTATTTGGATCATCTAATTCTCTTTTCGGGTCAATTTGTTTTCTAACTCGACTTCGAAGGCTTCTCTCAAGGCTTTTGGGATTTAATCTTTAATCCAACTTTTTTGGCAGATTTGATCTTTGATTTGACTTTGCCGGATTTTGGAGGATTTTGGTCTCCATGCAGGCAAATTTGATCCTCGACTTTAGCTTTGGACATTTCTTTGATGAATTTAGGGCTTTGATCGTTGCAGAGATGAATTTGATGCTCCATAACACTTTTTGGCGGCATGTCCCTTTGACTTTTGGATCAAAGAGGGTCGGGTTGATGCTTTTGATGAAAAACGCGATGGAAGTCTTGAAACTTTAGGAGGAACTTTGGAGGCTTTTCCTTGGCTTTGCAGATTCTTCAACAGCTTTTAAAGCTTTGATTTTCCTCCGGATTGGACATACGATAAAGAATGTTAACTTCATCAATTCATCTATCAATATTGGATAAATTTTCAAAACTAGTGATTTTTCTACGAATAACACTTTGAAAAACACATGAACAATGCAGAGAGTCTAGAGAAACTCATTAGACTATCATCAATAAATAGCCGAAAAACCCTCGGCTCAAGGAAGGACCTGATAAACCCATAAGACAAAAGAGCCCATAACACACCTGTGGTTTGGAAACTCAACTGTCATTTCCCCTTATACTTTAAAAATTGCGAATTTTTCCTTTGTGTTTCTTAAAACTTTACACACTCTCTCCTTTTAACATTTTTAGGTAATGGAGTTAAATTTTTATTGTGAGAGACCATTATACCCCTCAACCAATACTCTCCTACTTCACCTTTCTCCTTCGTTCCCCTACATCGCCGAACCTGATAACACTCAATTTCTCTCTCCTATTTCTTACGCAATTTGTTTTTAATCCTTTGTCCTGTCGATTTCCAGCCGCGTATGAGGCCACCGAGTCCATTGCCAAATCATTTCTATGGAAGCCCCCAAACAAATTTCTGCCCTTTAAAACTTTGATGATGCAGGCAGGTTTGCATTGCCTCCGCTAACTCTGTCATCACCACTATATATGAAAAGGAGCGGCTCACATTGTATGCACGTCTTCTCCGCAACGCCCCCACCCACGCCTTCATCTTCTCTTCCAAATCTGTTGCAGTAAACACGTTTGATTTTACTATTTTGTGTGGTTTAAGTTGTTGCTACTGTTGTAATTCCGCAGGTTTTATTTCTAATTTTTATTACTAATTCTAATTTCTATGGTTGTATGTATAGTCAGTGTGTTTTAAGCAATGGTAATGACTATAAAAGCGGTTTTTAAGTTGCAGATTTGCCTAACTTTTGAAATGAATTTGTCCTATTTTGTTGTTACTTTCATATCTCTAACTCACCATATCTCCTCTATGTGCTAAAAAAATAGAAAAAATCCACATACTAAAATTGACGGATTACAAAGGAAAATTCAAAGCCGCCATTAATAGGACAAATTAAGGTTAATCATTTGAGAAAATAGAAACATAATGAAAAAGAATGGAAAAAAAATATATTGGAAGCAGCCATGATAAGAAATGTGTGCGTATCTATTTATGCATTTATCAAAAATTTGGTTCAACTTGGTTCAAGAACGGAAATCTCGGAATTTTGGAATCAATTTTTTCTACCTCGCGATTTCGAAAACGAAGAACAGATATTCGCATTCCAGATATTTAAGAGTTTAGAGGGTAAATTTGGAATTTAAAGTAGATTTTATGAAGTTGATACAACAATACTCGCAATATTAGCGTGTGTCCATCACATACCATTAAGTTCAAACGGCTGGGCGGTTTGGTGCAAGGTTTTAAAAAACACAGAGGGGAAATTCACAATTTTTAAAGTACAGGGGGAAATGGCGCCGAGTTTTCAAACCACAGGTGTGTTATGGACACTTTTGCCAACCCATAATAATATAAAAGTCATCTATTGACTTCCATACACCCACCATATGATTTTCACAATCAATATATGGATAGCCGAATGTTGTCGCCATTAACCACAAGACGTCTCACAGTCTGTGATAGCGAAGATATGACCCTCATGTCTAGCCCTACCCATGTAGTGCAGTAGAATCCGTGCAAACTGAAATCACCCAAGGGAAACTCCCCGCGCACCATAACGAGATCACATTTGGAGTTTGGCATATGATCCTAAACTACCAATAGACCTCACCAGGTGCAAATCTAATGAGTGGAACAACACATAACACGAATGATTAGACCAAATACCGCAACTACAATGAGTTTAATCCCTTAATGACCTTGCAACTAAGTCATCTAGTTGTCCGACTACTATTGTTCACTATCGCCAAAGTGATACGGTACATGGGGGTCGAATATCCTAACCCCAGTTGATGTCCTTGCCTATCACTACCACATATGGCGACTAAACGACAGATCCATAAACATATCCAACAAACCGTGTAATATGTATGCAACATGTCAAATAAGTGAGTTTACTGAAAAGGGCTATTGAGACGGCTCACCTCTCCTCATTTTCGGAAATTCACCAACACGATCAAATACGTATATTAAATATCATAAAATGTGACATCTCACACATATATAAATATACACATGCACTGAAAAAAGTATCTACATAATATCACAATGATCTTATAATCATAATTGAATGCACATGTATACCTAATTTCTTAAAATTAGATTTAATTCCCTACTGCTTACCTCTTATCGACGCTCCTTGAGTTTTTCAATCTCACCCAAATCTACCTCAACGTACGCTTGCTCCATTATTTACTCAAATCAAATGAGTTATATGCTTATTCATATAAGCTACCTGCTTATTCAAAAGCTAATTTCTATAATTAGCTCGTCGGATTTCAAACTTTTATATTTAGTAGAATACGATATTCTAGCTATAAAATCCTTATACCTCCTAATATTTATATCACCTGATTATTAAATAAAAATCCTTAAAAATATGAACAAACAGACAAGTATAATACACTTCCGTTTTCGATTCAATTTGGATCGATACAAGATTCTCAAAATACGATCCTAGGATTACAATAAGGCTATTAGCTAAAGAAATTCGTTGATTAAATAATCAAATAATCAATTATGAATTTCCGAATGATATTCTAATTGAATACCCCAATATCCAAAATCTTATTAAAAATTATAACTAAACTCTACGTATAGTAAGGAATACAATACCAAAATCGGAATTGAAATTGGACGGTTAAATCTTTTTCTCTCTTTTCTTCCTTCCTCTTTCACCTTTCTTTTCTCTGCGTTCTTCTTGTGTCTTTCTTCGAAAATGGGTTTAATTTTCTTTATCTTTTATTTATACTAGAGGGGGAGTCGTGCTATGCACGATATAATTATAAATTTTATTTAATTGTTAAAGTTAAAGGGCAAAAATTTTAAAATATATCTTACATACTTACACTAATTAATAAAATACTTTTATTTTTTAATCTACTATAAAATCTCAAAGAATCATTTGAGGAGGAATTAAATAATTTACTAATGAACTATAAAAAAATATTAAAATAAGTAAAAAAAAAATATTATTATTGATTAAAATAATAATACTATAATTGTGAAGAGATAAATATTTTACTATAAATATAATATATTTATTTATTTATATATTTCATTTTCATTTAAAATAATATTATTTATTTCACACTCAAATAAAATTTTATAATTTCAAATTAATTTTAATAAAATTTTATTATAATTAAAATTTGTAAATATTTAATGTAATGTTATAATTAAAAATTTTAAAAGTCACATATTATATATTACATTTCGATCTATATTTCAAACATTTAAATTTTATTTCTTACCTTCTAAAATAATAGTCATACTTTTCTATCATGATTCACTACTTTTTTTATTATTATTCACTACAAGAAATTATCAATTTTGTAACGAGATTTTTTTGTTACTACATTTATTTTTTCTGTTACTAATGATATTAGAGACGGAATTAGAGATGGAATTACGTTAGCTACGTGAACTTTAGGAACGGAATTCCGTTACAAATATACTAATTTTTTTGTAGTGTTATTATTATACAAATTTTACTACATTTTACGTAACTACACTCAAAATAAAATAAAAAATAAAAATAAATAAAATTACTCATACTTTTTAACAACTACCAATATAATATCAATATTTCTTAATTTTTTTGTCGAACCCCAATAAGATTATTCTTCTAGAACAGAGGGAATATAATGTATATCAATTATACAAAATTTGAGTAATATTTAAATTAATTGATATTAAAAATAATATTCAATACATAATAAGTTCCTATTTGAAAATAGCTCTTTTAACTTTTTTAAAAAAAATTAATTGTTTGATCGGTCCAAAAACTTATTTAAATGTTTTAAAGTTAACATTTTGAAACAACTTTTTGGAACTAAAGAACTTATTTTTGATAATTTTTTACTTTATCTTTTATTTTTTTTGTCCTTAATCATTAAATATTCATTTCACACATTAATATACTTTTACTATCGTATTTATTAATTATTTTCTTCTAAAAATCTTATATCCTGAAAAAATGCTACTAACCATTTTATAAATAAATTACTTCTTCCGTTCGGTGCTAAACTTCACATTTGATTTTGGCACGCAGATTAAGGTAAATTAGTGTTATATATATATATAGAAGTGTAACAAAGTAATATAATATTCATTTTACTCTCGAAAAGTAACGTGAAAAATAAAAATAAAGGTATTTTGGTATTTAATTGAGAATTATTTTTTTTTAAAATAAAATAAAATGAATTGGAGAGACTAAAATAGAAAATGGAAAATTTAGTAATTTTTTTATATTATCCTAAAAATTATTTTATATTCAAAGTATCAAATCAATATCTATTTATATCATATAAAACAACTATTAAATTCAAAATTTTATTATTTAAAAATTCAAATCCAAAAGTCAAATCCACAACAAACACACCGTTAGTTTAAATTATAATTAAATTCTACGTATAGCAAAGAATACAATATCAAAATTGGAATTGAAATTTTAAGGTTGAATATTTCTCTTTCTTCCTTCATCTTTCACCTTTCTTTTTCTCTGCGTTCGTCTTGTGCCTTTCTTCGAAAATGGGTATAATTTTCTTTATAGTTATATATATATATAATTATATTATTATTATTATTAACTTTATTATCATCACCATCTTTATCTTCTCTTTTTTTTATTTATTATATTATATTATTAAATTATATATACTCCCTCCGTCTCATAACAAAGTATCTATTTTTCTATTTTAGTCCGTCTCATAACAAAGTATTCATTTTCTTTTTTAGTAACTGTACTATCTACCTAACATTACAAATACCCTTACAACTTATAATATACACTACCAAAAAAAGGGCTATTCACCACGGGTTGAGAGTCCGTAACAATAAAATCGTAACAAATAGATATATTAGTTACGACAAAATCCGTGACGAAAAAAAAAAAACCCGGTCAACGTTTTAGGTTCTGTCGTTACGCAAAAAATATCGTAACAAATAATGAGATGGTAGAATTTGGTCAAAATAACATTAGTTACGTAAAGTGTTCGTAACTACTGGTATTTAATTTTTTATTTTTGGAAAAGTTAAATTAAAAAAAAAAAAAAAAAGTAAAATACTGGATTGACGCTTTCATTCCAGAAACGATCAAAATGGACAAAAACGCTATATCATCCCACACTTAGACAAATTAGGGCATCTGGTTCATTTCCCTTGTTCGCTTCTCACAGTCGCCCGCGATCCGATTTCCTGTAGCTGCCGACGACGACGCGCGAGGTGAAATCGATCCGTCCCTGGGATCTACTCCGGCGCACCTCACCCAGGTAAGGTTTTGAAGGTAGCTCGAAAAAGATTTTGTATTACGCGAGGTATCTTCGACAAATTAGGGCATAATCTCATTTCTCCCTTGTAGAAAACTCGATCGAGTTTCCTTCCTCTGAACCTGCAGGACGACGAGCATTGTGAAATCAACGGAAACGAGGGATCTACTCCGGCATCTAGGTAAGGTTTTTAAGTTTTCTCCCGAAAGATTTGGTATTACTCCAAAGTTCTTCGCCTCTTTCTCGGTATGGATATAGTCTTACATTTTAACTCCATTTGTTTGGGCTTTATCGTGTGTTACATTTGAGGTGAATTTGTATTCCTTTGTCCAGAAGGAGAGTTTTTTTGGTTGAATTTATTTTTTTGATATTTATCTTTAATTTATAGTTAAACACCAAGTGCAATGCTTTACTGTATGTTAAATTTATGAGGTATTTCTTTGTTCTGGTAGCTTAAATGTTAGATTAAAACATATTAGCTCAATCCTCTTGCTAATTTGTTCAGAATACAAAGTAATACATTACGTCAGGAAACTTAATTCGGCTGTTGGGAAGCATTTAACAAGATTTATGAATTGCGAAATACCTCAAGTTGCATGCTTCTTGAATTGCAGTTCAGTTTTCTGATCGTAGGTAATTTACTATCAGATTTCGTTATCCTGCATTTGTAGTATGCGTATACACATACAGTCACCCATACATATATTCATTATAGCATTTCTATAAATTAAGGATAAAATCCAGGGCTTATTTACACTTTGCATTGAGAGTAGGGAGTAGAGAGTAGAGAGTAAAGGATGAGGGCGAGAGTAGTAATGTGAGAAGAAGATGATGCAAATGCAGTTTTGGTGGAAACAGATACAGTGAATCTTGTGGCTTTGGTGCTGTGTACTATTCCTATTTGTATCCCTCTAATTGGGGTAGAGAGCCATTTCTGTACCTCTATATATATATATATGTATATCTATCTCAAAATTCTTATAGTACACGTCTTCCATCTCAATCTCCATCTTCCAGTCCCATATAGATAGATAGATAGATAGATATAGTGGTTGCAGCATACACACGGATGTCCCCCCCATGCTCCCCATGTCTTGTCAATTTCAGAAACTTTTTCACTTCTTTCTCACTCTCTCTTGCTGCTGATGTGTCTATTTGTGACGGCCCAGCATTTGTGACGGGAAATATATCCATATAATACTATTTACATTGCATCTATGGAAGATTTTTAAGTGGTGAGGGCTGCTGATTTTGGTCCATGTGCCTTAATGTTGTGATAAATTATAATGCTAGCGTCATGAAGAGCATCCATGTTTCCTATTATATCGGTGAAGGTTATGTTGTACTTATATGTTTTTGGTTGCATGTTTTGTTGATGGAATCGCATGTATATTATATTGCTAGATGGATAGGAGTTGGATAGACGATGCGAACCATATCTCCGCTCAATATTTGGACGGGGTCAGGGCTTTCTTAGATTTCGCATTTAAAGATCGTAGCTCTGAATCTTGCATCTATTGCCCCTGTACATCTTGCGGAAATCGCTTAACAAAATCTCGTAGAGATGTCTTGCTCCATTGTATTCGCTATGGATTCGACCAAACCTACAAGGTTTGGACTTGCCACGGAGAAGGAGAGGTGAACCCTGCTGTTGCAAACGACAATATGCCAATGCGTTAGGAGGAGGAACTAGAACTTCTATTGCGAGAGTGTGCATATACAGAGCACACCGATCCGGGGCCCAGTGGAAATGAACCTCATAGGGATGACGAAAATGAACATATACATCATGGCAGTAAGGGGTATAGAAAGATGTTAGAAGATGTAGAGAAAGAGCTCATACCAGGGTGCAAGAAGATGAGTAGACTCTCGTTTATCGCACGGCTTTTGCACTTGAAGGTTTTGTGCCACTGGTCTAATAATTCTATTGATTTGCTGTTAGAGCTGTTACGGGATGCACTTCCAGACGATGTTGTCCTTCCGAAGAACTTCTATGAGGCTAATAAGCTGACCAAGGACTTGGGGTTCACATGCAAGACTATCCACGCGTGCATCAACAATTGCATGTTGTTTACCGGGGAAGATGTTGACCGTGAGGTTTGTGTTGTGTGTGGGGAAAAGCGATTTACACAGGGTAAAGATAGATCTCCAGTGAAGAAGTTAAGGTACTTTCCATTAATTCCGCGATTGCAGCGATGGTACGTATCTTCCAAAACTGCATCTTCTATGAGATGGCATGCCGAAGGGCGTGTAGACGATGGCAAGATGCGTCATCCAGCAGATAGTCCTGCGTGGAAGAGTTTCGATCATCGGTACCCGACGTTCTCTGAGGAGATTCGCAACGTACGCCTCGGTCTGGCCACTGACGGTTTCAACCCTTTTGGGAATATGAGTGTGAGTTATAGTATTTGGCCCGTCGTACTTGTGATATATAACCTACCTCCGTGGCTGTGCATGAAGCAACCATCGTTCATCCTCTCTACGATTATAGACGGCCCGCATGGCCCGGGGGATCGGATTGATGTCTTCCTTCAACCTTTGATCGATGAGCTTAAGGAGCTTTGGTATGATGGTGTTTGGACGTACGATGCGAGTACTAAGGAGGATTTCCAGATGCGAGCTGCATTGCTGTGGACTATTAGTGATTTTCCCGGTTACGGTATGTTGTCAGGGTGGCCGACTCGTGGGGCGAATGCATGCCCTGTTTGTGGTTTAAAAACTCATTCCAGATACCTGAAAAATGGACATAAGTATAGCTATTGCGGGCATCGACGGTTCCTGCCGGCTGGGCATAGAATGCGCTTTGATAAACATGCATTTGACGGTTCGATGAGCTTTGACGGAAAGCCTTCTCGCTTGACCGGCGCTGAACTTCTGCAGCAGCTTCAGGATATGCCTACTGAGTATCGTACGGTTGACTTGATTGAGAAACGCATTGCACAGGGGTCTCGCAAGCGTCGCCGGGGGGTGGACGGGCAGCAACAGGTGTGGAAAAAAAAGAGCATATTCTTTCAGCTCCCTTATTGGTCTGAGAATGAGGTACGTCACAACCTCGACTTGATGCACATTGAAAAGAATGTGTGTGAGAATGTACTGTATACATTGTTGGGAACTAAGGGGAAAACAAAGGACAATCTGAACACGAGGAAAGACTTACAGTTGATGCAAATACGTAGTTCTTTACACCCGGTATCGGGTCCTAGGGGCGCTATATATTTGCCGGCAGCTACGTACACCATGAGTAACCCCGAAAAACGGATATTCCTATCTGTGTTGAAGGACCTCCGACCACCTCATGGGTTCAGTTCAAACTTATCGCGTCGTGTGAAGGTAGAACAACAACTAATATGGGGACTTAAAAGCCACGATTGCCATGTTCTTATGCAACGAATTCTACCTATTGCTGCCCGACGGTATACCCTTGAAACGCAATTATTTTAATTAACATGATATATGCCTCCTCTAAATATAACTGAAGGTGCTGATTCAACACTTCCTGTAGGTGTCTTCCCAAAAATGTTGTGCTCGTGTTGATTGAACTTTGTAACTTCTTCAATTCGATGTGCTCAGCTCATAACACAGTTCGTGAACTGGAGCGAATCCAAGAAAGAATTTCTTTGACGCTATGCCATCTTGAAAAGCTATTCCCACCTTCATTCTTTGATGTAATGGAGCATCTGCCTATCCATTTGGCTGAGGAGGCTATGGTGGCCGGTCCGGTGCAGTACCGGTGGATGTATCCCATTGAGCGGTACTTGGGTACTCTGAAGAGGTACGTACGGAACAGGGCACAACCTGAGGGTTCGATTGCACGTGGATACCTCATGGAAGAATGCGTGACTTTCTGCTCAAGATATCTCGGAGACATAGAGACCAAAGAGAACCGGGCTGCTCGAGGGGAGGAGGACGGGACACAACACGGGAAAGGATTGTTTGGTTCTAGGTTCAATCTTGATTACAATACGATGCACCAAATTCATTGCTACATCCTAGGAAATATAGATGAAATCAGTCCGTTGCGAAGGTTTTTTCACATCAATTTAACAATACTTGTATGCGTATCCGACCTGTGTTGAATATCTTCGACTTTTATTTTTGCACTGTAGGATTCACCTTGATACTATTAGGTCATGTCGAACTCGCGCACCCCCACGTGAGGTGCACCAGCAGCACAACGAACAATTTGCGTCTTGGTTTCAATCATATGTGAGTACCGCCTACATCGTCCGTACGTGGTATCTTGACTACACTCCCAAAAAACATTGAAATCACGAGTGTTCATGAACTACTTTACATCAAATGTAGGTAGATGATCCGACGAATAATGATGAGTGCCCAATCTCAGCGGAGATCCGTGCATTGGCGGGTGGACCATTATGCAATGCAACACGGTACTCTTCGTGCATTGTGTCAGGAATACGCTATCGTGTTCAAGACCGGGATGCAAGGAAGAGGACACAGTGTGCAGGTGTTATGGTTACGGCAGATACAGTGAGTTATGCCTCAGCTAGGGACCATAACCCACGAGAAGGTTCCGTGGCATATTACGGGATTCTTACGGACATTGTGGAAGTGTACTATAGCAATCAACAGAAGTATCTCCTTTTAAAATGTGACTGGGTGGATCTGGAGAGGGGCGTTAAAGAGGATGAGTTCAAATATAAATGTGTGAACTTTAAGTATTTGATGTACCCCAAGAACTTGCCCACGGATGAGCCTTTCATCTTAGCGACCCAAGCCTCTCAGGTGTGGTACATTGCAGACCCGGTTGATGAAGGTTGGAGCGTTGTCGTTCCGGTGTCACGGCGAGACACGTATGACGTGTATAGTACGATCGATCATAGATTCAGCACAGGGTTACCTTTAGATGACGGAGGCAATGTTAGAGGAGCAGCCGATTACTGGCTAAGGGAAGGTATTGAGGGGCAAGTAGTAGAAGATGCAGGGCAGATGGACCATGCCGATACTTCGCCTTCGGATTCGGAGGAATCCTCCGAAGATGATGGTGCTTAGCGCAGAATCAAATAAGCGGGCATTTTTGGTAGTATGCGAATATAGCCTAATTGGCCCATTTTTGATGGTTTGGCAACCACGCAACCTTTTTGAGTTCGCAGTTCAGAATAAATTACACATCTCAACAGATGGTCATCTATGTGGGGAGGGGGGGTCGGTGATTGAAGTACGTAATAGGTAACCACTTTCGGACATGCATGCCATCGTTCATAGGCCCTGTTTTCGCTTGATTTGCTGAAGCATTTTGCATCCATTATGCGCGCGCAGGATGTTATGATTTTTTCCGAATATGTCAACGCGGATAAGCTCTTTACCCCCGTTTGCGTATGCTGAAGCAATTTACCCTGATTAATTGCAGTAACTATTATGTGAATTTCTCGTAATATGTCACTTCATAAGCTTTGTTGTGATAAGTGTGTTTTGATTTTCTCCTAATATACGTTTTCATACTGCCAACTAACACTGGTGTCTTGCAGGTTATGGGCAAATCTCAACGTGCTGCCGTTGGAGGGTCACAGGATCCGGCAGTCTCTCCCGCAAGACGTTTTACCCGGGCATCCGCACGTAACAGCCCCCTAGAGGCAACTCATCCCGCAAGCAGGAATCCATCGCCCATCCGCAATCCCACAAAGAAAGTGACAAAACGGAAGGGATCTCGGGTCTCGCCACTGCTCCAGCGACTCCGGTCCATCACATCAGAGTGGGAGAAAGAGCGCGATGCTCGTGGTCAAAGCATGAAGCCAACATCTTCCACTCGAAGGGCAGTGCTTCAGGATTCAGAGGGCCCTTTGGAGGTAATGTGGTTCCTTTGCCGAAAGCATGTCCTTATTTGAACTCTCAGTATAACACTACAATAGGCTGACACTGTTAACCCCAACAGGAACATGATGATAGGGATGTTCCATCACTTTTTGATCCGACGGCACTGACACAGGATGACGATGATACAATCCCCCCCACACAAGCAGATGACGAGACACTTCCGCCGACGCAGGACATGGAGACTGCAGAGAGTGATATGCCACTCTTGGATGAAGGGCCAGGCTCCGACCCCACTCTGATGACAGGAACAGAGGCGGGCAATATGGCACCGTTGGACGAGATGACATCGCACGACGGTTTGGAAATTAGCCTTCAAAGATTACCGATTACATTTAGTGACTTCATATTTTGCATGTAATATCCTTATTAGAACATGTAATCTCCTGTTTGTGTCAGCTGGTTCGTCAAAGAAAAAGCAGGGGAGAGGGGCGGCACGAATGCCGCGTGGATGGGGAAAAGATCACAGGATGCTTGTATTCACATCGCCGGATGGTAAAAGCATCGTCGGACCCGACGTAAACGAGTACAAGACAGCCATTGGGGTCATTGCACGCAACGGAGCTCGACTTCCTCTACATTACCCCACGTTCGCTGAGATACCGGAGACGAAGAGACAGGGTGCATGGATGGAGGTTCAGGTGATGCAAACTTCATATGCCCTGTCTGTTGTAGGTCGGCACACATGTGCTTCTATTATCCCGCACCGGTGAGAAAAAAGTTGTTGCAGAGGGACTTCTGCTCTGCCCCCCTGGGCCAGGTTGGTCCGGTATCTTTGAGAATGTTTAATTAAACTTTTAATATGCCTCAGCGAGATATCGTAGCTTTTCGTGACTGTTCAGGCCTCATATTGCGTATTAGCATGGATTCACTAAGTGTAGAAGTATACAATGATACGATCCGTGGATTTCCAAAGCGATGTAGACTGTTAATGTAGGGGTGGTAAAATAACTGCTATTATGACGACCCATGTTTATTGAAGGATGTTTGGTTTAAAGATCAAGCTGCAATTACATAGGAAATTAGGGTATAATGTGCTTCGCTACCTAACTCATGAATGTAATACCATGTACTGTACGACATGTCTGAATGTACGTACTCCTCTTGTTCTAGTTCCAAAGTATTACACTTATAATGTCTGTGTTATGACATGTTATATATACAGTTCGAACGTCTGTTGATATATATGCTTGAATGTAATCAAAAATTGCTCTTGTGAATGTTGTAGGTGACACACTTTCCTTGGTCAAGGTCTTCGTGACATCCGCGTCAGTCCCGGACACACCCTTTATTTTTCCGACCATTTCTGGGGCGACTACCCTTCGCGATGTCGTCGGCGAAGATCCTATTGAGTGGAGCTACAAGGACGTAAGGATCTACTTTAATACCTTTCTTGTATTGCCTTCCGAAATTTATAAGAAGTATGACTTAAAGTAATCTCTGTGTTGGCAATTGCAGCTCATGCGCCGGGCTTGAAATGTTGGTACCGATACACCCATGTTAATTGCCCCGTTTTTCATATGGATTGAATGTCGAACCTGTCTTTGGATGGATTGTGTTGAGTTTTTGTTGAACTATGTCTGGAATTGATGCGTAGACCTTTGTGGTTTGAATTCGTATGGTGAAAAATGTGCCTAATGGGATTGATGGATAACCGTATTTGCTTATTGCGTTGTTTACTTGTGTTTGAACTGTTAAGCACGTTTTGCGGAACAGGTTGTTGATGTGTAGATACTAGTAGGCTTGTTCTATGGGTTGCTTTACTTTGTTGGTAGGTATGGAATTCAGATTTTAATATGAATTAATGTTTGCGCGGGGCGTAATGATGATGATGTTTATAGCAATCTTTGTATTCGTAATTTATTTTCGTATCATACGCATCACAGCAGGTCCATTTGTTACGAACAATTTCAATTGCAGCGTACCCCCTGTTTTTCACAATACGCTATTTTTCCGTAACAAAAGGCCAGAAAATCGTTACAAAAAGTGGTCTTTGGATATTTGTTGTTACAGACGGTTTCGTGACTATAAGTAGGTAATATTTTTTTTACGGGGTTCAATGCCGTTACAAATAGTCGTAACAAAAACCAAGTTCTGAGAACCGGTCAATGGAAAACACTTGTAACGCGAGGAACTTCCGTAACAAATACCGTAACTAAAAGTCCTGCCACACGCGCGGAAGGATCTACCTTTCGTTACGAGAGAAAATTCGTAACAAACATCGTAACAAATACCATACTTCAGGGAGCGTTGACCGATCGTAATAGTTACGAAAAGTGGCGTGGCAAAAAACATTCGTTACGCGAGTACACATTACGGAAAAAAGTCGTAACAAAGGCGTAGCAAATACGCAAATTGCACGAAATATGGCTTTTTGTTACGATTTTCCGGCCGTAATAGAAAACAGTTTTTTTGGTAGTGATATTACACAAATGTCATTATTTTTATATCACACATACTAACAAGGTTATTTTAGTCATTTCTACTTTATTCCTACCATATCCCAATATAATACTAATATTTCTAAAACTACGTGCAAAAAGCAAATGAATACTTCTTTTTGGGATGGAGGGAGTATTATATTTTATATATATACCTATTCATATTTATCCGTTTAACAATCTCTTTAGTTATAATCGACATACAAAATAGGAATAAAATTTACTCGAGAATATTAATTGCTTGAACCTATTAATATTATCAAAATATTTATTTGTCATAATCATATTATTTTATACACTCCGAAATCAAGGCATTACAATTCACTCCCCCTTAAAACGATTTTGTCCCCGAAATCTAAATTCAAACGCATAATAATGCTACTTAATTAAACAACTGTGGGCATGCTTTGAACATTTCTTGTTCTACTTCCCACATGGCCTCTTCCACTCCACGTCGGGACCACATTACTTTCACCATGCGTATATCTCGGTTCTCATGGTTCAAACTTTTGTGTCCAATCCAAAGAGGTCTTTCTTCATACGAAAGTTCCTTATTCAACTCTAATTCATCCGGAGATAAATATGAGAAGGATTTCCGACATACCTAAGAAGTTGTGATGCATGGAACACATTAAGGGTGTGTTCGTTTGATGAATTTGGATAAAATTCTACTATTCATCCAAAATTTTCCCCCCAAAAACATCAAATCAAACACCTATTTTTCATTTTTTATATTATACTAAAAATCAATTTTACATTCAAAACATCACATCATCACCTATTTATATCACATCATACAACTATTCAAATTCAAAATTTTTACTATTCAAATCCCAATTCAAAATCCAAACCTCCAAACAAACACACCCTAAGAATACATTCCATAGAAATTAAAAATGCCAACCGATAAGCCCAATCACCAACTCGATCGATAATTTCATAGGGTCCAACATATCGCGGACTCAATTTTTCTTTAATCCCACACCTTGTAATACCTTTCATTGGAGATACTTTCAATAGGACGAAATCTCCACTTTGAAATTGACCCTCTCGTCGGGCTTTATCGTCAAAATACCAACTTGTAACAACCCCCAATTGGCTCACACTAGAAATGCTACCGCCACACTGGATCATGGGGTCGTCACCATCTACTTGAAGCCCACAATACAGGGTTAAGGCTGAAATTAACTATAAAAGCATATTATTATTTAACACAATCCGATTTATGAATATTTACCAAAACACACTCCTAAATAAGAGATTTTTCTGGTTAAAAATTTGTATATAATACATCAGAGGTAAGTTCACTCCCTCAACCCATCTTTCTATATCCCGAGACGTTACCTGTCCCAGAGGTGTCATGCATACCTGAATCAAATATTTTTTTTAAAAGCAGTTTAGAATTAAATCAATTTTAAGAACTAACATAAAATATGTTATTACATACTTTTTAAATGTAGTCTAACCCCGTCAATCAAAAAATAAGTGTCGTGTCATGCCAATAGTGAAATAATGTAACAATATTGTCGAACTCGACAAACCATGCACATGTACACATATATATACATCTGTCAAAGTGAAAAGTCGGAATAACCTCGGCCTCGTATAGGCTCACAATATATATCTAAGTGAGCAGTCGAAATAACCTCAACTCCCTAATAACAAGCCCGATATACCACTATCAATAAATTGCCGAAAAACCCTCAGCTCAAAGAAGGACCTAATAAACCCATAATAATATAACGGTCATCCAGTGACTTCCATACACCCACATACGACTCCCACAATCAATACATGATTAGGTGAACATTATCGCCATTAACCACAAGACGCCCCATAATCTGTGATAGCAAAGATAAGACTCTTTTGTCTAGCCCTACTCCGTATAATATAGTCGAATTCGTGAAACCTGAAATCACCCAAAAGAAACCCATAAATTCTACTCCTCCTCGGGTGCCCTAACAGGAGCACGTTTGAAGTTTGACATATGATCTTAAAGTACCAGTAGATCTCACCAGGTGCAAATCTAATGAGTGGAAAAACACTTAATCCCTGAATACGTCTCAACTACAATGGGTCTAATCCCTGAATGACCATGCGACTAAGTCATCTAGTTGTTCGACTACTCTCGTCCACTATCGCCAAAGTATTACGGTACATCAGGGTCGAATATTTTAACTCCAGATTATGCCCTCGCCTAGCACCACCAACACGGTTAATAAATGATAGATCCATAAATATATCCAATAAACTGTGCAATGTGTGTGCAGCATGTCAAATAAATGAATTTACCGAAAATGGTTGGTGAGATAGCTCACCTCTTCTCCTTTTTAGATATTCACCAACACGATCAAATATGTATATCAAATATCATAAAATATGAGGTCTCACACATATATAAATATATACATGCACTGAAAAAATTATCCATATAATATCACAATGATCTTATAATCATAATCGAATGCACATGCATACCTAATTTCTTAAAATTAGATTTAATGTCCTACTGTTTGCCTCCTTATCGACACTCTATGGCTTTTGCAATGTCATCCAAATCTCCCCTAACGTACATTTGCCCTATTATTTACTCAAATCAGATGAGCTATATGTTTATTAATATAAACAACCTGCAAGTTCGTCAGGCTTCAAAATTTTATATTTAGTATAATACGATATTTTAGCTATAAAACCTCTATACCTCCTAATATTTATATCGTTCGGTTATTAAATAAAATTCTTTAAAGATATGAACACACAGATAGGTGGAGTACAATGCCGTTTTCAATTCGGCTTGGATAAATACGAAATTCTCAAAATACGATCCTAAAATTACAATAAGGCTATCAGATAAATAAATTCGTCGATTAAATAGCTTAATAGCCAATTATGAATTTCCGAAAGATATTCTAATTTAATACCCCAATATCCAAATTTTTATTAAAAATTATAATTAAACTATACGTATAGCAAAGAATACAATACCAAAGTCGGAATTGAAATCGAATAGCTATATCTTTTTCCTTTTTTTTTTCTTCGTCATTTTTCTTTCTTCTTCTTACCGAAGTCGGTATTGGAATGGAATAGCTATATCTTTTTCCCTTTTTTTTCTTCCTAATTTTTTCTTTCTTCTTCTTTGCGTTTTGCTTGTTCCTTTCTTCGAAAATGGGTTTGGTTTGCTTTATCTTTATATTTATATATATAAATATTTCTTATGATGAGTTTGGAAAAATTTTGGTTGGAATTTGGTATTAAAATATTATATGTTGGAATATTTTGTGAGACAAAAAAAAATGTATTTTTTTTGGAATGAATAATCTAAATAGTAAAAATTTGGGGTTTGAAGTGTAAAGAAACAAACCCTATAATATTATTATTATTGTTATTATTATTAAACATCATCATTATTATTATTATTATTATTATTAACTTTATTATCATCACCATCTTTATTTTCTCTTTATTTATTTATTATATTATGCTATTATTAATTATATATATTATATTTTATATTTATTTTTATCGATATTTATCCGTTTAATAATCTCTTCAATCATAATCAAATATAAAATAAGAATAAAATTTACTACAGCATATTAATTTCTTGATCTCAATAATATTATCAAAATATTTATTTTTTATAAAAATATTATTTTATACACTCCACAATATCAGACATTACAATTAAGATTGAAATGAGTATTTAAAGTCAAATATAAGGCTAATTGTAGTGCTAAGAGATACAAGGCACATCTTGTTGCCAAATAATTTAGTCAAATAGAGAGATTTGATTTCCATGAAACATTTCTCTCATGATGTGAAAATTGTTACAATCTGTTGTGTTGTATATTTTATTGTTCTTAAAGGGTAGAATATCTTTTAACTAGATGTCAATAATGTTTTTTTTTTTTTCTTTTCATGGGGATAATATGAAATAAATATATATTATTCCTCCTGAGGTCTACCCCAAGATGTTTAAAAATAAAATCTTTTAGAAAAATCTTTTTATGCCTTTAAACAAACAACTAGGTAGTGTGATGAAAAATTAAGGAGTGCAATGCTTGAATTTGGCTTTGTTTAATCGTTTCATGACCATTCATTGTTCACCAAAGTTAGTGATGGTTTAACCTTGATTGCTCTTAGGTATGTTGATGATCTTCTTTTTACGGGTGATGATGTCCATAAGGCTACTGTTTTCAAAAATTTATTGCATAATAAGTTTTGAATCAAAAATTTAGGGTTAACACAATATCTCTTGAGAATTGAATTTATTAAATGTGAAGTTGGTCTTATACTTAGCAAAGAAAATAGACTCTTTAATTATTGTTTGACTTTTGGTCTCCTTGGTTTTAAGCCAATTCATGTTAGGAACATGGACTAAAGTTTGTGACTGAGGGTGCTGATGAACCCCTAATCACAAACCTTGTTGCATATCAACAACTTATTGGGAAATTAATATATCTTACGATGACTAGATTTTACTTTTCTTGTAGATGTTCTTAGCCAGTCTATGCGCAAACCAAGAGAGTCTTATTTTTCTGTTACATTAAAGGTTCTTAGGTACTTATAGGGTCTCCGGGGCAAGGATTATTGTTTCCTAGTTCTGAGAATTTACAAACCAATTTTTTTGTGATTTAGAAATCATGCACTATTTCAAGAAAATTTGTGATAGGTTTTGTGTATTTTATGAGAATTCCTTAGTGTCTTTTAAAAGCATAAAACAATCCACTATTTCGAGATCCTTAACTGAAGTTGAATATAGTCATTGCTCAAACTTGCACTGAAATCATTTGGATAATTGGTATTTTTAAGGACCTACATGTTGAAAGTGTGTTATCGATTGAATTTTCTTATGATAATATTGTTGCGCTACGGATTGCTACTAATCCTATTTTCCATGAAAGAACAAAGCAAATTGAAGTTAATTGTTATTTAGTTAGGGACTATCTTTGTTACGGGATCATTTGAACTAGATTCACATCTTCTAACAATGTAATACCCCCGGAATTGAATAGTGATATGAGCTGGGGAGCATGTGATACCCCCGAGGTTGAATAGAGGTTAAATAGATTGAATAGACTATTTATGTCAATAATGTCATTTTTTTTTTCGAGAGTCCTACTGAAAGAACTCTAGAGTTAAGCGTGTTTGCCCTAGAGGAATGTGAGGATGGGGGACCCTCTGGGAAGTCATCCAAGGTGCGCGTCTATGATGATAGAAGCGCGCTGAAATGACTAATGTTGACCTGTGGGGCCAATCTACAATCTCTACGCGCCCGACTTTGCGTATATTTCTATGGGCCTTTGAATTGTGTATTTCTTTTGGGCTAGTTCTTGATCTTTTTTTGAGCTTTGTCCTCTATTATTTGTATACATATACTATACATATATATTTTTGCTAGGATTTCTTTTCTTGGCAATTGGATGAGTTCACGCCGCACACCACATTTGTTTCTTTGGATTCCATTCCAAAGTTCATTCACTTCCATCCAATCTCTTATTGCAATCTATCAACGTTTCCATATTTCTCTTCTCCATTATTATATCACATCCTCCATGGATGCGTTTCTCCCAAAAATATTCCATTACCAATTGAATTTTGGTGATAAAGATCGGCGGTGCAAAGTTTATGAAAATCAATACTACCTGTTAACTAGGCTTCTTGGGAGTGATTATGGTTATATCATTTCTTCTTTTTGATGTATTAAGTTTATCGAACATTGTTATAGTTCTATGCCTAGTGTTGCCTTTATAACACAAATATTTCTTGTTTTTGTTATTGTTATATTTGATTCAATTTACAACAATTGTTTAAAAAAAAAAAAACGAACAAAATAATTGAAAAACAAAACTTTGTTTGGTTCATATTTTGGTTTATATCGTATTTAATTTAATATAATATTTATAAGATACTAAAATGTAATCTTTTATTAAGTCCAATTGAAATCTTTAAAAAGATTTGGGCAAATTAAGTTTAAAAAAAGTTGTTTAATGGGCCATTTTAGCCCATTATCACTCCTGGTCTGCTACAGTAACTCCAGCCCGGCCCGAGTAATAAAGCGTAGTATTTAACCAATCCAAATCAAACCTGAACAATACGTGCCGGCCCGGCCCGATGGACATCCGTGGTGCGTATTACGCACTGAGCGCACGGTAAGCTTTTGCCATATTAAATAATTAATTAATAACCGTTACTTTCACTGGATAATAATAGTTGTTATTATTATTACCATAAACAATAAATAATAATCAGATAATTTATACTATTTAATATATAATTTATCGATTATTTATTTTATTTATATATACATATTAGCATAATGAATTTTAACCGCTGCGTATTTGTTGTTGTACTACTTTAAAATATAATCTCTCCACAGTATTATATGTATTTATTTTTATTTATTTTTATTATTATTATTTTTGGTGCTCCGGGATCTTCTCCGCCGCTTTGGCCGCCGGAATATTCTACTCGGACAGCTTCTGCGCGGTCCTGCTCTGGTTATTGAGTGAGGTTTCCTGTTTATTTCGTGTGTTCGTTGAGTTTTGTCTGGATGATAATTTTATTGGTGGTAGTAATTTGCATTTGTATGGTAGTTTTATTTTTTCAGATTTATCCTCGGTCGCGGTAGATCTGGAGCTGATTTTTTAGAATCGGAAGATTTTGTGGTCATGAGGTGATTCTGACTTCCGGATCTCGGGTACTTTGTTGTTCCTCGATTAGTATTTTGAGACCGATTTTGTGTTGGATTTGGTCTGTTGTTTTAGCCCTTTTTAGCCCTAGATCTTCGGGTTATTGGGAAATTATGCTAGAATATAGGCAATACTTTTGAATTGTAGTGTGGTTTGAAGTTAATTTGAAATTGTTTGACTGAGATTGAATTTCTGAATAGGCAATTGTGATATGTTTTAGGGTTAGTTTGAACAGAATTGTGCCTGTTTATTATTTAGCTGGACCTCAAGTGTGAAGTCAATGTTTTAACTTTGGAGAGATCTGTTTGATTTAGAAATAAATTTGAACAGCAATGCATGAATTTTAGAGGGGAAATAATTTCATTTTTGAGTGGTAGAGAACTGTTTTGGCATCTGGTATTTGATCTGTTTTCATAGTTTGTTTAATTTAGTGGGAATTACTTTGTGTAGCTATAATTGATTGTGTTGGGATAGGATCTAATTAGGTTTTGCCACAGATGACAACGGATGTGCTTGCTTTGTGGTTTGAACTGTTTCCGAGCATACTCCACATGTAGTTTCCTGGCTTGAGAAAGTTTTGGTATCGTATCTAAAACTCGAGATGGGATCCACCGTAGAGGAAGCAGTTAGAGCTAAAGTGCATGCAGAGAAACTATATTGCGAGAAAAACTTTGTGGGTGCAAAGAATTATGCTTTAAAAGCTCAAATGCTGTGTCCTGACTTGGAGGGCATATCTCAAATGGTGGCCACATTTGGAGTCTACATGGCTGCTGAGGCGAAACTTAATGGTGAGCTGGATTATTACTTGATTCTTGGACTAGACCCATCTTCAGAGAGATCTAAATTAAAGAAACAATATAAGAAGTTGGCGGGGCTGCTACACCCTGATAAGAACCAAACTGTTGGAGCTGATGGAGCATTCAGGCTGGTTTCTGAGGCATGGACCATTTTGTCTGATGCTGCTAAAAGAAGCTCGTATGATCATAGGAGGAATTATTTTGCTAGGTACAATGCTGGGGCTGTTGGCTGTGATAACTATTCCAAGTTATCGTCTTCTCACAGCAGACTTGATACATTTTGGACAGTTTGTACTTCTTGTCATGTTCAGTATGAGTATCTGCGGAAGTATGTTAACAAGCGGCTTTCTTGCAAGAACTGTCGTGGTGTTTTTGTTGCTGTTGAGACTGGGTTGTCCCCGGTAAATGGTTCTTTCCCATATAATACCAATTACTCTTATATGCCTGATAACGGTTATGGTAGTCATGGTTATGGAATGACGTCTGTTTCTTCGACTGCTGGATATTGTCCCCCTAATGGGACTTCAGGACGTCACGGTGGGTACAGGCCTGAATACTCCTCGTCTACTATATCGTTTCAGGGTAGTTGCTCATCCGGAAATTCAGTCAGTTTTGCAGATCCGAATGGATTATCAAATTCTTTTGTGTTCTATGAATCAGGCAAAAGGAAGACTCACGACAAAGATCACTCAGTGAAGGCTGCAGCTCACCTTGGCTCTAATGGATATTCTTATACGGATCAGAGTGAAGCGGCTAAATCAAAGCGCGGGAGACCTGCAAAGAAGAGAAAAGTAGAATCGACTCATGAAGAGTTACCCCCAGACATCGTTGTGGAATTCAAAATTACCCATGGAAATGTAACTCCATATCCTAGTCCTAAGCTCTCATCCCAGTCAGACACTTTGGCCAGTCGAAGTCCTGTTCCCCCTTCAGTTGATATTAGACAGTTGCTCATTAACAAGGCGAGATCTGAAATCATTCCCAAACTAGATGGAATGAGATTAGCTTCTGAAGCTGCAGCTGCAGCTGCGGAGGCCAAGAAAAAAGTGCTCGCTAAACAATTAGAACTGAAAAGAGCCATGTCCATGTCGATGATAGTTCCCAATTCCGATTTTCATGATTTTGACAAGGATAGAGCTGAAGAATGCTTTTATCCAAAGCAGATATGGGCTCTGTACGATGAAGAAGATGGCATGCCCCGTTTGTATTGTCTAATTCGCAGTATCATCTCGGTGAAGCCGTTTAAAATCTATATCAGCTACTTGAGCGCAAGAACTGATACTGAATTTGGATCTGTGAATTGGTTAGATTCAGGGTTTACCAAATCGTGCGGAAATTTTCGAGTGTTCCATTCTGAGACAATTGAACAAGTGAACATATTCTCCCATGTTTTGAGCCGGGAGAGGGCGGGAAGAGGGGGTTGTGTGAGAATCTACCCAAGGGGAGGTGATATTTGGGCGATGTATGAAAAGTGGTCTCCGGATTGGAACCGGTCAACCCCAAGTGAAGTGAGGCACCAGTATGAGATGGTGGAGGTTCTTGATGAGTATTCGGAAGAGAATGGTGGTGTACATGTAGCGCCTTTGGTTCAAGTTGAGGGGTTTAAGATGGTATACCAACGAAACAGGAATAAGGATGTAATTCGATGGATTCCTAGAAGAGAGATGGTGCGGTTCTCACACCAGGTGCCCTCTTGTTCGCTTAAACCCGGCAATACCATGAATTTACCAGAGGGTTGCTGGTTTCTTGACCCTGCAGCAACCCCACCCGCCCTACCACAACTACAACTACAACTACAACTTGAACGAGATTGAGAATGAGAGAAGATGAAAACTTGTTTAACAGCAATGGAAATAAATTCCAGCCAGCTAAGAGATGGAAACTGCATCCTGACAGACAGGTGATGTCTTTCTTTCTTTCTTTCTTTCTTTCTTTTTCTTTGTTTGTGAAATTGTATAGAGAGAGAGAGAGAGATTAGAAGAAGATAGGCAAGTTGAAGAAGAAGTTTAACCATGCATGCATGTCACTGGATTTGAATTTGAGTTTGAATTTGAATTTGAATTTGTATTTGTATTTGGAGATAGATGATGTTGTTCTGGTTCCGGTTCTGGTTCTGGTTCGACTCTTTATTCAACTATCGGCTGCTCTGCTGTCTGAATTCTAGACGATTTTCGTGTCATTCATATTAATGCCTCACTAGACTAACTGCCTGCCTGCCTTTGGTGTTTTGTTGGGAAGTGGCACACTCACTCACTCACTGCCCTTTGTTACTTGTGAGTGTTGCTGGTGCCTAAACTGAATTGAATTGTTGATTTATTGTGTATAAAATACGATGGCAGCATAATTTAATTTTTGCCTGCCATAGAAATATTAGGATCTAAGGCAAAATGGCGTCCAAATATAGTAGAGTTTGAGTGTGAGTGTGACTACAAAGGCAGGACGGCAGGCAGAGAGCAATCTTTCGTTTCCAGAAGAATCGGGTAATCCCAGAAGGCCTGAAGAAGGTCCGTCCATTCACTGTCCTCATAGTCATTCCTGAGAGGATACCATTTTTGTCTTGTCCAAGAACCTACTCTTGCACAATGAGCAGTTCCGGGTATCGAAATAAGCTGATGGTGTATTCATTTAACCCGAAGAAATTCTTCATCCAAAGGAATTTGGCAAGGAACCCTTATCTTGTTTGGGCTTGCAAAATGGACTTCCAACCAATGCAAAGAAATTCTTCATTTGATTGGAGAGTCCAAAGGAATTTGGCAAGGAGCCCTCATCCTTTGGCTTGCAAAATAGACTTCCAATCAGAGGCGGATTTAGCAAGAGATTCGGGGAGGCTGAAGCCCCCCAAGCCAACAGAGAAAACTTCTATGAGTAGGCATCATATTTCGGATTTCAGTTTTCAGCGCCTTTGATTCTGCCCCGCAAATCCCACTGATAATAGCAGTCGTAGCCTTCTCTCTCTCTTTCTGCCCTCCCTTGCCATTGCCGGTTTGTTCGCAATTTTGATTTGAAGAAGATGGTCAAATTGGCCTAAGTAAATGAATTATAATTTATGATTGTTGGCTTGTAATAATAATTTAATTTGGCCCCGCGGCCAATATTAATAATTTAATTAAATAAAAAGTCTGATAAAAGATACCCTGTCGTCCAATTGTATGCTCATTTGACCGAACACGGACACTGATTTTAAGAAAAGTAGATGTTGTTGCTCAAACTATTTTTCGACGGCTTATAGGATCGAATCGGCTAAATTCTCCAGCTTCTCCAAAAAGGATCTAGTTGCAACTAATAAATCAAGAAAAGAAAGAAAACAAAAAAATGACAAAGATAAATGAAAAGAAAGTAAAAACAAATAAAAGAAATATAGCAAGAAAAATGCAGAACAAACAAAGAAAGAAGGAAAGTAAATAGAAGGGAATGAAAATAAATTGTATAAAAATTAAAATTTGTGTAGAAAGAAAGGAAGTTCTTTTCATATGGCTCTTTACTTATATTTATACTATTGCCTAAGAAATTTAGATTTGGTTAAAATTCTACTTTATCCAAATCTATTAATAAGAAATTTAGATTTGGTTAAAATTCTACTTTATCCAAATCTATTAATATGTTATAAATTATTCAAAATCAAATAAAATTTTATTACAAATAATATTTTGGGATAACAATACATAAAAAATAGAAACTTCTACTTTTTATAATAGTAAAAGATAAAAAAAAAAAAAAAAAAAGGAATAAATTTAGATGGAAAAAAAAATGAAAATAAATTTAGATGACAGATGAAGTAAAGGAAATCGATTTTTTCTCCTCCGCTGCATTATTGGCTGGTGCCGTCCATTCTTGTCTTGTCGCCCGCTGCGACGCTCGTCGCCGTCCGTCACCGGCCACCTCTGCACATTTTTATTGGATTGGATTTGGGGCTGATTTTGGTGGTATCATCGTATATTATGTAAATATATTATAAGTATTCAAATTTTAATTTATTTATATTCTTGTTATTGTTATCCTATTTATCTTCTTCATGATTTTTCTTTTTACTTTAGAATTTATAAATGTATTTTAAGTTAATTTAATAGGTTTTCATCTGTCTTTCTAAGTCACTGTTTGTTTATTATTATTATTTTTTTTTTGGTGAAATTTTTTTGATAAAAAATTTATTTAGATATATCTTAATCTAATTTAATTATGATAGTATTTGCTTTTAATTTAATTGAAGTTAATTTGTAGTTAAATTGTGAAGTTGATAGAAAAGTTTTAATTAAGATATTTTGTTATTATTTAGTCAAAATACAATGGAAAAATTTATTTCTAAAGTTCCTAAACGTTTCAATTTAAATATTGAAATATTTGGTGCAAAAGATATGAGTGACAATTATAATGAAAAGAACAAAAGAGTACGAAAAGTTGATATTTCATATGATGATACTATTACGAATTCCGGATTGCGTAAATCGATTGACAGTTATCCGATTGGATTTAAACATAATTGAGAATAAGATATTTGGCTAAGGGTCCTTGTCAACCTCGCACTTATAATTTTTTCGCTCAAAAGATTCGAAGATCTTTTCAAGATCAATGATTCAAACACATATGATTAGTTAGAATACAATATATTTAAATATGTTGCATATTGTTTATGGTGTTATTTATTTTCTAATGAACATAAGCATGAAAACACTGCATTTACTGAAATTGGGTTTTAGGAACCGGAAGAAAGTTAGAGAAAAACTCAATAGTCAACAAATATCAATAACTAATTCTCACAATTTTGCTAGAACTATGTGTGTTGGATATAAAGATCAAACAAGTAATGTGGATTATGTAATGATGCAAAAAAAATCTGAAATGAAGGATACTTATCGGACTCGATTACCGCAATTGTAAAAATGATTCGACATATTTTAGGGCAGGGCTTAGCTTTCTGTGGTCATGATGAATCAGCACAATCCTTGAACTTTATAAGTGGTATGGTGATAACAATGACAAAGTTGGAAAGGTAGTTGATTTGATTTAAATGCTCAATGAAATAACCAAGTGACGTCTCCATATATTCAAAAGCAAAATTATCAATGCTTGTGGCTCAGAAGTGAGGAATTATATTTTGGCAGAGATTGGAGAAAGATGATTTTTTCTTTTGATTGATGAGACTCGAGATATTTCTATCAAGGAATAAATGTCTTTAAATATAAGGTTTGTGAATGATGTTAGAGAGGTTAAAGAGCGATTTTTTTGTGTTGTACATGTTACTGACATTTCTATACAATCTTTGTAGAGTACCATTGATGAATTTTTTTGCAAAAAATTGATTATCACTATCAATGGTTAGAAGTCAAGGTTATGATGGAATTTCTAATATGCGTGGAGAGTTTAACGGGCTTAAAGCCCTCATTTTAAAAAAAAAATGAACATGCATATTATGTTCATTGTTTTGCGCACAACTTTAATTAGTTTTTGTTTCTAGTTCTAGTGTCAGTAAGAATGGGCTCGTAAGCAATTTTTTTTTTAATATATCTCTATGATAGTAAATATTGTTGAAGCTTCGTGTAAGAGGAAAGATGAATTGAGGCAATGCCAATTTGATGATCTTGTAGGTTACATAGAATTTGGGTGCATGATATTGCTACATGAAATGGAATGAATCAAAAAATGAGTTTGGCTCGAGCCAGTGATACTCGTTGGGGTTTTTATTTCATGACAATCACTCAACTTTTTAATTTGTGGAATCTAGTGAAAGAAATGATTGAAATTATAGCTACAAATGACAGTGATGTGAAAAATCGAGAACTTGTTGTGTGGTTGTTTGACAAGATAGAAAGTTTTGAATTTGTGTTTGTACGTCAATTGATGAGGCATCTATTAGGTAAAACTAGGGATTGAAAAATTTACCGAACATACCGAAATATCGATTTATTGTACTGTACCGTATTGAAAATGCCGAAAATTTTGGGTATCATACTAAACCCGTCCTTCCTTTTTTTTCTTCCTCTCCCTGCATGTTTTCTTTCCTCTTTTTTTTTTTCCTTGGCTTTCTGTTCTTCTTTTTTCGTTGTCCCGTCATTTTTTTTCAGAGACGAAGTCCGTCCGTCTGCTAGAACATTGGTGAATTTTTTTTTCTGAGTAGTGTATTTATGATTTTTTTTTAAAAAAAATAGATTTCAGTATAATCGGTATATACCAGCATCGTACTAAAACCGAAAGTTTCAATACTTGATATACCGAAACTTTCGGTATGGTATTGATATGTATTTTCGTCACACAAAAAAATTCGGTACGGTATTGATATTTTCAGTACGGTACGGTATAGTATGTCATCCCTGGTTAAACAAATGCACTGTCACAAGCACTGGAACAGAAGAATCATAATATAGGCATTCTTGTGCAATTGATTGCAATTTTGAAAGATGAATTGCAAAAATTTAGAACAACGGGTTGGAATAATTTTTTCAAAAAACTAACTAAGTTTTGTTCGGATCATAGAAATAGTGTCTCTAATATGAATGATATCATCCCTGGACAATTAAGAATACTTGATGGCTAAAAAGAAACACATCTTCACTATTTTTGAGTAAATATTTTTATATAGATATTTTATTATTCTTAATTTATTATAAAAAATTTTGGAGTATTAGTTTACATTATATGAAATATTAATTTTTTTACAATGTTAAGTGATCAATATTATTTCTCAAAAAATAAATCATTGGTTTACTAAATCAAAGTCAGAGCTTTTGATAGGAATAGCATGTCTTAATCCTAACAAATATTTTCACTTTTGATCAAGAATAGATTATTCATTTTGTTGATTTATATTCGAAGGATTTTTCTATGCATAATCTATCATATTTAAAACGGCATATTCAAACATTCATTCGTTATGTGAGATCAAAACCAACTTTTATTAGCCTGTGTGATATTGAAGATCTTGCACAGAAGATGATTCAAATGAATTGTAAGAGGACTTTTTATTTGATTTATCAACTAATCGAATTAGCATTGGTTTTATATGTCACGACAGCCACAGTGGAAAGATCTTTCTGAAGATTATCAAAAATAATTTGCGAAACACAATGAGAGATGACTATCATACAGACTATCTAGTGTGTTACATTGAGAAGGCATTTTCGTCAGTATTGAAACTGAAACAATTTTGCAATTGTTTAAAATATAATTACTCGACTATCATGACATCACTAAGATAAATGATAATAATAATAATAATAATATATTATAATTTTATTTTGTTTAATTGACTAAATAATATTTTATTTTGTTCAAGGACAATCTGAATTTGAATTTCATTTTGTACGAAGTTTATTAGTCGGATTTATTTATTTATTTATTGTCTTTATTGTGACAATATTGTTTCTGCATATTTGGTTAAATGTAATTTATTTTGTAAGTAGAGTACTTTGTTCTATATTTAAATTTTTATACTATATCTTTTTAAAAAAAATTTAACCTCCAACCCTCCCATAGAAAATTGTTCTGGTTCCACCACTACTTCCAACCAAGCGGGGCAGAATTATTTTGGCAAAGAAATGCTCTGATAAGTTTCCTGATACGGTGAATTAGAGAGGGAGGCATGGAAAAATAGAGATGTAAAAACAACAAGTACATTCCAAGAAGCGATAGTACTTAGCCTTTTTGCACTCCAACATTCCAACAGGACTCCGCGGAGGCGGACCAAAACTGGGCAGCCTTGAACACCTTATTGTCCGCGAGAGAGAACCATGACAGCATGGTTTTGAGCATATGGGAGCACCCGCACTTGATACACGGCCAGCACCTAAGTACGGAGTCTCAATCAACTTTGTTGGAAATTCTAAAAAATGCCCAACCTTTCGGTCCTGTCAAAATCACCGCAGGGCTGGCCATGAGTTCACAATTTCTTCAATTGCTTTAAACCCCGGGTTACATGGAAAGAAATATACAAGAAGGCTGAAACCCGCATTCATTCTCGATATCAATGATTGTATCGTTCAGGATGATGCAGGTATCTCCTTTGGGAACAAAGTGGAGTTTCATTCACTTAACAAAAACTAAACAATATATGTTACTGTACAAAATACTAAATCAATAATAATAAAGTAGGGAGATTGTCTGTTGAATAAAACATATACAAGGTGAAATAGACTATCTCCTTCCTTAAAAATGTGCTCAGTTCCTTGGTAAAATATAAAGAAAGTGAGCGTATTTTTGTACGATAGAGGAAGTATAAAATTCATACATTCTCAATGGGATATAATTTAATTTAGCATTAAATAAACAGTAATTAGGCCATTGATAGCAAAAGCAAAAGAAAGGTAGCCATGCCAAGTTCCTCGCCGTACAAAACACTTGCACGCACAAATTGCAATAGAAGTTTAGTTTTGTGGAAGCCTAAGTCACCCATACATACCTTAATTCTCATGCATATATCTAACACCACATTATAAATAATGACTTAAGGTGTCCAAAACGTACATACCCTTAAAACTAGGATGACATGCATTCATTTGTTAAAATGGACTCCTGTTGACATCTTTGTACAGCAAATAGCGCGTCTTTGTCTTTCCAAGAGCACCGTACCTGAAAATGATTAAAAGTCAACCAACTGGTTTCAAATGAGTTTGTTCATAGGGAGCAGAGCAGAGATTTCGTATGTAGCAAGGACTTACCACTGTGGTACAAAGGGCGCCATCCAAATTGTATCGCCAGCCTGTACTGGATACCTACATACAAGAAAGACGATCAAATGCAGGTGTAGATTGTTCTAGAGAAGAACACAAATGGTTGTGATATAACAAACAAACATGCAGTATCTATTATAAACAACTACGTCTGATTGGCAATCAACAGAATCACACAAAGTTTTAAATATATATATATATATGTGTGTGTGTGTGTGTGTGTAACCACAATCATGTATAACCAACATCCAAAAAGTTAACAATCACCAACACACAGCAGCTTTTCAACTTTATATAATGTTTTATAGATAGTAAATACCGAAGTAACAAGATTTGATGATATTTATGATTATGCACGTTGAAAAGTCTCACACTATGGGGCTGCTAACTTAAATTTTCAAACTTTTTTTTGCACTATTTAAAGTATAATTCTTCTTTAAAATACATTATATCCTGTTAGATATATGTATAGGGGTATTTTTGTATTTATAATAGTACGAGGGCAGTTTAGGTATTTTGTATAATTTTAATATATTAGGGTTTTGTATATTTTAAATCATTCTTTCTTTTGACGTTAATAATAATAATAAAAAATAACAGCGATATTCTTCATAGTATCAGAAGCACCGTGATTCCGTCATCCACCCTACCCTGCGGCGCCGCCCGCTGCGCTATCCTTTGTTCTTTCCTTTGGTCTAGCGGTCCATTAAGGTTGTTCGGATTTCTCTCCTAAGTTGGACTGTTATTAGGTTGTGGCTTAGATTTCCGTTGCTTTTGTGATTATGAATTTATAAAGTTCTCTTCAATTCAAAGATTGCTCCAAACATGTCTGCTTCTACATCTTTTACGGGTGTTCTTTCTCCAACCCCGGCTATTGCTACCGAACGATTGGTTAGGGGTTCTAACTATGGCTCTTGGTCTAAAGTTGTCCAAATGTGGTTTATGGGTCAAGGTTTGGCAAATCACCTTGTTATTTCGTCCGCTCATATTGTTGACACTGAGAAAGCTGTGGGCTTAAGGCTGATCCAAGCCTTCATCCAATTTTTACCAATTTTATAAATTGTTATGATCTCTGGAGATATGCGAAGACTTTATATACCAATGATATTCAGCGCCTCTAAAGTGTGGTATCTAATTTGGTCAATCTTCGTCAACACAGTATCTCGGTAAATTTTCATCCATCAAAGCTGAACTCAATTTAGTTTACCTTCAGGGAAAACGGCTGTAGAGGAGTTTGCTCAGCGTGATACATTCTATATGGTGTGTACACTAGTTGGTCTTGGTCCAAATTTGAGTCCGGTTTGTAATCAACTCCTTTCCAGCTCAACAGTTCCAACTCTTGATGATGTTTATTCTCGCTTATTACATGTCTCATTTGTAGCATATCCGATTATTAATTCTCGAGAGAAATTTGCTTTACTAGCTTCACCTTCTTCACATATGCGAGGTGATCCTAGTCCTAATGGAAGCTCTCGTAGGACCACTCGTTCACACTGCACTTATTGCAATAGGTGGGGCCATACTCGTGATAAATGTTTTAAATTGCATGGCCGGCCACCTCAGGCTATTGTTGCGCAGGTTGAAACTCCTCAGTTATCCCGGAATTCTGTCACTTTGACTGGTTTAGACTATGAGGAGTATCTTGCATACCAAGCTTCAAAGCAGTCATCTCATTCACCCGTTGCCTCTATCGCTCACACTGGTACCTCTCTTGGAGCATGGCTCCTTGATTCTGGCGCCTCTCATCACCTATCTGGTAATCCAAAATTGTTTTCCGAATTTCATAAGTCTACCTCATTACCTAATGTTACTTTAGCTAATGGGTCACGAGTTACTGTTAAGGTTGTTAGTGATGCTCAACCATTGTCGTGCGTTCCCTTATCCTCCATTCTTTTTATTCCTCATTGTCCATTTAATCTTGTTTCTGTTAGCCAATTAACCAAAACTTTGAACTGTTCAATAACATTTGACTTTGATTCATTCTCTATTCAGGACCGCAGAACGGGAGGGATGATTGGCAAGGACTTGAGCTCCATGAACTGTACCAATGACCACCCTCCACCACCTTCACTCTAATTGCATGCTCCACTGCCAGTTATCCTCAACTACTACACCACAGTTGGGTCATCCAAGTCTCTTTAAGTTGCGTCGGCTTGTTCCAAGTCTTCCTAGTTTATCTTCATTGACCTGTGAGTCGTGTCAGCTAGGAAAAAAAATTCGCGTTTCGTTTCCCCGGCAAGTTAATAATAGGGTTGATACGTCTTTTTCTTTAGTCCACTATGATATATGGGGTCTGTGTCGAACTACTTTTGTATTTGGGTTTCAATACTTTGTTACCTTTGTTGATGACTTCTCAAGATGTACTTGGCTTTATTTGATGAAAGCTTGTTCCGAACTATTTTTTGTATTTGAAACCGTTTATGCTGAAATTCAAAATTAGTTTGGCGTGTCTCTTAAAATACTTCGGACGGATAATGCCACTGAATACTTCTCTACTCCTATGACTCAGTTTATGTCATCTTAAGGTATTTTACATTAGTCCTCTTGTGCCTATTGATATGTGCTATATATGATAATATTTTGATATATTTTGGATAACTTTTTGAAGCGGAATTTTGCATATATGCTCCTTATGGTGTGTTTTTTATTGTGTAATAGGTTTCATGGAGTTGACAAGTTTTGGGGCGTATTTTGGAGAAAATGATCAGAACGCATAAAGGTCTTAGGCGTGATCACACAAGTGCTATGCGGAAAATATGAAAATTTACAAAAAGATCCTCCGGAATAAATTGGAAATATAAAGATTATGTGAGGATTTAAGTGCAAAGGGGGTCTAATTTAAAGGGAATCATGGGATGGAGAATTAAGAGACACCACTTTTGCAATTGAAAAGGGGGAGAGAAATGGGCTACCACGTTCTTCACCACGACACCATTTCTTGAAAGGGAAAAGGGAGAAAAAGAACGCGGCAGAGAGCAAAGTATTTGGAGGAGGATTGCACACGATTTTTCGGGGCGTTCTTCTTCTATTCTAGTATTGTTTTTCCTTGTCTATTTTTAAAGAATTGAAGGCATGATGAACTTTTTCAATTGTTTTGTGTTTTCATTTTTTATGAATTCCGAGTAATTTCATTTCTAGCTTAGGTGTGAATCGATGTTTGGGATTGAATTTGTGAGACTTGATTTTGTTTAATTTGGTGTTCATCGATATTGGGCATTTTTAATTCTTCTAATGTATAAGTTTAGAAATCTTAAATTGATTATTGCGCACGTATTGATGTGAGGTTTCGTAGCTAAATTAGAGATTGACACCCGTAATTGTGTAATTTTCCAATTGGTGTAGCAACCTAAAGGAATACTCTAGGGAAGAATTAGAATCAATTTTGAACAAATCCGCGTAGGAATTTTGTTAAATTGCATTGGGTCTTTCTAGTACTTAATGTTGTCGAGTCAATAAAACTACAGTCGTACCTAGAATTCTCACTCGATTAGGGAAATAGCTAACGGTCGTACCTTAGCTATCGACAAAGTAAGGAAAAGTTGGTTGTGAACGCGTGTAGATCAACTATAACCAATTTATCCAACTAGTCAATGAACTTGATTTTTAGTCAATGAACAAATTTTATATCCCGAACAGAAAAATTTATGTCTATGCTAGAGTTTCATTATATTTGGTAAACCGTCTTGCAATTTATTTTATTTTATTTAATTGAGTGAATTTATTTTTCTCAAAATTAGTGTGATAAATCAACCCCCCCTCCCATTTTATATATATAGTATAATTATAAATAACCGAATATTCAATATTGTTACTGTTTCCTGCGGTGACGACCTTACTCACCGAACTACTGCATTTTGTAATTTTTTTGTGGCGTAGGAACTGATACTTTATTTTACAGCTGTGCGACATGCGTGCACCTATACTCCTCAGCAAAATGGGTTGGCTCGACGCAAAAATCGCCACCTAATTGAGATCGCCCATACTTTGCTTGTGCATCATCATGTTCCTTTCCGATTTTGGGTTGATGTTGTTCTTACTACCTGCTATCTTATCAACCGCATGCCGTTCTCGGTTCTCCAGAATAAAATTCCCCACCAGATGTTGTTCCCTCAAAATCCTTTATATCATTTACTCTTCTTATTTTTGGGTGTACTGCATTTGTGCATGATCACTCCTTGGGTCAGGATAAGTTAGCTCCACGTGCGCTGAAGTGTGTTTTCCTTGGCTATTCTAGGGTTCAAAAGGATTATAAGTGTTTCTCTCCTAATACTCGTAGGTATTACTTTTCAGCCGATGTTACCTTTTTTTTAGTCAACACCTTATTTCTCTACGTCATCTTTGTTCCCGTCTGTCAGCCACATGTTACCTATTCCTTTCTCTTCTCCTTTTCTTTCGCGTCCACCTCTTCAGGTTTATAGTCATCGTCCTCGCCCGCAAGTGTCCCCTTCCGATGGTTCTACCGCTCATGTTCCACCAGCGTCTATCGACTGTCCTGGCTCTCAAGACTTGCCATTGTCTTCTTCTCCTGCGGCTCCTATCCTGCCGGATCCTGCACCATTACGACGAAGTACTCGTTCTTCTCGTAATCCTCATCCCATTTACAATTTTCTTAGTTTTCATCATTTGTCTCCCACATACTACACCTTTGTGTCAAACATATCTTCCATCTCCTTTCCTAAATCCCTTTGTGAAGCTCTTTCTCACCCAGGTTAGCGACAGGCAATGGCAGATGAAATGACTGATTTGCATGCTAATGGTACTTGGGACTTGGTGCCTTTGCCTTTAGGTAAGTCTCCCGTGGCTTGCCGTTGGGTTTATGCAGTTAAGGTTGATTCAGATAGTCAAGTTGCTTGTCTCAAGGCCCGTTTGGTGGCTAACGGCTTCACACAGGTCTTTGGTGAGGATTATACTGAAACCTTCTCACCTGTTACCAAAATGTCTTCGATCTCTTTTTCTTGCTTTGGCTGCTATGCATTCTTGGTCTTTTCATCAGCTTGATATTAAGAATGCATTTCTACATGGCGAACTTAAGGAGGAAATTTATATGGAGCAACCACCTGGATTTGTTGCTCAAGGGGAGTCTGGTCTTGTTTGCAAATTACGTCATTCGCTTTATGGATTGAAACAATCTCCGCATGTTTGGTTCGGTTGATTTAGCAGTGTTATACAGGAGTTTGGCATGATCCGAAACACATTAGACCATTCTGTCTTTTATAAACACACATCAAGTAGTAAGTGTTTATACCTTCTTGTGTATGTTGTTGATATTGTTTTCACCGGAAATGATCAAGAAGAGGCCATCCAGTTAAAGCAACATCTATTTAAGCATTTTCAAACTAAGGATATTGCGTATTAATGTTGTGACAATCAAGTTGCCTTGCATATTGCGTCTAATCCGGTGTTTCATGAGAGGACCAAACATATAGAGATTAATTATCATTTTATTCGAGAAAAGGTATTATCTGGATGCATCGCCACTGACAAACTTGGATCATACGATTTGTATTCTCCAGTTTGAGGGGGAGTGTTAGATATATTATGTATAGGGGTATTTTTGTATTTATAATAGTATAAGGGCAGTTTAGGTATTTTGTATAATTTTAATATATTAGGGTTTTGTATATTGTAAAATCATTCTTTCTTTTGATGTTAATAATAATAAAAAAAAAATGATATTCTTCATATCCAATATGTTAGAAACAAGCAGCAAATTGAGAATCGAGTTAGTACTCAGGAGAAGAACATAACTCTCCTGTCCAGCCGTAGCTGCCTCTCCAAGGACTGATTTGCAAGGGTAACAAGGACTGAAAATACCAATTAATTGACACTTCTACTAACTCAATGACTAACACAGTATAGTAATGCAATGATAAGTCCTAGGTAACCTTTTCCATGTTGTTAATAGTATTGGAATGTGTAGCATAATTATGATAGTAGGTGTATGGGCATAGCATAATTAGTCCTAGATAATATAGATGGTCATAGAAATTTGTAGAGTGTGTAAAATAGAGACCCTAGACATTCCTAATCTACTGTCTATATATATATATATATATATTTGTAATTTGCCCACATGAAGCATAAGACAGAATAATATCAATTCACATGATATCATAGCCCTTAGGGCTAAATGCATAATCAGAAATCAGTTTAGGCACAGTCCTTTGTCCGTGTTTCATCTCACCTCCGGCAAGTGAGGGTCCGGCAGTGTCAGGCGACTTTGGTAGCAGCATTCCAGCAAACACATGAGTCACACGCATCGGTGCGTGGAAGCGCGTGCAGCAGCGAACGGAGCTTTGGTGGGTGCAGCTGGGAGCAGAATGTGCCACGGTGACCATTGTGTGGGTTGCTGTCCTTGGTTGGTGCTGGGTTTAGGATTTAGGAATCTGTCCAGTGAACAAATCTGGGCTCCAGCAGTTGCTCCAGATTAGCAATAATTCCAGATTCCTAAAGTAGCATTCCAGCGTGTTGTTACAGATTAGCAATAATTCCAGATTGTTGCTGTTGAGTTCCATATTGTTGCTGGAATTCCAGATTGTTCTGCTCATTAGTCAATCATGAGTGAGGACAAGCCTATTTTTATCTCTGAAGTTGCTCTAGTTACGTCCAAAATTACCGACTACAAACTTAATGGATTGAATTAATTGGAGTGGAGCAAAACCGTGAAATTATACTTGCTAAGTATTGAGAAGGATGATCATTTGGGAAACCCACCTACCAGTGAAAAGGAGAGGAGGGCATGGCTTCGGGATGATGCAAGATTATTTCTATAGATCAAAATTTCGATTGATGTCTACGGTTTGGTGAGTCACTGCAACACTATCAAAGACTTGATTCAATATTTGGAATTCTTATACTCGAGTAAAAGGAATATTACTCAAATATATGACGTGCAAGGCTTTTTATCAGGCTGAAATAACAAATTTCTTATAAATTATTTTATGCACTCAAAAGGACATATGAAGAGCTAAATGAACTCATGCATTTTGTGCCGATGTTAGAGAAAGACAAAAGCAACGGGAATAGATGGTCCTTGTGAGTTTCTAGGCTGGTTTGCGAAGCGAGTATGAACCAGTAAAAGCTCAAATACTGAGAAGCTCCAAAATGACTTCTCTATAATATATATTCTCTAGTCCTCCGAACCGACTCCTATCTAGTTTCTTCCAGTGGAGCCTTGTTGAGCAAGAAGAAATACAAGTCATCCAAAGGTGAAAATCAATAAGAAACATATAAGAGTAACAAAGACACCATGTCATTATTGCAAGAAGCCAGGGCATGTTAAGAAATATTGTAAAAAGTTGCAGCTTACTGTGCAGGATCAATTCGCCTATGTAGCATCTTTGGAAGGTCAAAACTCTAAGTTATCTATGTCTCAAGAGAACTAAACGCATTCATCTACTCCTATCTCGGCTATGGCCACCCCAGGTAACCAAGTACAAGTCCCATCATATCCTTCAACTCTTGGGTCATTGATTCAGGAACCACAGACCATATGACAAGTAATCTTGTCAAAGAATAGCTGAGTTATAATGTTGTTGAGATATTTTAGATATTCAGTTTTAGATTTAGTAGATTTATATCTAGATTTGATCTTATTCATAGATTAGATTACTTAGATTTGAGTCTATCGAGTATATTTTGTATAGCCTATATATAGGCTCCTTATTTTGATGATCAATAATACAATTTCATAATTTTTCCCCAAAATTTCTAACATGGTATCAGAGCTCTAGAAATTTTTCTAGGGTTTTGTAGTCTTCTTCAAGCAGCCTTCATCGTTGTATTTTGTTCTGGCCTTAATTGCTGTGAATTTTTCTTCTTCACTAAGTCATGTCTGAAACCATCTCCAACCCTTTCGAAGAATTTAACTCTATTAAGAAAATTGGAGAACCGCAGAATATCCGGGCATCCAATAGGTTCAATGGAAAGAACTATCTCAAATGGTCCCAAATTGTCCGTACATACCTCAAGGGCAAAGGGAGGCTTAATCACCTCCTTGGAACCGGACCAGAAAAAAAGGGATCCAACATTTGAAGCATGGGATGAGGAGGATTCTATGATTATGTCATGGCTATGGGATTCAATGGACCCAACAATCAGTGACACTTGTATGTTCTTAAATACTGCAGAGGAAATCTGGGACTATATCAACCGCACATACTCAAAGGCCCGTGATGCTACCCTTGTGTATGAAATCAAAGAAAAAACCGGAGCCACCAAGCAAGGAGACAAATCTGTCACAGAGTATGCAACTATGTTGCAAAATCTTTGGCAGGAATTGGATCACTACCGGGTAATTGAGATGAAATGCCCTGATGATGCTGCCACTTTGAAGAAGTTCATTGAGAAGGATCGGGTATATTATTTTTTGGCAGGATTGAATTCTGAATATGATCAAGTTAGGATCCAAATCCTCGGCAAGGAGAATACACCATCTATAGAAGAGACAATCTCATTAATCCGAGCAGAAGAAAGTCGGAGGAGTGTCATGCTAGAACCACATACTATGGATGGGTCAGCCTAAGCAGCAAAAACAAATCAGGAGAAGTCGAAGAATGATATGCCTAAACACTTTGGTAGAGATAACCAAGGGAAAGAAAATAAAGACAATCTTTGGTGTACTTATTGCAAGAAACCTAGGCATACAAGGGAGAAGTGTTGGAAGCTGAATGGTAAACCTCCAAGCCAAGAGTGGGGCTACCGTGGGGGGCAGCAGCAAAGGCCTCAAGCGCATATGGCAGAGCAGCCCAATATTGAGGAAAATCCAGCAATAGGGGGGTTCAATAGTGAAGAAATTGAGAGATTGAGAAGTTTGTTGGGGTCTCTTGATGGAACATGTTCAATGGCTCTTTCAGGTAAACTTGTGTGCATAAATGTCTTAGATAAATTATGTACCATCTCTTGGATCCTAGAGTCCGGTGCTACAGACCATATGACCCCCACATCTCAACTCTTCCACACCTATACCCCATGTCCAAGTAATAGAAAAATTGTTGTGGCCAATGGTTTCTTAGCCACTGTTCCAGGGATTGGAGATATATATATCACACCTAGCCTTATCCTTAAAAATGTTCTCCATGTGCCCAAACTGTCAACGAGCCTTGTTTCCATTCAAAATTTGACTCATGATTTTAAATGCTATGCTGTTTTTTGCTCTTCTTATTGTGTTTTTCAGGACCAGGACTCAGGGAGGAGGATTGGACTTGCTAAGGAAAGGAACGGTCTTTACCACCTTGAATCATCTAAAAAACCTAAGAGTAACTTCTCTTCTTCTTTCCTTAGTTCCTCGAATAAAGATGCCATTTGGCTATATCACCTACGTCTTGGTCATCCTTCTTTTAGGATTTTAAAAATAATGTTTCCTCATTTGTTCCAAGGATTAGATATTTCTGAATTTCATTGTGACATTTGTGAATTGGCAAAACATATCTGTGCATCTTTTCCTATTAGCAATAAAAGAAGTTCTCATCTTTTTCAATTGATTCATAGCGACATATGGGGTCCTTCCACTATACCTAATGTTTCTGGGGCTCGGTGGTTTGTGTCCTTAATTGATGATTGCACTCGGGTCACATGTCTCTTTCTTCTTAAACAAAAATCTGATGTTAGCACTGTTATACCTAATTTTCATTCAATGGTTCAAAATCAATTTAGGTCAAAATAAAAAGCTTTAGGACAAACAATGCTAGAGATTACTTCAATCAGATTCTGTCACCTTACTTTCAATCACAGGGGATTATCCATGATTCATCATGTGTGGAGACACCCCAACAAAATGGGATAGCTGAAAGAAAGAATAGGCATTTACTCAACACCACCCGCGCCTTACTGTTTCAAGGGAATGTTCCTAAGTCCTATTGGGGAAAAGCCGTTCTTACTGCCCCATATATGATAAATAGACTTCCCTCCCATGTGTTAGAAAACAAAAGCCCCATAGAGACCCTTCATAGCTTTTACCCTCACTTCAGAACCTCAAATGGCCTCACTCTTAGGGTATTTGGGTGTACCGCCTTTGTTCATGTCCACAAACAACATAGAGGGAAGCTATACCCTAAATGTGTTTTCCTCGGTTACTCATCCACTCAAAAGGGATACAAATGTTACAACCCCTTGACCAAAAAATTTTACATCTCTGCGGATATCACTTTCACAGAAAATGGACCTTTTTTCAAGTCCTCTCTTCAGGGGGAGATTTCAATGATGGAAGATAGTCCTTGTGAGTCTTTCGAACCACTTAAAACCCTTGACCTTCCGCATGTGCCACCCCGCAGTCACTCAGAACTAAACCCTCCTCATGTTCCGATTGAACCTGAGTCCTCTGAACCAGTCACATCTGAGTCACCCAATCCTATCACTGAACCCATATCATCTCCTTCTCCAACCAGCATCATTCACAATTTTCCAAAGTTTCCTCAGGTGTATTCAAGGAGAAAGACCGTTCCTGAACTGACACAAGTCCAAGAATCCAATCCAAATTCTGAGAAAGAAATCACGGTAAGATCAGATCCACCTTTACACACACAATCTGTTGAACAGTCCACTGATTCAACTACTGCTTTGGATCTTCCCATTGCTGTTAGAAAAAAAACCAGAGAATGCACTAAACGACCACTCTATCCTCTATCTCATTATGTCTCTTTTAAACGCCTATCGCCAGCCCAAAAGGAATTCATTGTGAGTTTGAAAACCATTGCCATCCCTCACAATGTGTCTGAGGCATTGTCAAAAAAGGAATGGAGGGATGCTATGAGAGAAGAGATGAATGCATTAGAGAAGAAAAAAAACATGGGAGATGTTGATAAACCGAAGGGAAAAAACATTGTTGATTGCAAATGGATTTTTACATTGAAGTACAAAGCTGATGGATCCCTTGAAAAATATAAAGGAAGGTTAGTAGCCAAAGGATTCACTCAAACTTATGGGGTGGATTATCAAGAAACATTTGCTCCAGTGGCAAAAATGAACACAGTAAGAATTTTGTTATCATTGGCTACTCACTTTAATTGGCAACTGCTACAATATGACGTTAAGAACACATTCCTCCATGGTGACTTAAATGAGGAAATCTACATCAACATTCCACCAGGATTTGAAAGGGACACTGGTAACAAGGTGTGCAAACTGAAAAAAGCTCTTTATGGGTTAAAACAATCTCCTAGAGCATGGTTTGGCAGATTTGCAAAAGTTATGAAGGAATTTGGGTACAAACAAAGCCAAGGTGACCACACGCTTTTCATTAAGCATTCAACTGTAGGGGGAGTGACTGCTCTTTTAGTCTATGTGGACGACATCATAATGACTGGAAATGATGAGAAAGAGAAGCATGAATTAAAGTTGAGACTAATGAAAGAATTTGAAATAAAATAACTAAGGAAATTGAAGTATTTCCTCGGTATTGAGGTGGCATATTCTAGACAAGGGATCTTCATATCTCAACAAAAGTACGTGCTTGATTTATTGGCAGAAACAGGGAAGATTGGGTGTAAGCCGATTTCTACTCCAATAGATCCAAACTATAAATTAGGAGAAGCTAAAGAAGAACCAACTGTGGATAAAAGAATGTACCAGAGGTTGGTTGGCAGACTTGTATACCTTGCTCACACTCGACCAGACATAGCATATTCTATAAGTTTGATCAGCCAATTCATGCATGATCCAAGAGAACCTCATCTTCAAGCTGCTTACAGGGTACTGCACTACTTGAAAGGCAATCCAGGGAAAGAAATCTTGTTCAAAAGGAATGACACTCTTACTTTGGAAGCCTACACCGATGCTGACTATGCTGGCTCCCTAGTGGATAGAAGATCAATTGCAGGGTATTGTACTTTTCTTGGAGGTAACCTAGTGACATGGAGGAGCAAGAAGCAGAATGCAGTGGAAGAATCAGAATTTAGGGCAATTGCTCAAGGATTATGAGAAATTACTTTGGCTGAGGATCATTTTGGATGATTTGAGAGTCAAATGGGAGGGTCCTATGAAGCTTTATTGTGACAATAAGTCAGCTATTAATATAGCTCATAATCCTATACAACATGATAGGACAAAGCATATTGAAATTGATAGACATTTCATCAAAGAAAAATCGGAGGAAAGGTTAGTATGTATGTCCTATGTTCCATCAGAGAGACAATTAGCCGATGTTCTAACAAAGGGGCTGAACAGTTCGAGTTTCCATGATTTTGTATCCAAGCTGGGAATGGAAGACATCTATTCCTCAGCTTGAGGGGGAGTGTCAAAGAATACCTGAGTTATAATGTTGTTAAGATATTTTAGATATTCAGTTTTAGATTTAGTAGATTTATATCTAGATTTGATCTTATTCATAGATTAGATTATTTAGATTTGAATCTATCGAGTATATTTTGTATTGCCTATATATAGGCTCCTTATTTTAATGATCAATAATACAATTTCATAATTTTTCCCCAAAATTTCAAACAAATCCTAACCTTTTCTCCACTTATCAATCATATTGTTCTCAATCCCTGTTTACCCTTTGTAGATGGATCCACTACCCAAGTTGTTGGGTCAGGAACTGTGGATATTACACCAACTATTTCATTATCCACTATCTTGAACCTACCAAACTTTTTCTTTATTAATCTTTTGGGAGTGGAAGTCCTTAAACAAGAAAGGATTATATCTCTCTCAATGAAAATATGTATTAGGCTTGTTGGTTGAGACAAAAAAGTTGGGCGCAAAACCCTGCAATGCTCCTATGGTTCCAAACAGTTACTTGACAAAGGAGGGATGTTGGGATATGGGAAAAACACCCTAAGATCATGAACAATACAAGAGGGTTATCTTATAGTCACTCGGCTGGACATTGCATACTCACTAAGTGTCGTTAGTCAGTTTATGTCCTCTCATACTAACAATCACTGGACGGCTGTGGAACACATTCTATGCTACCTAAAAGGGGCTCCAGGTAGTAGGATCTTGTACCAAAATCATGGACATATGATAGAGTGTTCAATGGATACCGACAGGACAGGCTCTAAAGAAGATCGAAGGTCCATATGCGGTTACTGTGTATTTGTTGGAGGGTATCTGATTTCCTAGAAAAGCAAAAATCAAAGTGTAGTTTTTTGTTCCAGTGCAGAATTTGAATATCGAGAACTATGGCCCAAGGTACATGCAAGATAATGGATTATCCAACTCTTAAAAGAAGTTAGAATGGAGGCTAAAACTCCCGCTAAGCTCTATTGTGATAATCAGGTCTCCATGCACATTGCCTCTAACCCGGTTTTCCATGAGTGTACCAAGCACATTGAAATCCATTTACTTTGTACGAGAAAAGATACAACAAAACATAACTACATAGTTCATTCAGACATAAAAACCAACTATCTGATATTTTACCAAACCACCACACAAGTCTCGTATTAATCATTTGTGTAGCAAGTTGGGCATGACTAGCATCTATACACCAAATTGGGGAGAGTGTTAACATTATTGGAATATATAGCATAATTATGATAGTAGGTGTATAGGAATATATAGACAAGGGAGTGTTGACATCTTTCCCGGCGACTTTTTCAGACACGCGCCGCACCAGTGGGTTTTCCTCCTCAAAACACATTAGGTGATGTCACCCTACGCCGCCGCTACGTGCCGCCAGCTATCCGTCGGGTTTTTTCTTAGGGAGCTTTTTTGGTGTTGTTTCTATGGCTAATCCATTTAAATTTCAAAATTTTCAACCTATTACTACCGATAAATTACGAAGTGTATCCAATTATAAGTCATGGACTGTATCCGTACGACTTCGGTTCAAAAGACAAGGACAATCTGACCATCTTACAAAGAGAGACTAAGAAATTAAAGAACTTTGATCTGAATGGGCAAAAGTTGATACCCATTTATGTGCCTTATTGTGGAATTCCTTGAATCCAGTCATACTTCCCACATATCAGTCATTTGAGACATGCTATGAAGTTTGGAATAAGGCTGCTTCAATTAACAAGAATGATATTCAGCGCTACTATGATGTTGTATTTTACTTGAAGATCACACAGTTTCCTCCTACTTATGTGAGTAAATTGGAAGCTATTCCACGGGAGTTTCGTTCGCTTATTTCTACCATTTCTGCAGATCCGGGGGTTGTTTGGGATAAATTCTTTGTCGTATTAGCTCTTGTTCACCGTAAGCCTAAACTTGTTCATGTTCGAGACCAGATACCAGAAGGTTCCACCATACCTATGATGGATGGTGTTCTTATTCGTCTAGTACAACTCTTCTCTAAAGTAACACCCCTGATGACTGCTCTATCTACTAATACTATTGATAGTTCACTTTGGTTTTTCAAATCCTAGCTCCGGTAATCGTGATAAAAATTGTGGTGGGCGAGGGAGTCAAGATCGTAGTAGACGTCATCCACAATGTAGTTATTGTCACAAGATGAGTCATGCACAAGAACGTTGCTTCAGCTTACATGGATGACCCCTCGCTCGACGAATGTTGTTGCTACTGATTCACTTGGAAATTCATCTGACACTATTACTTTACGTGGTGCAGATTATGTTGCATTCCTTCAGTATCAGGCATCTCACTAGTCAACCTCCATCAATATTGCTGACTCACCTAATACCTATGCTCCCGTTATTGGCATCTCTCAAACTTCTCTTAATCCATGGGTCCTACATTCAGGTGTAATTGATCATGTGTCCAGTAATCCCTCTTTATTTTTCACATTTCATCCACCAAATTTACTAACTCATGTTACTCTTGCTAATGGGGATAAAGTTTATTGCCTGTCCGTTACCAATTATACTCAGACGTCAAGAACCTCTGTGACAACCCTGAAAAAGCACTTGTAATACAGCCAAAAATCACAAAAAGAGGAATTCCATGACATATTTGCTAAACTGATTGAGTTTCCACCAATTCGCCATAGCGACCGCCGTATTCCATTGAAGACTAAAGCAGATCCAGTACGCCACTACTGTCAACAGGTATGGACGGATCTAGAAAGATGAGAGTGAACATTTAGTGCACAACAAGCTTGTCGCGAGAATTATTTGCCTCAGCACTAGCCCCTCTTTGAGCCCTGATTTAATGGTCAAAAAAAAAAAATGGGAGTTGGAGGTATTATGTAGACTATCGGGAGTTGAAAAATTCCACCGTTATTGACAAATCAACGGTCACGAGAATTATTTGCTTCAGCACTAGCCCTTTTTCAAGACCTGATTTAATGGTCAAAAAGAAAGATGGACTTGAAGGTACTAAATAGACTATCGGGAACTCAACAAATCCACTGTTGCTGACAAAAACCCGATTCAAGAGATTTTAAATGAGCTTTCCGGTGCAAGAATATAGTCAGTTGTGAATTTCCGAACATAAACTAGATTCAAAATGAGTTTGGGTGAAACAAAGACATTTGTTAAGCTAAGTGGACAAGATTGGATAGGTAAAGTTTTTGTGCTAGCATTGGTGATGGAAAGAACGTCATTTCCGACAACATAAGCAGATGAGTGAGATAAATGAGACAATGTACTTGAATCAATGGAGAGATGAGATGAAGCACTAGAGTGCATGGACCAGATGTTGCTAGGTTGTTGTATAGACTTTGCGTTTAAGGCTTTGGATCAATAAGGTTTGATCCCAAGAAGGTGCGGTTGAAGATGGTGTGTATCCTGGTCCGGTGGAAACAAATTTGTACATTGATTGGTATGGTGTTGATATGCCTTGGAAGCTACCAGGTGTGATGAATGCCCGAGGTGGACCGGCGTCTAGAATCCCAAGACCACTCAGAGGCCAGATTTAGAATAAGCCAGTCCAAGGATTGATTGCGGTGCTTGGGTGATTCTGGGGAATGCCGGTATTGTTTCTGCTGGTATGCAAGATCTCCGTGTCCTTGCCTTTGCCCTTGCCCTTGCCATTTTACTTGGGCTGGCCATCATTAGTTACACCGAAAGGAGATCTAGAAGGAGTATAAGACTTATCTACGAGGATCAAAAGAGTTGTAAGTTTGGGCTTATTAATCTTTAGATCCGCTTCTTCAATTAGGAGTAGAGAGCAAGTCTCAATAAATGGAGACAAGAGGATTCCTCATTTAGGTAATGGGAGCCATTGCAAAAATGACAACAAAATTCTTTAGTTGCTAAGAGTAGGCAAGGATTGAGAGTTCACCTTGTACCTGTTATGGAAGTCGGCCTCCAAAGAGACAGAAGCCTTGTTGTTAAGGAAGAGGCCTTCAATGCTTGTGTAAATGGCATAGGCAGATGCGCCAGGGCTAAGTACAATAGAGAGAATCTCTTCTGAAAATGAGGCATAGAGTAGCAACCATACCGCAAAGTCGGTGGCCTACCATAGGGTTGGTAACCGTAGAAGACACCAGACTTGCCAATAAGGCATATGAAGAGTTAACGCCATCAGCTGCAGTTTGGAGGGTGTATCTCTAAAGAGAAAGGGATGTGTGCAAGCGCACGTTGATCGTGGATAATGCAGACGGAGGATTATGGATAACAAGGGTATTAGCAACCACATCAGTAGCAGCATTAACTGCAGATGCGTTTCCGTGGATGGTGCCTATGGGAGTAGAGAGAAAGAGGAAGAAGAAAGGTTAGAACCGATACTAGGCTGATGCATACGAAAAGAGAAAAGATTAGGAGAAATGCCAAGATGGTGATTTTCATTGATGCACTAGGTATATATAAAGTACAAGCTAAGCAGTTAATTACAATAGGACCTACCCGAGTAGATAATGAAGGAGCTAAATTCGAAGCTAATATCGTAGTTAAAGAGGGAGCTAATCTAGCATATAATTATAAGAGTTAATCTAGGAATTTAATGGTAGAGTTAATCTAAGTAGAAATTATGCCTAGATAAATATGGATGAATCCTAACACTATACACATAAAAAAACAATGCATTCTACGTCACATACAAAGACTTAAATAATCTAAACTTAGGGTGTGTTTCTTTTGGTTTGGTTTGGGAAATTTCATTTGGGTTTGGTATTAAAATAATGTTTGATGGGATGTTTTGTGAGAGAAAAAACATACTCTCTCTCCGTCCCAATAGTCTTATTTACCATTTTTGTTTGTTCCAAAACAATAGTCTCATTTACATAAACACTCGTATGACCATAAAACTACCATATTTTTTCATTATTATTACATAAATGCAACTACTTTTTCCACTAATACACTCACAAGGGAGAAAAAGTCTTTTACTCATACTATTTACCAACTATAATATAATATCATTATTCTTTAAATCTCGTGCCCAACACAAATAAGACTATAGTTATGGGACTGAGGGAGTATATTTTTTTCGGAAACTGCAGAGTCCAAATAGTAAAATTTGATAAATTTGGCATAACGAAACACACCTTTAGTAATCCAAATTGTAGACAAAACAACGGCATAAACTTTGGAGGTTGCAGCAGAAGATATAGATAGCTCAATTGTTTTGATCCACAATGAAACAATATTTTTAGAATTAAAGTAGATTTCGGGATAATATATGGCATAACTAAGCAAATGAATTGTAAGACAAAGTCATTGGCTCTGGAGCTGTTAACGAGTCGAACCGAACAAAATTTAAATTATTTGTGTTCGTTCATTAAGCATTCGAGCTCCTTTGTATTGTTCGACCTTGGTTCGTTAAACAATTTTATTCGTCGAGCTTATATTCGTATTCAGCTTGAATAAGCTCATATGAGCTCGTTTAGATTAGTATTATATTTTATTTTATCTTTTATTTCATATATATAATATTTTCTTTATTTATTTATTTATTAATATTTTTATATATTTATTCTTTAATAAATATTCGTGAACAAAGCTTGGGATCATTTGTTAACAAAACGAGTCTATTTATGTTGTTCGGCTTGACTCGTTTACGTTCACAATTGAGCTTAAATCGAGCCGAACCGAGCTAAGTTCACGAATAGGTTGGTTCATTTAACAGCTCTACTTACTTACTCAAATATAATGGATCTTGTTAGTGTCAGCAGTGTTTCTTGTGTTTCTTGTATTTAATCCATGTAAAAAGTAATTTTCAGATGATTTATTGTAACATCAATTGATTACATAGATAACATACCAGCTATCGCTCAAACGGTAAATGCCTTGTCCCTCCAAAAGCAACAGACCATGCTGGTTATAGTGAACTTCCTGGAAGCATAAGAAAACAGGCACGAGTGATTGAAATATATTTATTCTTCTGATTTGTGATAATTAATTTATTTGCACTGTTAGGTGTATGGGAATATATAGAATACTGTCAGGTGTAAGGGAATATGTGTAGAATACTTAAGAATGTGATAGTTCCTAGAAATATTGTAAATAGTAGAACATTAACTAGAATTTAAAGGGAGTTCTAGACTACTCCTTTGTGAGTAAGTGTGTGGTTAAGAACTATCAGTTTTGGTTTGTGTTTATTCACAGCACTAGTAACAGTTAATGAATAACACAAGGTTGCAACACTCTATCATACTATCATACTGATATGTGCACCATCTTATGAATAAATTGAAATTTCATTTAATCCAAGGTACGGTGAGGACATATGTGGATAAAACTGGAACAAGAACATTCTGTAATCATAAGACTCGACTTGCTTCTGTCAAGAAACAAATAAGTCATCTACAAAGCATAGACAAGTTGAAAAGAAATATTAATTTTTCAATGCATACCATATGAACTAATTCTATATAAGTTTCGTACATTCAAGCATGAACCTTCTTCAGACACAAACAATGTCAAATACCATGTGCTTATATGAAAAGAGGACATACCTTAACATTCAGAAATTCACCAGGTTGAAAATCCATGATCTTCCAAACAAACATAAATTGGGTCCAAATTAGATCGGTTAACAAATTTGAAAGAGTGAAGCTTTTTCAAAGCCCCCAACTTACATGAATGTTGAAATCATATGCTAGAGAAGTTGGAAGAAGCTTCCGGAGCCCAAAAACCTGAGTTGGAGAAATTAAGGCATATGAAATAGTTGTGAGTTGCATATATTTTCCAGAAAACATTATGTGTTCCATCAATCTGAAATCTGAATATTCAGATACAACTTAAAGCAGCAAATCATCCGGTAAACAGTGATGAGTGCAACTGTCTACAGTTTGCTGTGTTACCTCGCCTGGGGTTTCCAAAAGTGGCTGCTTATCTGTGGAGCCAATAACTTGCTCGGGCTTATAATTTTCAAAGTAGTCATACCTGTGACAAGAACAAATAGGTGACGCCTTCTCTATAGCCATGATCATGAACAAACAAAAGACGAGAGAATATGTTTTATTTGAGTCCTTCAACTGAATCATAAAAGCATAGAAAAGCAAAAACGATAGTTCATGAGCAATATGATACAAATACCAATAAAGGAAAAGGATCAATTGTGAACCTTCTTTCAAAGACAACAATAGTAGCAGCTGCAACAGAGTTCAATGAATGTTGCGAGTTAGGTGGAAGATAAGCATACGAATCCACCTGGAAAAAAATTCAAAAATTAAATAAATTAAAAAAAAAATTATCTCATTAATGTGTTGGTGAAATTTGTTCATATAGCTTTAGTGATCAAGTAAAACCCAGAAGACAGCTTAAAAACTAAACATGTTGACATTCAGCGACACTTTGGAACTAAAACAATCATTTGTTGTTTGACAAATTTACTTGTTTGAGTTTTTGGTGACTACACTTCAGTTAGAAAGATGGCTGACTATGCTTGTTAGGAAATGGCACAGATATACCTAACACCTAAAAACAAAGAAAATAAAGAACATCAGTTTAACTCTTATACCTCGAGCTTGTGCTGAGCACCTGATGCATCATTGAGTGTCACCACACCGTGAAGCACAAATATTAACCTAATCATTCATGCACAAAAGCTCTGATGTAGAATAAGCTCGAAAGGGGAAATTTTTTGAATCAGGAATGAAACAAAGTCTTATCAATCATCTTGAAATGTAATGAAGACCTCTCAACATCCTCTGGTGGGAAACCTGATTTTGAGTTCTCTGTAGAAATAACATGCAACTGATGTAAGATTACAGAATGCGCCTTTTGTTGTCAGAGAAAATTATCACATTATTTTTGAAGCATAAACCACACATCAGTAACTTAAAGTAAATGAAATGGTAGACCAAGTTGCTTGAATTGGGTTTAAACGGTCTGTTTTAAGATTGCTTGATTCAAAAACATGACAAGCATAATCATATGGGATAAGGTAATAGTACCATTTTTTATAAAACATTTTTCTTTAATAAAAAGTTGCATCCTTGAAATTATTGAGGATTTAAAGAAGTCCATAAAAGAAACCAAACCAGTGAAATTTTTGAAACCTCACCTTGCATTTTAGCCAAGTACATCACAAAGTGAGAGCCCATTGCTGGGGTAATGAGATAAGCAGCCAATGTATTGCTCCTGTCAGTTCAATGTACGAAGTGGTATATAAAAATGACTTAATTCATCAATGAATTGGACCAAAAAAAGCTAAGATGCACAAACCAATCAGGTAAAGGGCTGAAAACATGACTTTCAGGAGTTATCAAAGCATGGTCCTTCTTATAAACACTGCGGGTGAAGCCTGGTAAATCTGAAAACAACAAAACACAACCATTTATTTATCTCCATACTGCCTTCCTCCTTTAAGTCGAATCCAACAAACAACAAAAGTTCTTCAACCCACAAACAAAATTGAACAGTCTCTATGGGTAAAAAGGAATAATAGCATTGTTGGGTAGCACCTTTGCCCACAAAGAAGCTCTACCAAAACATATCTTTAAAGTTAAACCAAACAAAAAAATAGTTAATCCTTCAAAAAAATAATATGCTTCAACACACATCCAACCTTTAAGAATGATTCCGTAACATTAGTCATTTAAATTTAGAAAGTTTTCATACACATGCTCAACATTGAAATATACACACCACAAAAACTATCCTCCCCCTTGCATCCTATAACAACGTTACAATCACCATACAATATGTTAGACATACGCATACATATATATATATATATATACACAGTTGCAGAAACAATGGGTTTGTTCTTTTGTGATTTTAAACATTATTTATTCTCCATAGTTCTAATAGAATTACATTGTTCTCTTACAAAAAATCACATCAAAATATTATTTAAACAAAAACTCAGTTTTACACACTCAGTTTTAAATCAATTTCAAACTACAACCAAACAAAATAAATAAAATCAAATATTAGAAACAAACGAAAGAGTATCATCATTTTACACGCTCAAACTGCAGACCAATCAAAGGCAATATTACTCCAAGTAAGCAAGCCAGACTATATACTCCAACAAAAAGAAAATAATAATAATAATAATAATAATAATAATAATAATAATAATAACAACTCGCATTTGTCGTTGGATATCATATATCTGAATCTTCTACAGCGATTCTCCAAAATAAATAATCGACCTTGAAGATGAGAAGGAGACAGCGTGGGGTTCGTGGCTTTCCAATACAGTGGCTGTTCATCAATGATAGAAGGAACAGAGCAGAACCCTTGCTCGCAAAATGAGAATCGAACAAAGCCTGTCGAAAATCATTCCAAACTGAACTTAACTTGGCAAAACACATTGGATTGATTCATTACAAGTAGGCAAGAGGCTAAAGGAGTTGGCATACCCGAAAGGATTAAGGTAACAAAGAGAGAGTGTGCAGAGAACGAATGCATCCTTTCCGAGAGGCTCTTCTACCCACTTTCTGCTGCAGTGTTCAACTTGCGGACTTGTAGAGTAGTTCAGGAATCCAGAATGTACTATACTAAGAATGAATTTTGGGCGAGATAGTCTGATTGATTTTATTTATTTATTTTCTCTTGCTAATTATACTATCTTATTCAGGTTCTACTAAAAAAATAAAAATATTTTAATATAATGTTATGAATTTGTTTTCTCTAATTAGGGTTGTTCTGCAATCAAATAATATTAGGTAAAAATATTAGTAGGTTAGTACCAATAGAATAACAATAAATATAATATTTGAAATAATTTAGTAGTCTCAGGTCACATTCCATTTTGCGTCAATTTCAAGTCTTCGATGCAACACCATAAAAGGGAAGCAGTAAAAGAGTTTTTTACACCAATGAATCCAAAGAAGAGAGGAGATTGCACAAAGGTAAAGAGGAACATAAAGAAGAACACAAATGAGCACACAAAGAAGAACACAAATGATCACACAAAGAGACCGTTTCTGTCGGCTCTCACTCGCTTCACTTCACTAAATACATTGCCTCACACACATATATCTAGGCTACCAAAAAACCACATAAAGCCCTGAAACCAGGAACTAACTTACCTTGTTCATTGAAGAACAAAGGATCCGGAACATAATCAGATTTGAATAAGATCAAGGGAGATGGAACAAATCACCCTTAGAGCATCAATTTCGGACTAGATGAAAAGAGAAGCCAAAAATGGGTCTTAATCGATACGAATAAGATTTGGGGAAACAAAGATCCAATTTAAGGATCAGTCCGGGCAAGGGGTGTATGAACCGGGTTGGTATGGGCAGGGTTGGTTTGGGTCGGTTCGGACCTGAAATAAAACCTAACAATCTCCCCTTTATTTTTGGTCGACCATCATGGTTGCATTTGAGGGCATGACAAGAGTAGGGAACATGCTAACATCATCGCCTTTATTCATGCAACTTACCATATAGATATTGCACACAAAAGCATATATATATATATAAGCACAAAGTAAACATATATACAAACAAAGTAAACAATACCAGTTATAAAATCAACCCATCCAATTTCAAAGTTAACATATAACAAAAACTTTAGACTAATATCATATGTACCAACAAAAGCATGCGACATAGAGCTACAAATCGAAAATAAATTTCTCGAGGGCAATATTAGGTAACCATTCAGTTTTCCACTCTGGATTAATAGTAGAAATATTATCTCTTACTATAAACACGTCACTTACAACCTCATCCTCTGTAGTCATATTCGCTTCATCACAATGTTAGTTATACAATCTCTACCATACTTATTAGCAGATTTGACATCAGAAAATATTCAGGAATCGCATTCAAAGGCATAATAGGAGTGTATTCATCAATATTCTTGTCTCCTGTTTATTTAATATCTTGAACTAGCTTAGAAAAACATCAAGATTATCAGCTATTGACTTATTTAATTCAAGTTTAAATCTGAAGAAATTTTCAAGCAGAAACAATTTATTCAGCAAAGATTTTTCTATATAGATTTCTTCTAACTTTTTCCAAAGTTTTTTTGCAAAATTATGTTTTCCTACTTTTCTAATCACAGAGTCAGATGAATTCAATATTATCAACGAATATGCATGTTCATCTAACTCAACCTTTTTATTTTCAGTCAACAACCGATTAAAATCACCATCAATAGCTTTGGAAACCTTTTGTGTTATTAAGATACTTTTCATCTTCCGATAAAAAAAAAGAAGATACTTTTCATTTTTTGTTGTCAAATCGAGAAATCAATTTTGCCGTAAAAAGTTGCAATAGACACAGTTGGCATAATGCTCAAGTATCTACACAAAGTTCACACAATAAGCCACACAAGAATGTCACACAATTCACTAGCTATCAGTGGTCATCTACTAACTCGCTCTTGGAGCAACCAGATACGTGATAGCAGTGTTCAAACTAATCAATAGTTTTACAGAATTTAATCTCTACTTACCCAACAACTAATTAACAAATAAAACTAAGGGTACGTCTTCCGTTACTCCAAGGCACAATTAAAAATTCTGATTCGATCGTACAACCTGTTTCCAACCTGGAAGCTCTGATACCACTATTATGAATTTGTTTCCCCTTAGGATCGATGACTCGGGTTTTTCTGCAACCAAATAATACTCACTAAGAATATTGGTAGGCTCAGGTCACAACCCACTATGCGCCAACTCCAAGCCTTTCAACGAGGCGACACCACAAAATGGGAGCAGTAAGGGTTTTTGACACCAAGGAACCCAAAGAAATGAGGAGATCACACAAAGAAGAACACAAACGATCACACCAAGCGATTTTTTTCTCTCGGCTCTCACTCGCTTCACTTCACTAAACCCATCGCCTCACACACACATAGGCTGCCAAGAAACCACATAAAGCCCCAAAACCAGGAACTAACTTACATTGTTAATTGAAGAACAAAAGACCCAGAACATAATCATATTTAGAATCATATTTGAATAAGACCGAGGAAGACGGAACAGATCACCCTTAGAGCATCAATTTCAGACTAGATGAGAAGAGAAGCCGATAATGGGTCTTAATCGATACGAATGAGATTTGGGGAAAGAAAGATCCAATTTAAGGATCAGTCCGGGTCAGGGGTATATGAACCGGGTCGGTATGGGCAGGGTGGGATCGGGTCGGTTCGGACCTGAAATAAAACCCACCATATAAAAATGAATATATAACAAATATAGTGAATATACATTGTAAATTTTTTTATTAAGAATTGATAATATATATATATGATAAGTAGAAAAAATGATAATAAATTGTTTATTATTTATTAAAATAAATGTAATGAAATTATAGATTAATAAAATTATTTATTATAAATAAATGAATTATAAATTTAACATAAATAAATATGGTATAAGAGCATCCGTTAGAGTCACCTTTTTCATTACCTTCGTCATTGCCTTTTCAATTTTTACTATAACAAAACTTATTGTCTTTAATAAGAAATACAAATATCAAAATTTATTACCTTGATGAAGAACTCATTACCTTCAACAAAAATAAATAAAAATAAATAAAAAATTATCCAAATTTTTAAAATTTAAATTTAACATAAATTATCTATAAATATATTTAAATTTTATTAATCAATTATCTACTTTTTCATATTCAATTCAACGAAATGACTAGTGAAATACTAATTTTTTCAATCAGTTCTTAGATCTATATAGATTAATATTTAAAAGTTAAAATATAATATTATATAAAAATATTATTAGATAAGAAAATATATAAAAATATGTATAAATAAATAAATAATTTATATATTATGTAATAAAAATATATAGAAATAAATAAATTATTGTGGGTCCTATAAAATAGTAAAGGTAATGTGTTTGAGGTGATTTATTATAACGAGTGATAAATGGAATAATATGAATATTGAGATTAATATGATGTGGATGAGAGAGATAAAAGAAATAATGGGTATTGTGGGTCTATAAAATATAGTAAAGGTAATGTGTTTGAGGTGATTTATTATAACGAGTGATAAATGAAATAATATGAATATTGAGATTAATATAACGTGGATGAGAGAGATAAAAGAGATAATGAGGTATAGGCAACGACTATAACAGATGCTCTAATTACAACAAATAGAAAGTTTATTATTTTGAAATTGAAATGATTAGGCTAATTCATGCAATTATAAAAATAACCACCCGAGATGTACGGCTCGTTTATTTATATTTTTTAAATATGATAATAATTTTTTTTTTTACAACGTAGAATTCACAGTCATGGAGCGCTCTGAGTAAATTCAGCCAAACCTAATAATTTGTAAAGTAAGTTCGATAAGACAAGTCACACTAAACTAACATAATTAATTTAAACAAGATATTCAGTACTGAAAAATTATAAAAATATCATTTATATATTTTCAACAATTATTTTTGTTCTAATTCATCGGGTTTGTTCACCCAACTAATTATTGATGATACAATTTTTGATAAATATTAATAAAAGGTATAATATATACATGTGGTATAAATAATATAGATAGTACTCCCTCCGTCATTTAACAAGACATTCTTTTGTATTTTGCGTCATTGTAATTAATATTAAAAATATTTTTATATTTGTATAACTTTTTGTATTAATGTCATTAGTATTATAAAATACTAATAAAAGTATTTTTACAAATTTTCCTTAATTTATAATACGTTTTGATATAATAATTAATATTCAAATATCAACATGCAAAAAAAATAAATGAATACTTAATTTTGGGATGGAGGAAGTATATTCTTTCACAAAAATAACAACTTTATATAAAATATTATTTTTATATTATCGATACAATTTTTCATATTCACTTAAACAACGATTATTTTCAACCGAACAATCAATGATATTCCATAAAAAAAAAAAACAATAGTTAAGAACTTTCAAATATGATTTTCAACATACATCTATTGATGTTTGAATTTCAAATTCGACTAACATGCAAATACATAAACTATATTTCATAGGAACTATAAAACAATAATTAAGTAGCGAAAGATAATAAGGGTGTGAGCATGCGCAAAATCGGCGAGGTGCTGAAAATTAAAGCCGGGATATGGAGGATTTCAAGTTCCACCATTGGTTCGGTTCACGAGACTTCTGATATATCGACTATTATTTTTAAAAAAATAAATAGACCGAGATTTTATTACGAAATCACTTTAAAATATTGAACTAGTTTTGGTTTTAGGCTCAGGCTCAAACCAACTCGGAAACACAAAATCACACAATATACAACCAACTATGCGACGAACACACACAAATCCAACCCGAAAACCACGACACAAACCAAACTATCACCCCCACAAGAAAAACAAGGAACAACATAACAGATAAGGGCTACAACGTTGAAAAGATTCTTTTGCAGCTCTGATAGACAAAACAGGGGAAGAGGCCGTGCTAAGGAACTCTACATAAAGAAGGAAAGAACCGCCGCAGACCACCTGAACAGTAATCGTCGGAGCAGTAGGGTCGAGAGAGCAGAGAGGCAGGCTAGAGAGAGAGCGATATAGAGAGAGATTATGAATAATGACAACAGCGCTCACTTACTCTCTCTCCATATATATAGGTAGATTAAGATTGGATGAACGGCTCAGATCAAAGCCCTAGATCAGGCCGTTGGTGCTCCTCCTAAAAAAAATGCGGATTCAACATGTGGGTCGGGCAGTGGTTCAGGTCGTGGGTTCGTGGGCACGGGTCAATGGGGCTGCGGGTCAAGGGCTAGTGTTAATGGATCTAGGCCAAGGTATTGTGTGGGCTGCAATATTGGTTGCATTGTGTATATAAATTGGGGTTGATTCAATTAGACTAAAAAATCCAACAAATCTTCCACTTGATTTTCCGTCCGAGTGGCTGGGAACATCATCGCCCATCTATATATCTGCACAAAAGAAAAATACATAATGTTAGTTTAAAAACATTAACTTAGCCTACCAAATACACTAAGTAGTACAAGGCTAATCAAAGGTATCACAGTGTATGTTTTTCATACAAGACACAAATTTGTTTACAGGCAAAACTTTGGTATCCATATTAGAGGGGTTATACTCAAAAGGATTTTTTTTCCAATTTTAATATATTTTTAGATACAATATCACATATAAAATGGAAACGCACATCAATATGTTTGGTTCTGTCATGGAATACAGAGTTTTTATATAATTAAATTCCGGACTGATTGTCCGAAAAAAAAGTAACAATGTGTTGCAAATAAACTAATTCATTGATTAACCATAATGCTTCTTTTAAAGCCTCAATTATTGCTATATATTCGGATTCAGTTTTAGATAGTGCTACAATGTGTTGCAATTAAGATTTTCAACTTATACACGTTATACACAAAGTAAAAAATATAAGAAGTTGTACTTTTTCTACTATCTCTTGCATAATTCGAATCCACAAAAACCTCTAGCTTAACATTTTCAGTATGTTTACAAAGACAAGACCAACATTTATTGTGTCAACTAAGTATCTAAAGACCCATTTTAATGCATGTCAATGTGCTAAACTAGGTTCGACATATACCTACTTAAACAACTAACTGCATAGGCTAGATTTGGCCTAGTGCTAACTATAAGTACATTACGGAACCTATTGCATTATAATATGACACATTTTTCATATATTCACAATCATATTCTGACTTTAGACATTGATCCCTACTTAATACAAAATTAGAAGCCATAGGAATAGAAACAAATTTAGCATCACTTACAGAATTTTTTTTAACAATTTTCAAAATATAGGATGACTGGTTCAAAAACAATCTTAAATTTTTCCTATCTTTAGTGATACTCATTCCTAAAATCACTTTGGCATCACCCAACAATTTCATGTCAAAATTATCACATAAATATTTAGTCACTTGATCATTAAGTTTTAAACATGGACTAATAATCAACATATCATCAACATAAATGAGAAGAAAAATAAGTTGGTTTTTAACAGTATTAAAATACAAAAAATAATCAAATTTTCTTTTAGTAAATTCAAGATTTTTCATACAATTATCAAATTTGATATTCCATTGTCTTGTCGACTATTTTAAATTATACAAAGATTTATTTAACAAACAAACATGATTCATTTTGTTTTTATCAATAAAACCTTCAGGTTGTTTCAAATAAATTTTCTCATTTAATTCACCATGTAAAAAGTCTGTTTTAACATCTAATTATTTTAGCTCTCAATCATAAAAAACAACTAGAGCTAACATGACTCTAAAAGTAGTAAATTTGACAACAGGTGCAAAAATTTCATTTTAGTCTATTCCTTCTTTTTGGGTAAAACCCTTAACTACTAATCTTGCCTTAAACCTAATTTCATTATCTTCTTGTTTAAGTTTATAAACCCTTTTACAATCAACAAAAGAACAATTTGGAGAGGTTTAGGGACTAAACATCAAAGTTTATTATCATTCAATAAATCCATTTCCTCTTTCATTGCTTTTAACCATTGAATTTTAATTTCAGAATTCATGGCATTCCTAGATTCATTACCGTCTAAATTCTCAAACACACTAAAAGCCAAATAAGACAAATCAAAATCATCAAACCTAGAAGGCAACCTAGGGACTCTTCTATCTATATCTCTAGTTAATTTTTAATTTTCTAACTCATTTTGATTACTATTATCAAAATCAAATTCATTTTCACTTTCAGAAATACTATTATCAATTTCAGAAATATTATCCTCTCTTACATCAGAATGCACACGAATTTCAATATTATTTTCAATATTTTCAGCCTATTCTATACTAACAACATTATGCTCCACCTCATTTGGAATATTACTAGAGTCTAAATTTCAATATTAATTTCAGATTTATTCAAAAGAGATTTTTTAGTATTTAAACAGGGCATTTCATTTTTATTGAAAGTAACATCTCTACTAATAACAGTTTTAAAACCAAACCTAGATTTTAACCACAATCTATAACCCTTAACTCCCTCCGGATAACTCAAGAAAGCACAGTTTTCAGCTCTATGGTCCAATTTGTCATTATTAAAACGTATAAAAGTAGAACACCCGAACATTTGAAAAATCAATTTTTCTACCAGTCCACCTAGATTTAGGACAAGCACCATTAAAAGGAATGAGGGTGATCTATTGACTATATAATTTTCTATCATAACATTTTTGGCCCAAATTTTTTTAGACAAACCGGTTGAAGCCAAAAGGCTTCGAACCCTCTCCAAGAGAGTCTGGTTCATCCTCTCAGCCACCTCATTCTGCTGGGGTGTATAAGGGACAATCTTATGTTTATTTATACCACTTTCTTGACAAAATTTATCAAACCAGGAGTTACAAAATTCTAAACCGTTATCAATTCTTAGATATTTAATTTTTTTTCCAATTTAATTTTCAATTTTAATTTTCAAATTTTTAAAAACCTCAAATACATCAGATTTATTTTTCATAAGAAATACTCAAGTATTTCTTGAAAAATCATCAATTATGGATAGAAAATATTTAGACCCACTGTATGTAGGCTCACTAGCTTGGCCCCACACATCAGCATGCAAATAATCCAAAACAGATTTAGATCAATTTCATTTTTCACTAGGGGATGGAGAAATTGAACTCTCTAGTGTTCACCATAAACACAATTATCACAAAATGACACACGATTAAATTTTACATTTTGATAACTATGATTTGTTTCAGTAATTTTTGTACAAATTCACAGTGGATTTTATTCGAAAGTCAGTGAGTAGGAATTTATAGAAAACGGTCAAATATAACAATTGTTGTGGTTGTAGACCTTGAGTAGTCATCACAATTATTTATACTCTTTTTACTGGTGAGTTTCCAGGTCGAACACAAGGATTTTAAGTCATGAATTTCAAAGGTGAAAATCTTAAAGAAAGCGACGAAAAATGCAGAAAGGATCCGCTTGCAGCGGATTCGAAGTTTAACTATTGAAAGCGGTAAATAAAGCAATCAAAACGAGGTGAGCGGAAAAGCGAAGCGAAGGCGGGAAGTGAAGTGCCAGTGGTAACCAAATGATCGGGACATGAGTGGAAGTGGGGACCAGATGAGCGGGACATGGATGAATCGCAGTTACCAGATGAATGGGACATGAGCGAGCGGCACATTGTATATATATATACATATATGAGCGAGACAGAGTGGAGGAGAGGTGTTGTGTATGATCTGTGCGTTACTAAATGGATAGATTTTCCTGGATGTAGTGAGCGAATGATGTAGGTGTGTTATCGGAAGAATATATGTATATTACGGAAATGATTGGAGGAAGATGTTGTAAGTATATAAACTAAATTGTAAAGAGCTCATGACACTGGAATTTTTGACCTGGGGGGATTTACAACAAGACTTCAATGACACCCAGAATCGAGACATTATAAGAAAGAAACCCTACTGTCACTAGGAATTTATGCGACCTAATAGACCCCCGCCTATGTCCCATTAATTTTCCCAATATCTGCCTCATTAGTGGCTTTACCCCCTGTGTTGCTACTATTTAATCAAAATCGAATTCAGTGCAGTAGTTAAGCAGGTCGACAAGGCTCCCGCGTACTTAACTACATTGAACTACCTTGAGACTGCTTTTGGCGCATAACAAGGCTTAGATAATCAATTCTTCTCTCGCTCTAAACCAGTGAAATGAAATTCTCTAAACTTGATTTATATAAGTGTGGAAAAGTGTGAAAGAATTTAGTTTGAAGAAGTGAATGATATTTCTTTATATACTACGAAAGCGTGAAAGATTAGAACTACAAAGCTGTAAACGAAAGCAGTAATCTAATTTACGAAAGCAGTAAAGACTTGACCAAGGGAGAGGGAAAACCCCTACTCCCTTGGCCATTCATGTGGAGAACTCCTTTACAGCGTTGGAGCTCTCTGAAACAAGAAGACGACGAATGCTAAAGTATGCAGAAATCACCAAAAATTCGATCATTTTACATAAAGATATATGGCCCTATTTATAGTAGGTGCAAAAGGGACGGTTGCAAGCAGTTGCTGGGTGGTTCCAACCGCTGGGCAGTTAGGCGGTTGCTGGTAATTATTCTGTTGAAGCAGTTGCTGACCATAACTCCCAGGGTGCCCGCTTCGCTTGCATTGAAGGTTAAGGGCACAGATCTTCCTCGCTTGCTGGAGAGCTGGAGGGCATCAGCGCAGCTAGGCTCGCTTGTGCTGGCTGGAAATGGAATGGTTGTACCGCTGTAGTTGGAATCTGGTGATAACCTGCAGCGGTGGGTGTCTGGGTTGTCGGTTGCAAGCGGGAGAGGCTGTCGCTTGCGGGCGGTGAAGGCTGCCGCTTGCCTCTTATGCCTTAGTATTTTCAGGGTGTGTTCTGGGCGCTTGCGAGCGAAAGTTTCTATCGCTTGTGGCGTCTACCTTAGCTTTTCTGGCACCAGACTACCGCTTAAAATGGGCAAAAATCGTTAACAATCTCAACAATGACTTCTGGATCATGATAGATATCAATAATGTATGCCATTGATGATTGATTGTGATGGTTTTTATACAGAAATTCGAGTAATACACAGTTTTTTCAAGCTAAGAATATGCTCCTATTTGGAGTTATCACATTTCCAAACAATCTATTTGTATGTAAATTTCTAAGCCTTTTATTGTTTAAGTGTCCTAATCTTTTATGCCACAAATCACTATTCTCACTAACAGAATTTATTGTGTTCACAGGCATATTAATTGGTTCAACACAAATAACATATAAGTTTTTATGAATTACAACTTTAAACACTACTAAAGAACCTTTAATAATTTTCATGCAATCAATTCCCCATTTCTTCTCTAAGCCTAAATCAGCTAAGGCAGCACATGACAAAAAATTATTTAATAAACCAGGAACATGCCTCACATTATTTAATTTTAATACAAAACCAATGTTAAATTTTAAATTACAATATCAATTCCAAGCGCATTAGAAACACTATTATCAGTCGTGGAAACAATGCAATTTTCTAAGGTTTTGTGTTTACAAAAAATCGATTTTAAAGGAGTTATATGATAAGTACAATAAGCCACTCATTCACACATACATTGTTCACATTCAAACAGTCGGAGGTTATATTAAACACATCACCACAATTTTGATCAAGCAATATCATATTGGCTAACTCATTTACATGTTGTGGACTACTATTACTATCATTATTTTTCTTATTATTATTTTTCTTCTTAGGACAATCACAAATAAAATGGTTAGGGTTACCACAATTATAACACCTTTTACCACCTTTATTAGGGGTTTTAGATATATTATTACATCTACGTTTAGATTTATTATTATTATTATTAGTATTATTATTATTATTATTCTGGTTATTATTATGACCAGAATTATTTTTCTTATTTGATCTAAAAAGACACCCACTTCTAGCATACTAATTCGTTAATAACTACATCTAATGTCACATTATTACGCCCATATTATTTTTCTTATTTGATCTAAAAGTTTACTCCCCTCTAGCATATTAATCTATTAATAACTACATCTTATGTCACATTAGATATGACATTTACTAAAACTATAGCACTCTAATCATCACTATTTTTATCACAAGTAAGTTTTATATCTTGTATTAGTTTAGAAAAATTATCCAAATTTTCATCTATATATTTTGACAAATCAAGTTTTTAAAACTGAAATTTTTTTCTAACAAATACAACTTACTAGGAAAGGGATGTGTGAGTGTATTGTTTATCTAACTAATTACATAATGCCAAAGTAGTGTGTTGTTTGCCCATTTTTCTAATTACATGGTCTGCCAAATTTAATATTATAATAGAGGCAGTCATTTCATCTAACTCATTCTTCCTCTCACGAGGAACTTGAATTGCATGATCAGACTCAATTGTTCTAATTAATCTTTGGGTAACCAAAATACTTTTTATTTTTTGTTTTCAAATTGCAAAATTCATTTTTCCATCAAAAGACTGAATATTATAAATATATTGACTAGCCATTTTATTATTTTTTTGAAAAACTGATTTTAGTTTTCAAAAATAATATTCTATTTTTAATTTGAAAAAATTATTTTAGTTTAATATTTCACAAAACACAGAAACAATATGGCAGACAATGCACACGAAACAAATAAATGCAACACAAGAATAGATTATCACAACAAGCAAAAGAAAAATACAACAGTATATCACCTAACTATTACAACATACATTCATGACTATTCAACCGAAGGAACTTGAGAATCACTCATGGAAGTGAAGATCAGAGTTTAGTAACATTGGTTTTACAATAGCCTTTACACTTGTTTGGGTGCAAAAATAAAATGCAGTAATTAACTCAATCACAAAAGCAGTAAAGAGAGTAACTTTAGGATTTACCCTCGTAGCACAGCAACAAAGAATATATTCCTACAGAACAGTAGGAGAACACACAAACAAACCTACTATCTTTTAGAAAATAAGGGTTAGCCAAAAAATTATATCAAAACATAAACAAAAAATTATGTTTATTTTCTAACAAAAAGTTAAAATCACCGAAATAAGGACAATGGTGATATATATATTCACAGATCCGACATAAAAGAACTCAAGAACAAAGAAAGGCTTAAAGAATATACAACATTTCAAACGAGGAATGTTTGAATATTAAAAGATTTTTACAAAACTTTTAAGATTTTGAAAATCCTTTTAGATTTTGACTCCTAAAAATAGTTCCAAATTTATTTTAAAAGATCTATACCAAAATAGAGGCAATTAGCCCGATTTATACTTTTTTATCAAAGAGAGTTTGAAAACAAAATTCGTTTATCAAAATAGAAACGGTTTTGTAACAAACTAACCAAAAACAACACAAGTCGCACTCGACCGAGGCTAAAAAGCACAGATTGAATAAGATCTTGGCCGATTTAGAGCATATTTAAAAGGAAAAGAACTGAAACACTTAAAAATAGTCCGATCTAACTAGATTCTTTATAAATCTACGCGATTTACAACCAAAACTTAACAAAACATGAAATAAAAACCCTATTCCGAAAATAAAAGTACACCAAAAGCTCTGATACTAGTAGTTATTTAAAAGAAAGAAATAGAACGAGATTTTATTACGAAAATGCTTTAAATATTGAACTAGTTTAGATTTTAAGCTCAGCCCCAAACCAACTCGAAAATACAAACTCACACAATAAACAACCAACTATGTGACGAACACACAAATCCAGCCAAAAACCACGACACAAACCAAACTATCACCCTTACAAGAAAAACAAGGCACAACATAATAGAAAAGTGTCTACAATGTTGAAAAGAGTCTCTTGCAGCTCTAATGAACAAAACAGGGGAAGAGATTGTGCTAAGAAACTCCACCCAAAGGAGGAAAGCACCGCTGCGGACTGCCAGAACAGTAATCATTGGAACAGTAGAGTCGAGAGAGAGGATAGACATGCTAGATAGAGAGCGATATAGAGAGATTACGAATTATGACAACGGCGCTCACTCTCTCTCCATATATATAGATAGGTTAAGATTGGATGAACGGTTCAGATCAAAGCCCTAGATCATCCGGCTGACGCTCCTCCTAAAACAGAAGCAGATCCAACCTGCCGGTCGGGCAGTGGTTACATTGTGTATATAAACTGGGTTTGATCCAATTGGACTAAAAAATTCAACATCGAAGATCCACATATGAGCGATTTCTACCGGCACACGGTGAACACAATCATATGGCACTACCATGGCGGCTGTTTGGTCGTAGATCGCGGCCTGAAAGTCATTGGAATCAACAAATTGAGAGTGATCGTCGATAGATCCACATTTACCATCTCTCCAGGGACCAATCCTCAAGCTACTGTCCTAATTAATGTTGAGAAGGTGTTTTGGTCTGAAGTTGCTGAAGGAAAGACGTGACGTGACCAAGAAAAAGAATTAGTGACCAAATAATTAATTAGTAATTAGATCCACCATTGTTGTTTTGGATACTTAGCTTGGCTGTGTCTGTAGGATATTTCCTTCCTTTAGTTTTTTGAGGAGGTAGAGGATGATTACGCAAGCATTGGGATTGAGGAGGAATGGGATTCAAAGTGATAATGATTTTGTAGTATTCTTGGCATGAAAATGAAGAAGTTGCGTTGTTTGTGTTTGTTGATGAATTTTAAGAGCAAGCAATGTGTAATATAGGGTTCTATTTCAATAATAGTAATAAGAACAAATATATCATTTTTTGTATCATTCTATATCATAATTATCAATTTTGGTCCTTTTTTTTTTTTAATCAATTTCAGTCTCACTCAAATGAAAATTTATCAATTTTAGTTCTAAAAATGGTTAACTGGGACTAAACACGGCCGTATTGGATGACTCAGAAAGGTGTCTGGACGCCCGTGTTCTGAACACATCCACGTTTCTGCCCATCTTCGTGACCCTATTCTCAATATAGCCATGTTCTAGACCATGTTCATAACCATGTTCTGAACGCAGCTATGTTCACGACCATATTTTCAATATAATCATATTGTATATTAAATTTATTATTATTTTCATATCTTTGTTAAAATTATATTTTATACATATTTATAATTCAATAAAAATATTTTTACAATTATTGTATAATATAAAAATAATCAATTTTTAATATTTTAAAAAATAGTTGAAAAAATTTATAAAAATAATAATATATTAATATATATTTTTAATAATCATGATTATATATTTTTAAAATAATATTTTGATATAATTATTTTATATTTATAAATTAATTTTTTTTTTAATTTTTACTATAAACTTTGAAAAATATATATAATTATGATTATTAAAAATATATATTAATATATTATTTTTTTTTATGATTTTTTCATAATTTTTCAAAATATTAAAAGGTGATTATTTTTATATTATGAAATAATTGTAAAAAATATTTTTGTTAAATTGTAAATATATATCAATAATTTTAATAAAGAAGTGAATATAATAATAAATATGACCTATAACTAAATTGAAAACATGGTCGTGATCGTGAATATGACCTAGAACATGGCTGTGTTAAGAACAGTGTTATGAACGTAGTATTGAACATGGTTGTATTGAGAACGAGGTCATTAAGATGGGCAAGAATATGGCTGTGGAACACGGGCAGAAACATGGCCGTGTTTAAAATATGGTCGTGAACATGGACATTTCAATAAGGTAATCAAAACGGCCATGTTTGCTGTTTGGGGCATCCAGTCACCCTTCTGAATCACCTAACACGACCGTATTCAAGCCAACACGGCCGTGTTCAGTCCCAGTCAACCATTTTGGGATTAAAATTGATAAATTATTATTTGAGTGTGACCAAAATTGATAAAAAAAAAAAAAAAAAAAGCCCAATGAAACTAAAATTAATAATTATGATATTGAATTAGACCAAAAATTATTTTTGCTTTAATAATAATAATAATAATAATAATAATAAGGGTGTGTTCATTATATTTACAAAAAATTTTACAATTTTTTTATTAATAATTAAAAAAATTTCCCCTAAAATTATTAAATTAAACATTTATTTTAACTTTTTATATTATATCAAAAATTAATTTTATATTTAAAATATTACATCAATACTTATACATCACATTATACAACTATTCAAATTCAAAATTTTTACAATTCAAATTCCAAATCAAAATTCAAACTAAAAAAACACGCACCTAATAGTAAAAATATTAGAAGTATATCAATGTAGTATAAGAACTCACCATATAAATGTAGGGTGTGTTTGTTTGAGGGTTTGGATTTTGAGTTGGAATTTGAATAGTAAAAATTTTGAATTTGAATAGTTGTATGATGTGATATAAATAGGGTTTGATGTGATGTTTTGAATGTAAAATTGATTTTTAGTATAATATAAAAAATGAAAAATAGGTGTTTGATTTGATGTTTTTGAGGGGAAAAAATTGGATGAATAGTGGAAATCCACCAAAATCCTTCAAACAAACACACCCGTAAGTATATCCGTGCATCTACATAAGTTCAAATTTACAGTGACAACAACTTAGAAAATTAATTAATTTAAATAATAAACTAATAAATAAGTGCAAAAACTCATGATACAAATTCAATTTAGAAATATATTTATAATTTATAATTACATTTATTTTTAATATTAAAAATTCTACAAGAAAACAAATACAATAATATAAAAATATAATTTATTTTTTATTTTTATTTTCATAGTTATATAAATTAAAAACTATTATAACTTCTTAAATTTAAACAACTAATAGCAAATATAATTCATACATAAATAAACAAATAAAAGAATATGAGAAATAATTTATTTTATATAATGAATCTAGTGTTTAAAAGACAAATAAATCAAAGCATCAAAAGTGCTCACCTTTAAAGTATTAAATAATGAAAACTTCTACAAAAAAAAAAAAAAAAAAAAAAAAATACTCCTTGCAGAAAAAAGTAGTTCAATTTGGTCCCATACCACTTTAAAGTATTAAAAAATGAAAACTTTTATATAAAAAAAAAATAAAAATACTTCTTCCATTAAAAAGTAGTTCAATTTGGTCTGATACAAAAATTAAAAAAAATAGTAGTTAAACATAATCTTAAAATTTTAATTATAAATTAAAATAAATAAAAATAATGTAATAAATATAGTGATATACATTAACTCTGTTCACGCAACGTTTTAAGATGAAATGATTTTTTGTGTATGGTATGGAAAATTGTGTAAAAAATATAAAATATATTATTTTAGGTTGAATATTCGACTTTTTTACTTTTTTTAATGATTTTTTAACTTTTTATAATGAGTATTTTGATTATTTATTTTTTTATAAAATATTTTGTATTTTTTATTAGTATTATTTTTGGGAATCGCAATTGAAAAATAGTGTTGGGAGAACAAAATGATTGTAAATAATTATTGAATGAAATATAATAGTTAAATACTCCTCCGTCCCATCACAATCGATACTATTTCCATTTTTGTTTGTAATGTAACAATTGATACATTTCTATTTTTAGTAAAAATTATTAAACCAAAACATATTTAATAAATATAAATCAACTTAATTAATTACTAACATACAACATCATAAATGACTTAGGACCACTCAAAACCCCTTTATTTCTACCTCTCTCCTAAAAAATAAATATTTTTATCTATATTTAAAACTACACTTCTTTTATAAAATTGATTTATATTAATTATAAATAAACAAAAATATTTTTTTATTTACTTATAATATAGAAGATTTTATTCTCTACTAAATATATTAATATTACATATATTTTTTAATAATTATAGATAATTTTTAAATATTTAAACATATGTTTAAATTTTTTTAATCATATATATTAAATTTATTTTAAAATTATAAATATTATTAATTATACAAATAAATAATATAATAATACATAATTATTATTAACTAATTAAATATCCTCACCTTAAATATTGTGTCTCTAATCAAATGGTTCAATTCTGGTGGGACGGAGGGCGTATTATATTTGTTGATTTTTTCAAAATTAATAATAGAATAAATTTAATGGAAGGGTGTCTTTGTTTGAGGGTTCGGATTTGTAGTTGGGATTTGAATAGTAAAAATTTTAAATTTGAATAATAGTACAATGTGATATAAATAAAAATTGATATGATATTTTAAATGTAAAATTAATTTTTAATATAATATAAAAAATAGTAAATTATAACACATCGTTGTGTTGTAAAAATGCACAAAACATCATTTGTTTTATTTATTACTTGAATCTCCCTTGTGTTAATGTAAAGTTTGTACGAAACACCCCGTTTGTTCAAAACTAATATTTGATTATAAATAAAGACTTAAATTAGGCAAGTTTTATAAAATAAAAACCGCAAAATATCTTAAATAATTTTTTTGAATACAATAAATAAATAATTAATTAATTGATTAATTCTTCGTTTTAAAATTTTAGAGACAAATTGTTATCTGATTTTCATAAAAACTATAAAAATAAATGATTGATCAATTATTTATTTATTTATTTTATTCAAAAAAATTATTTAAGATATTTTGCGTTTTTTATTTGTATAAAATTTTCATAATTTAAGTCTCTATTTAGAACCAAATATTAGTTTTGGACAAGGAGAGAGTTTAGTACAAATTTTACATTAAGACAAAGGGGTGTCACGTAATAAATAAAACACATGATGATTTGTATATTTTTACAAAAAATACAATGACGTGTTATATAATTTACCCTATAAAAAATAAAAAATAAAATTTTGATATAGAAATCCTATAAAATTCTTCAACAAACACACCCTAAAAAAAGTAAAAATAAATTTGAAACTGAGATTTAATAAATATATTAATAGTTAAATTGAGATAATTAAATACAATATATAATTATCTACAATTTAATCAACTAATAATTAAAATAAAAGAAAAAAATAATCTATGCTAATAGCTTATTTATTATATATGTAAACATTTATACAAAAAATTTACTAATACAAATCTAACAAAAAAAATAAAATTATATTGATTTAAAAAATAACTCACAAGAATGGGTTTGTAATTTTAGCATTTTAAATCTAAATTAATATTAGAGCCATAAATAAGACGAACTTGTCATATTTGAGTTCGAATCGTTAAGAATTCGAGTGCGGTTGCGGTTTGTGTTCATTTTTTAAGAGATATAACATAATATTTTGTTTGACTTTAGCTCGTTTAGCAATTTTTTTGATCGTGTTCGACTCGGTTCGGCTCATTAAGAGAATTTTTATTTTATTTAAATTAAATTAATAATAATTATATTTTTATTACTAAATTGAAATAAAAAATAAAATATACTACCTCCGTCCGGCTCTTAGGATCCCATTTATTTTTTGCTTGTTAATATTTAAATATTAATTATTATATCAAAATATAGTATAAATTAAAAAAATTGCAAAAATACTTACATTAGTTTCTTATCATAATAATAGAAGGACATTTGTATAAAAAAATTATAGAAATATAAATATATTTTTAATGTCGAGTACAATGAAATAAGAGGTAAATGTGAATCTTAAAGGCGGACGGAAAGAATATTTGTTTATCTAGGAGAGTGAAAAAATAAAAGGGTTTTGAGTGGGTTCTACATATGTGTGATGTTAGTATTATAAAGTTAATTAAGCTGATTTATATTTGTTAAATATGTTTAGATTTAGTAAACATTACTAAAAGTAGTATCGTGTCAATTGAAGTGGAACAGACAAAAAACAAAACAAAGACAATTGAAATGAATCGGAGGGAGTATATTAATATATACTCTATCCGTCGCGGCTAAATTGTCCACATTATTCTAGATATGAGAATTTAAGTAAAAAATATAATTAGTAAGTAATTAAAAAATTGTATTAGTAAAAATAATTATAAATTAAGATTAAGATAACTAAATAGTTTAATTAAGACTAAAAAATTATAAATTATAAAAATTAAAATGTGATTAAAGTGTATAATCATATTTTTTTTAAAATGACAAATTATGTGAGACGAAGCGAAATAAGAAAATGAACATTGTATACTGGGTGGAGAAAATATTTATTTATTATTATCTCCGTCCGATTCTAAGGGTATCATTTACTTTTTGTGTGTTGATCTTTAAATATTAATTATTATATCAAAACATACTAAAAAATTAATAAATAATTACAAAAATACTTCTATTAGTATTTTATAATACTAATAGAAGGACAATTGGACATTTGTACAAAGGATTATATATAAACATAAGAATATTTTTAATGTTAAATATAATGACGCAAAAGGTAAATATGACATTTAGAAGCGGCGGAGGGAGTATTTATTTTAATATATTTTCTTTTAGTAAGTTATGAATTTTTTATAAATTTAAAGTAATTAAAATTATTATTACTTTGTAAATGAAAATTATTTTATTTATAAAATATTTAAACTTGTTAAATTTAAAAGAAAATAAAAATGAAGATATTAATATTATTAATTTATATATATATATATATAATTTTTTATCATAAAAGTCTTTATCTAAATGGAAAATTCATTGTTGAAATAAAATTTGAGCAAACAACATTAACCAACCCAAGACAAAAACCTAAAGAAAAATTGTTTGTGTTGATGTTGAAATGGAATACCAACATGAATTAGGAAACTAGCTCCATTTTTTTTTGGGGGGGGGGTTTAGTGGACATTGGGTGCGTGTCTAGTAAACACACATACAGTGATAGCGACATGCATTTTGCTTTTTATTTTATTTATTATTACTATTACTATTATATTTGCTAAAATAAAATTTGTATGAAGTTTCTTCCTCTTGTGCTCAAGCTGTGTGTGTCTCCATTTTTTTTTTATCTGGGTTTTGGTCCTGTTTGTCGAATCAACGGGTTAGCGATTTTGTACCTCGTTGAGTTTGTCTTCGGTTTTTCGTCCGTGGTTATCTCCGGCGTCTTCTAGGTAACTTTGTGATAGAAGAAAAGGCTGGATATATAACTGATTGAGCTTCATCTTGATGGGCTAATCCAAATTAAGAAATAATTTGATCCACTATCTTAACATTTCATAACACTAGAAAAAGATTGATTTGGCACGGAAGAAATGGTACCAAAACCGCAGTTATTATGTCAATTTGGCGCGGCATGTGTCGCAGTTTCTGTCCAGTACAAAATCTCGGTTCCAATGTTCTTAGTAGCGGACATCCAGGCCAAAAATAAAAATTCTTGGCGCCGCTATTGGAGCCATAAATAAGAAAACAAAAAAAAAAAAAAGAGAGAGAGAGAGAAGAAAGTTGAGGTGCCGAAGGTAGTGCCATGATCTATACCGAAAAAGATTTAAAAAAAAAAAAAAACTTGGGTGCCAAAAAAATAAATAATAATAATTTTGACATTAAAGGATGCGCCAACACAAAAAAAAAAATAACAAATATATATTGGCGCTGATATCAACACCACTAAGTAAAATAAAAATAAATTAAATATATGTTGGCGCTGAAATCCGCGGCCAAAAAATAAAATAAAATTATCTTTTGCAAACAAGGAATAAAACCAAATGATCCTTGTTACAACTGGAAGATAAAAATAAAAGTAAAATAAAAATTGAAACACAAATAAAATAAGATATTATTTAACAACTAGAATTCATGAAACTGGTTCTATGAATCTCATTCTAATAAGATGCAACTATGCATGATCATCACCATGTCATGATTGTATTAATCAATTCTGAAAGGACACATCATCCATAGATGATGCACACTCCTCCCTTAAATGTTCAGCATAAACACCTGCTTTAACATCTTCCCTAATCTGGAACAAGAATACATCAGAAGTAAAATTATTTATGTAATAGAATCAAATAAGAAGTTCAAAAAATTATAGGAACACATGTAGATTGATTTACCTAGAGACCTCTTTCTTTGGCTAGGATCCAACAAATCTGTGATTTGTTCATTGTACATCTAAGTATGATGCTCAAAATATTCAGTAAGGATAACATCAGAATAGCCATTGACAGAACATTTTTAGGTGATCATAAAAGGACCACGAGGAAAGAGCAGCGACATGTGTACACTAATTGTTTGTCAAATGCTTTTTGTTCCTGAATGGTAAAATATAAAACTTTATTGTTAAAGAAAGCTTAATAGTATGAAAATGTTATATAGGTAATGTTCCTGAAAATGCTTGACCTCACCTTGTTAATCGGGTCAAAGAGCTTGTAAAAGACACGGGGAGCTATGCCTTGTTGATCTTCCTCCAGCAATACATTTGATGCACCCCAGATTGTGTATGCTCGCCACTCCGAGTCTGAAAAAAAGTTCAAAATAAGCTCACATATGAAAGTTAATATATATATATATGTTTGTGTGTGATCTTGCCATCAAATGCACTGCAATAAATCCATAAGCAGACAGAGATGACCATACCTATCCATACGCAACGACGGAGTTGTTGAATCCAACTAGACAGTTTTCAATCAAAGGTACGTCTATTAGCTCGACTATGCTACTTTGCAACACATTAATCAAAATGAATGATAAAAAAAAAAAAAAAATTCTTCACTTGCTACAACAATGTTGTATTTCTAAATATCTTCATTTTGCTTCACACATAGTCAAACAGATGGAGAATTTCGATTGTTATATAGTACCATCAAACAGATCCTCTAGATTCACAACATTATTCAGAGCTAAAAGCTACTCAGAAATTCATCATCAGTAATGGAAATAATCTTCAGGTTGTTCCCAAGGATAAATTATCCGAGCAAAGGAATAATGATTTGAAAATGATAAAATCACGAAACAAGCTTCCATAAGTGTGGACATGACTCCCACCTTCTATTCAATGCTGATGAGAATCTCCGATTCATTAGAACTTCGCTATGAAGTGCAAAATTACTAGTAAAAATGGCATAACAAACCTATAGAGAAACGTACCTAACAATTGAATGCTACATAAAACCTTATAGAGTTATATGTAGAGATAACGAATTGCAATTTGATAAAAGTTTCGTCGACTAAACCAAATCAGAGCTTGGAGACATGAATGAAGGGAGAAAGAAACGTGTTCTTAATTCAACACTTACTCTACAGCTCCGAGAGACTATTCCGGAAGATTTATTTCCGACGACGAAGGAGAAATTACTATTGTTAATAGGGTAGAAGAAAGAGAAATTACTACTGTTAATAAAATTTAATTTTGGAGCGATAGCCGCAAATAATAGTGACTCATCCATTATTTTAATTTTTTAAAAAAACAAAAGGTACGAATGACGGTGACTCATCCGTTATTTTAATTTTTTTTAAAAAAACAAAAGGTACGAATGACGGTGACTCATCCGTTATTTTAATTAATAAAATAAAAATTTAAGCAGAAGGCGCGAGAAGCCAGGCCTTATTTATAAATTTTGTTATCTATATTTTATTCTCAATAAGTAATTTTATCAATTAACACAGTATATTTTTCATATTATCTTTTGCTGCATTACAATTTATTTTAATAAAAAAATACTCTAAATTCATTTTGGATGAAAATTTGTGTATATAAAAATTGAATGCAATACTTAACAAAAAACATCAAGACAAATGGTCACCAATACTAATAGCTTTAATAGCTTTATATTTGCACGAGAGTGTACAAAATTAAATGCATTGTACATAATATTCAATTTTTTGAAAAAAAATTAATTTTATTATTAGGCGCCGAAATTGGCGACTAGTTATATTTTTATTTTTTTTATTTAATAACCAATGCAAAAAATCGTGTCATTTGATATATAAAAGCGCCAATTTGGGAGCCATCATTTTATTTAAAAGAAATAGGCACTGAAGTTGACACCTTAATTTCTTTTTAATGAAAAAAATAAAAAGAATCAGACGCATAGCACAATATTTTCTATAATAAATAATTATTTTTTATATATAAATTAATAAGGCATTGATTTTGGCACCAATAAAAGAATTTTGTTACGGAAATCGGTACCAAGAATGTCCGCGCCATTCCATACCTAATTATCCGCGTCACGTTTTTTAGAGTAGTGATTGTTTGGAACCCGTTTTGTCACCCTCTCTTTGCCGTAATCTTTGCCATTGCCACGTTTCACAGAGTTTGTTAGGAATTTGTTATAATCAATTGTATACAAACCGTGTAACAATCATTTTGATTTAATATACATACATATATAATTTTATCTTTCTATTGCTTCAGTGCTCTGCTCTTCTTTATAGTATCAGAGCTTAGTTGATCCAAAGACATCGGTCCTCAGGATGATGCCAATAGTCATATCTCATCGGCCACATCTGCATCTTAGACTACTGCTGAAACAGTTTTTCGAATTGTTGCTCAAACCATTGTCAACCAAACACCCATCTTGTTTAAAGCCCTGCTGATTGGAGTGGAGATTAACTAAACCTTACTTTATCTTTTGTTCCTCTCAATGGGACAAACTATTTTTGCTGGAGTCATAGGGTGTGGAACGTCCTTTTGCCAAAGGCAAGAGTGGATTTCTCACAGGAAAACAATCAAGACCTGTAGTAGGAACCATAGAATATAAAGCTTGGATTGAGGTTAATGCTTTAATCAGAGCATGGATCTTCAACTCCATCATACTTGAGCTACAATGAGCCTTTATTTTCTTCCAAATTGCCAAATCCTTATGGGAGAGCCTAAAAGAAAAATATGGGCAATCAAATGACTCTCTTATTTATCAATGCAAAAGGTCTATTAGCTCTCTAAAAAAAGGGGGATGACTCCATTACCACCTATATCACCAAATTGCAAGAGTTGTGGGAGGAGCTACTTATTGTCAATCCACCACTGGAGTGCACTTGTAAGACAAGTCGTAAGATACTAGAGAGGCAAGAAAACGGATCTTCTAATCTAGTTACGAAGCTGCTAAGAAACAAATTCTAATAATGAATCCATTACCAAGTATGAGCAAACCTTACCCTTTGATCATCCAAGTTTAAAAGCAGAAAGAGATTCATATTGCTGCAGAAAATAATGTATTCTTGGAAGACAACAAAAGAACACAAAGTAAAAGGTGTATTGATAAGAAAATGTTACATACATAAAAGAAAAATTCCATTTTTGAATATTGCAAAAAGAAAGGACACACTAAGGAGACTTTCTTCAAGCTAAATGGAATACCTCTTTGGTAAAAAGAAATGGCTGACAAGAAAAAACGACTTTGCCAACATACCTTAGAAATAAATTGAGTTAGTTTAAAAATTGATGTGGCCTTCAAGATTTGTCTAGATATTACTGCCTTGGTGAACTTGAAATGAAGAAACTGCTGCTGAGAAAATCCCTAGATTCACCAATTGCTAACACCAACTCAATTATTGAGTTCTCAGGATCCTATTTTGACTCAGCATATTTGGATAGTAATTCTTGGCTAATTGAAAATGGAGTTACTTGCCATATATGCATAAATGATGAGTTGTTTGAAACCTTAGAGCCTTTAACCTCAAAGCCAAAAATCTTTATTCTAAATGGATCATTTCTCCCTACTTCTTATGCAAGATCTATTAAGCTAAGTTCTCACATCATATTTAAAAGGTATACTACATGCATGCCTTTAAATACAATCTTCTATCAATAAGTGCTCTACTTAAACAGTCTATATGCAAACTTAGCTTTTCAAATGACACTTTAAATTTAGGACCTGAGCCAAACTTTACATTTTAGCCAAACATGTCTCCCCTGCCAACCACTTTACCCCTGTCCTCACCTTAGTAGAAGAATCTCTACTTTGGCATGAAAAGTTTGGACATGTTTCTGATGATACTTGTAAGCATTTATCTATGTCTATTGTTTTTAAATGTAAACCATGCGGCATTTGTCACAAGGCTAAACAAACTAGGTTGCCCTTCAATAAAAGTGTCTTTTATGCTCTATGTATTTTTGAACTTGTGCATGATAGTTAAAAACTGCATGTGTTATATGTTCATGTTATATGCGATATTTGATTGATTTTGATTGGATTCTACCTAATTTCTGTGCGTATTGTTTATTTGTGACATGCAGTAGAGAAAAAACAAATTTGGCATGATTGGAAGAAAAAATGAAGAAAAATTCAGATTTGCACCCCAGAGTTAGTCATGGCCATGACTAACTCCACCCTCTAGACATGGAAATTTAATTAAAGGTCCAAAAGTCCAACTGCTAGAAAATAGGGCAAAATTAAAAGAGAAAAGGGGAGTCACACGGAAAAAGAAGGGAGGACGGCCAGAACAAATATACACAGGAGTAGGAGACTGACAGACTCAGAGAAGATTTCCCCTCCCACTATGACTTTATCTTTCCTTTTTTGTTATTTTCTATTTGATTATGGAGTATATACATTTATGGTTTAGGGATGATAATATTTTGGTTCTTGTGTTTTGAAGATTTTTAGTTTTATTTATAAAAGTTCTTTTTGATTATCAATAGTTGTTTAATCCTGAAAATAATGTTTGTGATTGTTAGATTGATTGGATAATTTGGTATTGATATTTAAATTGGTCTGATAATCTAAAGTCAATTTAGGTAGGATATCCGTAATTGTATTCGCATTTGAATAGGTGACAATCGGGTTGAATAGTTCCTTCCCGGGGGTTAGACTATCGAACCTAGTTGCTCCTCTTAAGTAGTACTTGTTTTGAATTGGGATTTTCTAGATTAGAACGTGATTAGAAAATATTTCTTATGGGTGCACCTAGGTTTATTAGCTTAATTAAGGATAGTTAACCGTCGTACCTTAATTACCTTCACTGTAAGAAAAAATTGGTTGTCAGAGCTTATTGATAACTATAACCAAATTTATTGATACTTTAATAAAAACTAACTTTATTGAATCAATGATAAAACACAAGTACCATAACTGCATCACCCATTGAGTCAGGCATCCCCTTGATAGCGAGTCCTCCGTTAATTTAATTGTTTTGTTATTTTGTCTTCATTAGATAATATAAGAAAATTCCCCATTTTTATTTACTACATTAGAACGCGAAAGAGTGAATCACACAATCCCTGTGGAGACGATCTCGTTCCCTTGTATTGCATTAAATTATGATAACGGAATAGGTTAATTATTCGATTAACTGTGTGACAGGTCAGCGCATATGGACTTTTAGGGACCTTACATAACAACCACTATGAGTGAAAACCACTATTTCTTAACTATTGTGGATGACTACTCACGAGCTATCTGGACATACCTCATAATAAACAAGCAAAATATTTTTCAAATTATTGAAACATTTCTCCTCTATGTCCAAACACATTTCAATTACATTATCAAAAGACTCAAGATTGACAATGGTTCTGAATTCCTAAACAAACACTACAAATGATATATCAAAAAATTGACATTGTGCATCACCATTCCTGCACTTACAACCCACAACAGAATGGTATAACTGAGATAAAATACAAATACTTTCTACAATTAATCAGAGCCTTGATACTTCAAGCAAACTTTCCCTCAAGATTTTGGGGCCAGCCCTCCTACATGCTACCTATATTATTAACAGAATACCATCTTCTATTTTTGGTTGGTCTACCCCTTTTGAGAAACTTTATCTCACCAAGCCTAATATATCCAATCTAAGAGTATTTGGATGCTTATGTTATGCTGTCAATAATAAACCTACTAAAACCAAACTTGACCCAAGAGCCTACAAATGTTTGTTTCTTTGTTTCCTTGTTGGCCAAAAGGATTTTAAGCTCTATGATGTAGAAAGTAAAAAGTGGCTAGAGACATTGTATTCTATGAAAATGAGTTTCCTTACCAATCTTATGTTGATTTTGCAGTTCCTACACCACCTAACATTAATATGATATATCTAAACCAACCTCCTTTCAATAACCCACTAGGCATACCTACTCTGCAACTAACACCCAATCCAACTATCAGCCAAGATCTGCCACCAACTACACCATTTTCATCACCCAACCACTCCATTCTTTTGCCCTGATTCTACAATCAAAACTCCCATATCTGACCCTACATCCACTCAATCAACACAAGATGTCACACTTGATCTAGCCTCCAACCTTTACCCATCTATTCCAACCAGACCCAAAAGACAAACCAGAAAACCGATTTAGATGACAACTGTCAGCCCCCTTGTCATATTGCTTTCCTACTCTGACTCATCATCTTTATGTATTTGGCATAATGCATTTACTATTGATATACATGAATTAACATCCTATGTGCAGGCTCACAATGATGTTGTCTGGAGAGCTGCTAGAGGAGGAACTTGAAGAGGTCATACCTTGCCCAAAAGAAAAAAAACCCATCTTTTGTAAATGGGTGTATAGAATTAAGAGAAATGCTGATGGAAGAGTGCAAAAATTCAATGCTCAACTTGTTGCCAAAGGATACTTACAAATTTCAGGGAAAGACTATAAATAATTCTTTTCGTCAGTTTCTAAAGTTGTGATAGTGATGATATTCTTGGCAATAGCTTTCACCAAGCATTGGAAAGTTCACCAACTTGACATGAACAATGCATTCCTGCATGGCTTCCTTGAAGAAGAAATTTATATGATACCACATCAAGGAAGTCACATACCTCAAGGGAAAGTAGGCAAGCTGAACAAATCCTTCTATGGACTCAAGTAAGCTCCTAGGAAATGGTACAAGCAATTTACTACCAAGATTGTTGGGTACGGCTTTCAACAATCTACATATGACCACTGTTTATTCATACTATCTCGTGATCACTATTTTATTGCCTTGCTGGTGTATGTCGATGACATTCTTCTCACTGGCACTGATTTTCTAAAAATCATAGCAGTCAATGAATTCTTTCATCAGGAGTTCACTATTAAGAATTTTGGAGAGGCTGACCTGTTCCGTGGCATTTAGGTCACAAACACACTTTCTAGAATTAGTGTGTCTAAAAAAAAGTTCATTAAAGACATCCTTGATAAAATAGGTCTTCGTGATGCCAATCCTTGTGCCACACCTTTTGTTACTGGATGCAAATTACAGGATGCTAAGGGTGATCATCTACCAAATTTAGAAAACTACAGATGCATTGTTGGCCGCTTACTTTATCTTACAATGACAAGGCTGGACATTTTCTATGTTGTGCAATAGCTCTCTCATTTCATGGCATCCCTTAAATCCCTACAATAGAAGGCTATGCAAAGATTTCTCGAATATCTCAAACGTACTAAGCATTTTAAATTTCATTTTCCTTCTATTGGGGATCTTCATCTGGTTGCCTACTTGGATACTGATTGACGATGTTGCTTAGACACCAAAAAATCTATCACTGGTTACTGCATATGTTTGGGCTTTTGTCTTATTTCTTGGAAGATAAAGAAGCAGCCTACCATCTTTAAATCCTCCACTGAAGCTGAATACCGTGCTTAGATTCTATTGTGTCTGAAATACTTTGGCTCACCTATCTACTCCAATATTTTCATATCTAAGTGTTCTTGCCCACACCACTTTACTATGACAATCAATTCACCATTCATATGGTTCACAATGCGGTGCACCACGAGAAAACCAAACACATTGATATAGACTGTCATTTTGTTCGAGGTCACTTCCAATCTGTGCTCAATGCACCTACATTTTTCCCTTCCCACCAGCAACTAGTTGGCATCTTCACTAAGCCTCTGCCTTTAGCAGCTCTTCAAATATTTCATATCAAGATAAACTTGGGCTCATTTATCCAATTTCCTTTTGAGGGAGAGTGGTTAAAGAAAAAACTGGATATATAATTGATTGGGATATATCTTGATGGGCTAATCTAGATTAATAAATAATCCGATCAACCTAGCCCTACCACTCAGAATTCTCTGGAACCTGTTCTATTGCCTTCTCTTTGTTGTAATATTTGCCACTGCCAAGTTTCACAACATTTGTTAGGAATTTGATGGAATCAATTATATAAACTGTAACAATCATTTTGATTTAATATACATACATAATAATTTTACCTTGCTATTTCCTTTGAGTGCTCTGCTCTTCTGCACTTTTTCCCATTCCCCATCCACAACGCCCGTGACCCCGTTCCCTTTCTCATATGGCGCTCTAGTCTAGTCCCACCCCATTCCCCGATTATTCATTTAAATTTGTTATTTTCTCTTTTTGTGGTGGTGTGGGCTCCTGGTAATGGAGATTATTAGAATTTCTTGGTATTTTTTGTTGATATTTTCTAATTGAGGTGAATTTTGGGTGATGGAATCGCCAGAGGCTTTTCGGCCAGTGTCCTATGCCGATGTTGTGGCTTCAAAGAAATGCACACAAAGTGTTTGAGAATAAGAGGAGGAAACTTCACACAAATTTTATTTTAAAAAATATAATAATAATAATAATAATAATAATAATAATAATAATAAAACACGTGTCACTGCTAGTGTGTGTGAGTTCACTAACACGTCCTCAGCATCCACTAAATGATTTTTTGTTCTTCATCCACACCATCTTTCCGAGCAATTAGGGGTGTCAATATTAAATCCAACCCAAAAACTCGAACCCATTCGACCTAAAAACTTTTAGGTTTGAGTTTGGGTGTTTCGGATTGTAAAAACAAGGTCAACCCGAACCTGAAACAAAAAAAAAAAAAAATCAAGTCGGATCAAGTCAGGTTTCAGATTGATGTGATAACCCGAAATATATAAATCAAATCGAGTTTCGGGGTTGACTTGGAATTATATATATTTATTTTAATTTATAATGTTTACATTGTATTACAAATAATATAATATAAAAACTTAAAATATAAAAAATAATCAAAATACAAAATATGAATTCTAAAAATCAAAACTTTAAATAATTAATACTACATAAGTTAGTGGATTTTTTCAAGATAAATTTAAAATTATTCAAGTTTTCAGGTTTGTTTCGTGTCAGTTTGTTTGGGTTATCAGGTGACCTGAAACTAAATCAGATTAACCTGAACCTGACCCGAAAAAATTCATATCGTGTTCGGGTATGAGGTTTCGAGTCAGAATTTAGGTTCTGATCGTATTTGGATTGACATATATTTTGTTACACCCACATCTCAATACAACACAAACATGATCCGAAAATATGAATTGACACTCTACGAGCAATGTTGAAGTAGCGTACATTGATTGCACTCCTTGTTGGAAGCAATGGCTCCAAGCCAATCTCTCACATTATGCTTCTTCAAATATTCATTTATCAAATACTTGAGATACCTTTCGAAAATGTCATGTTTTCCGTCACAATTATCTTATTTTTATCACGGGTGACGGTAACAAAAATCTCCTCTAGCTCCGTCCTTGCCACCAATCTTAATTCTTTCAAGTAAGAACTTTTGTACCGACACAATCTCCATGAACCCTAGACCTTAAACCCAATATCCATGATTATCTTGTTGAGTTGAGGTGTCGAATTTTTACAAAATATCAAGTGTGTTTAGTGCGTTTATGTATGCTTTGAATTTTGAATATTTAAAATTTGAACATGAATAGTTTGGCATGATATAGATAAGTATTACTGTGACATTTTAAAATGAAATTAAATTTTAATATAATATAAATAAAAATATTTGACTTGATGTTTTGAAAGATTAAAAATTAAGTGAATAGTAAAAATTAATGAACAGTGTGATTTCAAATAAAATCTTAAACAAAAGATTTTGGAGTTTTAAAAAATTTAAAAATAGTAAAAATTTAGAATTTGATGTGACATTTTATGATAAAAAAAAATATACTCCTTTTGTCATCCAAACGTATTCTCACTTTCTTTTATTGGTTGTCATCGAAATTTATTTATGTTTCCTCTTTTAGTAAAAAAAACATCATTTTTCCCACGTTTCTCTACTATAGAAGGATTTTTTTATTCATCTTTATAAAAATTCGTGTCCAATCAAATGAGCATAATTTAACATGATATAAGGAGTATTTAATTTGATATTTACAAAAATTACTGTAAATAAATAATGCCAAAAGTTCCAAAAATTTCAAAATTGTTTGTGTAAACAAAGCCCAAAGTCTTAAACAAAATATTACTTCATTCTTCTACATCAACCAAATTTTGCAATAATTTTTTAGGTTTGTCAATAAGTAATACACATTGTTACAGAAGACATACAATGTCTATCATAACCTAGAATTGTAATTACGAGTTGAACATATTTTACAAATGATTAAAAATATAAGGCTTTTTTTTTTTTTTTTTTTCGATAACCTGGAAATCCGCAAACGTATTAAAACTTGATATTTGAAATTAAATAATGTGTTGTTGGCAATTACTTCAAAAATGCCAACAAAAATGGCACCTTTTTATTTTGCCTATGGAAACTTGTTTTTCTTTTTGGATGACGTGGGAACCCGCAGCTGCTATCCCAAAGTGCGCACTCGTAAACCCCCGGCCGAACCTAATACCTTGCAAACCAGGTCCGACGGGGAAGTCACATTAGGCGAACCATGTGTGGCAGGTGACCTAAGACAACTTGTTATTTTTCACTTGTGTTGGGGGTGTAAAGCACAATAGGCAATATAATTCTTGAAATTTAATATTGTGTCAACTCAGCTAAAACACAAGCATTTGATGGATTTGCTATTTCGTATTATAAATGCTAAATTATATGAAAAGAAGACTTAGGGGGATTCACCATAAACATTTCATGAAAAAAAAAAAAAAATAATTTTTTTCGCTTGACACTTTCAAATTGCACTTATTTATGGATAAGCGTTGCTCGTGTTATGCTGGAACTAAACAATTATTTTCGCTTGACAATTTCAAATTGCAATAATTTATGGACAAGCTTCGCTCGTGTTAGGCTGGAACTTATATCGTCATACAAGTGATTCCTAACGACATTATGAAATTTTACAAACTATGATCCTCTAATGACCATAATGACTTTTCTTTTAAGTGAAATATATTTAAAGCTCTACACCGAAAAATATTCTATTCTTTGCGATTTACTTTTGATTTTTTCTTAGGAATCCTGTATCAATCATTCATATCTACATTCATTGTTTTGGTCTCAATTGTATCCTTTTACATTCTTTCTACCAATCTTGATTTTTTTTTAAAAAATTTCTTTCACTTTCCAATTCACAAGTTATTGTTTTACGTCTTTTCTTTTTATGGCTTTGTTTGATTTCTCCTTTGTTTGTATTTTATTTAATACTCCCTCCGTCCGCTTACAAAGTTTACATTTTTCATTTTGGGTTGTCAAATTACAAAGTTTATATTTCATTTTTTTTACTATGTGTGGATCCCACCACATATTACTCATACTCTTACTTTTACCTTTATTTACATAAATACTATTACATTTATTTATACGTCTATTTTTAAATAAATACAATTATTAAATTAAAATAAAACACAACAATTAAACACACATTCTAAAATAAAAACGTTTTTATTGAAACATACCTTATCATATTCATTTTCATCGATCCTTTGGTGTCCTGAGGCTTTTCTCACAATCTTCATATTCGTCGTTCTCTCTGGATCTTGCTTCCTCCATTGCCGTCGACCACCAATATGGCGCAAAATCATTTCAATCGCGATCGATTGGAGAATTTATCAAGGGATTCTCCTGCGGCTTTACCCGTCGATCTCATTCGAAAGTCGCCTGAGAAGCCCTATTCCGATCTTTCTCTCTTCGACACTGATCATTATAGATCATGGTATTGGAGACGTGTGGGACCTTCGACGATGAGCTTGAGACTTTCGAGACGGGGGGCTTTTGGCATTTTATTGAGAGACCTTGCTCGGTTACGGGCTCGGAATCTTTGACCTCTGAGGTGCCAGAATCGCCCCACCTGTACTCTGGTTGGGTTGTGCCAGACTCCGAGGATGCCTTCTTCTATCCTTCGCCATTTTTCGTTCAAAAAGAAATGACAAAAAAAAACCCTTATAGCCGGAATCGATGCTCGTAGCCGCCGTGACATGTTTCTTCAGTTCTTGAGGATTTACTATCCTCTTGCGACCACCTTGCCCGAGTACTCTGAGGTATAACTTCTATGGCTTTTTTTAAAGTACTTGAAGCTGAGAATTTCAATTTTAGTGGCTGAAATGATGAATTTTTGTGTTGATTATGTGCAATGTAGGTTGTTGGTTGTGTGTAGTGCATATTGTTTATGGATGGCTTACTCTATGAGTAATGCATCAGATATGCGCATGATTATTTGCATAAACAGCTCTTACTCGATGAGGATTTTCTTCTGAGAGTGTATTGATCGTGCATAGTTATAATGGATGCTTACTGTATAAGTAATGCAACTACTGTGCATTTAAATTTGTAGTCACTGTCCCCCACTCGATGAAGGTTATCATCCGAGAGTCTACTGATTGTGTTCTTTTATGGCTCTGTGATGCATATTGTATTTGGAGACTTACTTTTGAAGTAATGCAACCATTGTGTATTTGAATTTGTAGCCACTCCCTCTCCACTCAATGAAGGTTATCATTTGAGAGTGCAATGATTGTGTTCTTCGATGGTCCTATGATGCATATTGTATTTGGAGGCTTACTTTTAAAGTAATGCAACCACATTTAGGTAAGGAATCTTATAATTGTTTGATCCGAGATTAGCCATTATCCACCAAGGCATGCTTGCAAACTTAGAAAAACTGAGTTTAGAGCGGTATGTGACAGTTGTTCAAATGATTTATGAACTACTCTAAGCAAGTCAATGATTGTGGTACCTGGCTGTGTAATTTGTAAAGATTGCAATGCCCGGAACCATCCCAAGTCATTCACATTTTTGTTTGGGTTGTTTGGTGGTTGAAACACCAAATTGATGTTCCATTCAACGGTGCTTGATGCCTGTCTGAAATCTGGATCAAAGTTGTTGATGTGCGGCTTTACATTATCTTGTTGAATAGTGACATTTTTGTTCCTATTAGTTGGCCACTTCTCTTTTATTGTTGGTATCACCTGTTATAAAGTCACAAATGAGGATTACTCGCGTAATTATTATTTAGGAGACTTATACTTGTGATTGATATCTTAATGATAAAATATTTCTGAGGGATAAAGAAGTCTAGTTATAAGAATACAAAGTGAAACAACATACCTTGTTGATTAAAAGTTCCTTTGTGACTTCTTTTGTGATGGATTCTAATGGTTTTGTAACCATTGTCCCGGCTGCTCTATTCTTTGAACTTCTTTGTGCTGGAACCTGTTCTGTAAAAGGGAAAATACTTATTTTCTCATCGAATATGCATTCTCCATTGCTTGTATACATCGGTCTAGAAACTGCACATAAGAACATTACCTTTGTAATGTATTTTTTACTCTAACATGCCCTATACGGCTCTGGCTCATCGGGTACTAGATAGAATCTTTCTGTCTCCCTTGTAAGATTAAACCACTCCTTATCTATGTGCACAACTTATGTCATGCTTTGGAATTTGATTACTTTTGAGGCACTATCAATATGTAGTTAATTGAGGCTGAACTTCAGCCTCTCTATCTTGTTTTTCTCGATGAGGGAAGACTTGATAGCATTGGTGTGTGGTCTGATCAGCCCCGATTTTTCCAATTCCCGACAGTGCTCTTCCTTACATTAATCTCTTTCGCAATATTTCTATAAGTCTCTCTCTTGTGCACAATTATATTTTGTAAAACTATTTTATCAAACTCCTTCCTCTTAACCCGAGGAAGGTCTGTTTTCTTATTTTTTTTTTAAAGAAATTGGCTGACATGACTGAATTTGCTCGTGTGCTCTTTTCCAAATTTGATTGATGACTTGTCTACTTACACCATACTTTAAACTTACTTCAGTAATTTTCCTATGAACTAGTTTCCTGTTGGTAGACCCCTGCAACAAAAATTGTGCAATGCAATTAAGATCATAGGCCGCTAAATTTTGCTTTTTCATATTTCCAGCCATTGTGAAATGAGTGGCTGGAATATGTAATTTTTATGATGTATATATAGTGTATTTTAATGAGGGGAATGTATATTTGGTAATGGAGGGAAACTTTCCCTTTGATGAGAAGGGTTAAGATGATGTGACAATGATGTGATTATCCGTATTTGGGAGGGAAATGAATTATATTTTGGAAGATGTTTGTGCACTGGTTTTTATTTGTGTCACTGCAATTTTTAGTGTAATGCCATGATGATTTATTGCGATTTCTACTGATATATTGTGTTGTCTACTGATTTTTCCTTCTTAATGTATGATGTTATAGTAAAATTAAGGTTTGTCTATTGATTTTCCCTTCTCGATGATGTTACGAAATGATAATGGTTTGTGCACTATTTTTTTTCTAATTACATACACTTTTTTTTTTTTTAATATGAACACTGTCTACTTAATTATGTGCATTGTAAATTAAGATTTGTGCACTGTAATTAATTATGTAAATTGTAAAATTGATTTTAATTTTGTAAATTTAATTACGTAGTTTTAATTTTAATTATAGTAGTTATTTTATTTATTTTGTAATCTTGCTAGTAATTCTGTAATTATCCCTGTAATTTTAATTATACTATAAACTTGCTCTTTTTTGTATACTTTAATTTTTATTATTTTTCGTGCAAAGTACATTAATTATATTAACCTAAATCACCACTCAATTACAAAGCAAAAAAGAAAAAAAAAAAGTACTATAGGTTGTATTGATATTTCTACATCAAAACTATATCAACTATCATTAAAAATACAATATTTCTTAAATAACGTGCAAAAAACATATGTCAACATTTAAGATGGACGAAAGGGAGTATTTTTTATTTTTATTTTTATCATAGTTACGATGGAGAAGAAAAGTGCTTTCACAAGAAAGAAGACCAAAAAATATTGAGGTAGAAAATCTTGAATAGCATAAAAAACATCATGTGTTAGCGGAAGCTCCTCAATCAAGTACAAAATGAAAACAAGCAAAAGTGGGCACACCATATCTATAATTTGATTTGGTCTGCAGAGGTGACAAAGGCCGCAATTTGAATCCAACGTGCTTTTTATAGACATATTGCACAGAAATGTTAACGAGCTCAAACAAGTCAAATTTTAAGTGTTTGTGTGCATTCTTCATCATTTTTAAACAAGACTCGTTTTCGTTCGTTAAGCATTCGAGTTTATTTGTAGTGTTCGAGCTTTATTCTTTAGCAATCTCATTGTTCAACTTTGTGTTCGGCTCGATTAAACTTGTTTGAGCTCGATTGAGGTAATTCGAACTTGTTTAAATAGGTATGATATTTTGTTTTTTAATTTTTATATATCACATTTATTTATTTATTTTTAATTAATAATTTCATATATATTACAAATATGTCATTCTAACAAACATTCATAAAAATGGTTCAGGCTTGTTTATAGAAAAAACGAGCTTATTTATATCATTTGAATCGGCTCATTTAAATTTGCAAACGAACTTAAACTAAGTCAAATTTACGAACGACTTAAATTGTTTAACAATTCTAATGTTGCTTAACTTAGCAAAAAGAAAAAAAAAAAAAAAAAAAGCTAAAGCAAAGATTGTTGCATATGCTTCAACTTCAATGGCCACTTTTCCAAATCACCTCACTAACCAACCAACCAACCCACAACAATAGCAATGATTAAGCAAAAACTTTGCTAGCTAATGACATGGAACTTGATTCTATTACCATTTTATAGTACAGGCAAACATGATATATGCTCTTGAATAAATGTAGGAACAAATGGACTAACAAATTGACCTTCTTGAATAATATCTGGATCTGATTGCCACAATCCATCATTAGTATTTTTTTTTCTTTTTCTGAAATTTCATGCTAATTTTAAATTGCATTTATTATGGATTGTGTGCCTAATTGTTGAAGTTTTGTATGTCACGTATGTCTCAATTTTATTGGTTGGAATATGAAAATAGAGAAATTATGATAAAGAAATTCATCCTATATTATTTTTTTAATATTACTGTTTTCTCTATTTTATTGTTGATGTGTTCTTGTTTCATTCATATTTTATCAATTCGAATATTTTTTAATTTAATTTCTATTCCGGCCATTGTTCTTGTTTCATACGGTTGGTTTATTTTGATTTTTGGTGTGATTATTTAAACTATTCGACACAATTTCAATTTTTTTCCTGGTCAAAATCGAAAAATTTCGACTATCTATGCTGTTGAAAATGATTTCAAGCCACAAGAACTATATAGCACACCTAAATATATATAGATATTTTACATATTTTTACTTAGCTCAATACGTGAGATGCAATTAGGTATTTAGGTTCAGTTGCTTCAGATGACGAGTGTAATTACATGAAGGCAGTGCATGACATTGGATCGTCGGTGTACACTTAGGCTTTGGGCCCGGCTCCGTTTATACAGAGGTTTTTTAGAGAGTTTTGGAAATTTGAAAAAAAAAATAGAGTATTTGATTTGATGTTTTGTGAGAGAAAAAATTTATTAGATGTGATATTTTTCGAAAAAATTAAATAGCGTCCAATTGAGCGAAAATTTGTCAAGTAAACAAAGCCGACCTTCATTCCTTCAATTATTGCATCATTTAAGACTAAAGTTTGGATGGTTGTCTCTGATCATTAAGGAGTTATGTAAGAACGATGCGATGGATGCGAAATTAAAATTGCGGTGAGAGAGAGAGCTTGATGAAAATTTTAGGGAGAGAGGGAATAGCCGACATAATTGTTATTCAATAACCAACCTACCAACCTACCTGTAAGTTCTTCTTCAGCTCCACCCGGCATTGGCAGCGGGCGGGGACTTCGATTCTGATTCTGCGCACTTGTGTGACAATTGTGAGTCCAATCTTTTCCTTCTCTTCGTTGATTTGATTTGCACCAATTTTGGCATTTGTTCCCCCAATCCAATTTCATCAATTTGGAAGTAATCGTCGAGGATTCGCAGTGTAGTATTGGCCGAATTCCTTCCGCCGATCCGTACGCGAAATAGCTGCTGTTTACTTGTACCGTATCATGATATGATTTGATGCGACTCCCCGGATGGATACAGATCTGTGCCGGCGGAATCAAATGAATGCATTACTTACGATACGGTTGCGAACTTGCAATTGCACAGATCATAGAGCTAGCAATGGCAATCGGTCTGTTTCACGTTGGGTTGAATACTTTAAATTTAAATTAATGAATTTTTGTGTTAATCCATTTATTATTGATGATGATCTGTATAGATAATTAAATTGAAATTTTTTATTCAAATTAAATAATTTTTTTTGCTGTGTATTATCGTATTAAGTTAGTTTTTGTTAGTTTGATTGTAAATTAAATTAAATTATTTAGTTTAAATTAATTTATAAAAAAATTATTAAATTAAGATTATTTTATATATATAATAAATATATTAATCAATATTAATATATTATAATAGTGATGTTCAATTGGGTTCAAATTGAGATCCTCGATTCAAATCCCGTTGGTTTTGGATTCGTATAAACTCGTGTATATAATTATATTGAAATCTTTTACCTAAAGTTAATTATTTTTTGTAGAGTTGGTGTCGGATTGTCTTGTCTGTTCTTTACCGACTCTAACAAAACATAATCCATCCTTACCGTTTATTTTTTTTTTTTACAAATTATTATTATTGTTATTATTATAAATCTTCTTAACTGACATGCTTCGGCACGACGGTTGGGAGATTACCATAGTCGACTCTACCATCGGAAAATCATTTATCATTCTAGTTCTCCGATCCAACTGTACTGTTCCTCATTTTTTGGCAATGCTGGTTTTCTTCTTTTGCTTTGATTATCTCATCTCGCCATTTACGTTCTAGATCTCTCTGTTATATTCAGATCTCAGCTTCTTTCCATGGGGGATTCGGTGGATAGCAATGACCTGTCGATCCCGCCCCTGCCACTGCTCGAAAGGCTCAAAGATTACGGTCAAGAAGACGTTTTTGCCTGCTGGAACGAGCTCTCCGCTGAAGAGCGTCACCTCCTCGTCAAGGACATCGAGGTATTTATTACCTTGTTGCTCTTTCTGTTCTCCTTACTCTGTGCCAATCAAGATTTGAGATTTTCGTTCCTTGTATATCCAAGTACAGCGAGATTAGTTATTGATTGTAACTGGAATTGGTTTTCCAAGTTAGGATATGAACTGTGCTTATTGTTGAGTTTTTATGATTTATTTTTGGGTGGTTTGGTTTATAACAATTCACATTAATTTTATTCAATCTAGCAAAAGGAGCTTACTTCTTCCCCAGTTACTCAGTGAAGATCATGCCAAACGACTCTATTTGGGTCAATTGTTTATACAAATTGGAGCTTTTGTTTATTTTCTGAATTTTAAGTTCCCTGTGACTTTGTTGCAGGCCCTGGATCTTCCTCGTATAGATCGGATTATTCGCTGCTCATTCCAGTCACAAGGTTCCTCTTTTACAATATGCACTCTACATGTAGATTTCGAGTACTTTTGGATGTACTTCTTAATGTTAAAATGATTGATTAGGTATTCCGAAAGCAGCTATAGAGCCAGTCCCAGAGAGCAATGTATCTACAGTAGAAAACCGGACAATGGAAGAACGGGAGAAGTGGTGGAAGATGGGATTAAAAGCCATCTTGGAGGGGAAATTGGGTGTGCTGCTTCTATCAGGTGGACAGGTTTGTCAGTCCTTTGTTATTTATCCATTCAAGATAAAGAACCAAGCCTATAAAATGCCGTGCACTTGTTAAAATAATATATGGATTTGAGGGCCACTTTATGCCATGTTGGGTGGAATGGTGTTGTCTATTCACATGTGACAGTTGAAAATAGGTTTTTAGTTAAATCCAATCATCTGCTTCGGGTTGGCTGCTCATGAAACTGGTGATGGGATCTTTTTGTTAAAAGACTAATGGAAATTACTGTGTACTTTCATTTCTTTTATGAGCGCCAAATCTTAAGAAAATGCAATTAACTTTTGCTCCATCTATTTGAAGCATGGCACATAAAGCACTTGTAATAGAGCAGTTCCATTGAGAGGTTTAAAGCCATTTGTTCTTCTCTCTTACAATGTATAATGCTGTTCATATAATCTGATGTGAAATATTACAATTTATTTCAGGCTAGTCACTGCTATATTTTGAAGTTGCAAACAAATGATTCACATTTCTAGGCGAATTCTTATATGAAATATTCTTTTCAGTTCTGGAACTACTGCTGTAGATTAATATTTCCACTATACAAAGCAACTTCTTATGTGCAGCTGTTTGATTGGGTTCTTGATTGTTCCTGTCTTGATTTTGAAACCTTTGTATATAGGGAACTCGGCTTGGAAGTTCAGATCCAAAAGGCTGTTTCAGTAAGTAATGACATTTTTTTCCTGATTACACTAAATGTACCAAATTAGTATTTGAGAGGGCGTTTTTCATTTTTATCTAATCTCAACTTCATATTATGTTTTACAAAGTATTGTGTGCTTACCCCTCAGAACAACTGGAAAACAATGAAACATTGATCTTGACTCATTTATCCTCTGTTTGCTGCTTCCAAGTAATTGAAAGCATTTTGTGTATCAGATTTTGTAATATATGTTTCTTTTATTACATGTGAATCCAAGTCTTGACTTGATTTTGACAGTATCTAATACATGAGTGCACATTCTACAAGTGTGTTCTGTTTTTATTTTAGAAAATGCATTTTCTTTGGAAAAGTATTATATACAGTGCCTAAGTCTTGTTTATATTGCAGACATTGGGCTTCCATCTGGAAAATCACTTTTTCAACTTCAAGCTGAGCGCATTCTACGTGTTCAAATGCTGGCAGCTCAATCCGTCAATGAGGGTGGGTCTCCTTTTCTACGCAACAGTTTATCTTCAATTGTTTGACTCGAATCCGTTCATTTTGGCAGATGCAGGTTCTGCTCGTGTTACTCCTATTCATTGGTATATAATGACTAGTCCATTTACTGATGAAGCGACCCGTAAATTCTTTGAAAACCATAAATATTTTGGCCTTGAAGCAGACCAGGTTAAGTGTTTTGACCTTGTTATGTCAATTTCATGCTTTTAAATACCGAAGCCTAACAAACTGAATTGATTCTAGGTCACCTTCTTCCAGCAGGGTACCATTCCCTGTGTGTCAAGAGATGGGAGATTTATCATGGAAACACCTTACAAAGTAGGGATTATTCTCAGTTATTTTCATTTCAACCACATTATTTTTTTATGTGCAAGTTGTCTTACGCCTCAGTTGGAAATATGTCTACATTGATAAATAATTTTTTAATTTGGTCTTATTATTGGTAATCATTAGCATGCTTGCTTGTTTATGTTTCAACTAGAATGGTTTTCGGTTCATTCTGTTCAGGTTTTATATTTTGCTCTTTTCGGTTACTATTATTTATACATATTCTCAAATATATCCTGAAGTTTACCTGCATGCATTTGTAATTATCTAATTTTATGAAGCCAGGTAGCTAAATCTCCTGATGGAAATGGAGGTGTTTATTTAGGTACACTATGTTAAAACGATTTGCATGTATCTCTTACAATCAGAAACCTGTAAGAACACATTGTGCCTTATTATGTGAAAAAATGTTGCAGCTTTAAAATCTTCAGGGTTGTTGGAAGATATGGCTATGAGAGGCATAAAATACTTGGATTGTTATGGAGTTGACAATGCTTTGGTAGTATTCCTTCTCTTTCATACCTCCCTTTAGTTTTCATGTTGTATTTATCTCAACATATTTTATGCTTACCATCAAACTTGAATGTTCTACAAACAGGTACGTGTTGCAGATCCCACATTTTTGGGTTACTTCATCGAAGCAGGTGTAGCTTCTGCAGCCAAAGTTGTCCGAAAGGTGATTTTATATTTCTCCAAAGTGATAAGTGTTATGCATCACTATTTAAGGTGTCCTCTTTTTATTGTGTTTTAGGCATATCCACAAGAGAAAGTTGGTGTATTTGTTCAAAGAGGGAAAGGGGGGCCTGTCTCTGTGGTTGAATACAGTGAACTTGATCAGTCACTGGCTAGTGAAATTAATCAGGGAACTGGTCGCCTTCGCTATTGTTGGAGTAATGTATTGTCCTTCCCTAATATCTTTTTAACATCTCTTCATTTTGTACACACTTCTTTTAGGTTTTAAATAGATGTGTGTGAAGAAATCGTTGTTGTGTGTCTCGAAGTGTGTTGAAGTACTAAAAAAATTAATCATAATTATGTTGACGATTCATTAACTAATCGAATTACAAGTTACTAAACTAATCTGAAAATTTGGAAAGTGCATTTATTTGGAAATATTTGATAAGATAGATTGAACCCATAAAACCTTTTTCTTTACCATCATCCCAATATATGATGTTCCACAAACAAAACAAAAAATAATATTCTGCGTAACACTCCTTTCAGGACAGTGGCATTTCAATCCATAATAATATCTTCTTTTGCTGTTAGGACCTAGGATTGATGCATTTAGCAAGCCATCTCAGATTCTTCATTGAAATTGGATTTATATTTTGAGTAATTATTTTGTGATTTGAAAGCCATTTTACCTGGAATTATTTGAAGTTCTTTCCAGAAATATCCCTCATATTCAAGTATGTGATACCGCATGGGACCTTGAACATGTGTATGCTTCTGCCACGTACAATTTAACATGATGATATGAAGTTATCTACTCATCACTGATTGCAAATTACATGCATATTTAAATGAGTTTTTTTTTTTTTTTTGTTAGTGATGAATTTGAATAATGACTAGATTCTTAATTAATGTTCAAACTTGATTTTGATTAGTTTACATTGATAGTGTTATTTATATCTTCTGATTTACCCTTGTCCACCTAATGACAAATGAATTACTTTTCCGAATATTTTTTCTTTTTCACTTTTTTTGGCATGCTTGAAAATGATTAAGTGGCTGTCCAGAAAAATTCATCGGAATTGTGCCTCCTTTCAAAAGCCCCGAACATAATCAATTTTCTTTAACCCTTTCAAAGTAACTTATTTACTTTTCTTGCCCAAGTATTCAAGGAGGTATAAAGCCAAAGTGATATGATTTGCAACAACAGATATATATAGAAAAAATTCTGTTGTACAAGATGTAAGTTCTGTTGAGTCTAAATTTAAGGCATCTTTACCTTACCCTTTCTCCATTAGAATAAATCATTACTAGATTATAGTTGTGTCCTTGTCATTTCTGAGGGCAAAGATATCTAGTTCGTGGAGAATGTAAAGTAAAAGCTGTCAACTTCTTTCTCTATCAAAGATAAACATTACTAGATTATTGTTTCATAAACAGGAAAATATATAGTCTGAGGAGAATGTAAAAGATGAATCTGCGCATGACTCCACCAAAAGCTGTCACAAGTCACCTGCTTGCTTGTTACCCAATTCATGTTTGCAGGAGGATGTATTGGTATTAATTTCGTATTGTCTGGCAGACTGGCACATAGTTATTGTTAAGATAGTAAAATCTTATATAAGGTTATTGTTGTTTCTCTTGAACTAATTTAGTCCTATCATTATACATGCAATGTTGATGGGGCTTGAATATTTGATCAAGCTCATTATCCCAAACTCTCAATCTTAACAGTAGTTATCTTCAAAATTGAAGGAATAGAACTGATCATCTGCTTGTTCTTGTTTGGGGCTGTCGGCGTATCTTCTTAAAGACAGTACCTTTTATATACATCCTCTGTATTCATATCTCTGGTTTGCCTTGATCATTTCAGGTTTGCCTACATATGTTCACTTTAGATTTTCTGAACCAAGTGGCAAATGGCCTTGAGAAAGATAGCATGTCAGTAACACTTTCTCTCTCTCTCTCTCTCTCTCTCTCTCTCTCTCTCTCTCTCTCTCTCTCTCTCTCTCTCTCCTCTGCTGCATATTCCCTTGTGTTTGTACAGTTCTGGTCATGCCCCCAGTGTCTCTCTGTTTTCTTGTAGCAATATTTTTATTATTAAAGAACTTGCCTGCATGCTATGACACTTTAGAAATAGTTCACTTTGGTGTTTTTTTAGTTGCAGTGTATTCGGAGCCAGTAGATAAAACTTTGTTAGGGAAACATATAACTGCAAGTCAGACTTTCTGTTAAAGCCAACAACTTAACGGATTTCACATTGATGCCAAGTGCAGCTACCATCTTGCAGAAAAGAGTATCCCCTCTATTCATGGACACACAGTTGGGTTCAAACTAGAGCAATTTATATTTGATGCATTTCCGTATGCACCTTCAACTGCTCTCTTTGAGGTATGTATGTTGTTTAGATTCAAACAAATTGAATAAATAAAATTTGAAACACAAATTTTAGTTTGGATCCATAGTTGTTTTGTTGTACTCAACTCCATAGGTGGTCCGTGAAGAAGAATTTGCACCTGTGAAGAATGCAAATGGATCAAATTTTGATACTCCAGACAGCGCTCGATTGTTGGTCCTTCGGCTGCATGCTCGTTGGGTGGCTGCTACTGGAGGGTTTTTGACTCATTCGGTGCCCCTCTATGCAACTGGTAGAGATTTATATTCTATAAAAAATATGAAATTAAAAGAAAGAATGAAAATAAATAAATTAGAGGGGCAAGTGATGTTTTTCTTCTTGTAATTTATAATGGGTGGCAATGATGATATCAGGTGTGGAAGTTTCACCCCTTTGCTCATATGCTGGAGAAGACCTTGAGGCAATATGCCGTGGAAGAACATTTCACGCACCTTGTGAGATTACCTTCTAATTCTCATCATAGTAATTAAGCTTGATGATCATTATTACCGTATTGATGGGTATGATATATGGTTGAGTATGAGATGCGTGACCATGATTAATGGATATATATATATATATATAGTCTGGTTGCTCTGATTATTATTTGGTATTATTAGCTGCTGCTGCTGTTTACACACACTCACACACACACACTATGAGTCTATGAGTATGAGTATTGAGTATTGAGAAGTAAGTAGTAGCAGCAGCAGTTAATTGGTTGTTGTGGGTTGGGGTTATCCAATACTTGACTACTACTACTGCGACTTCATGTGAAGTATGAAGATTGTAGTTGAGATCCAGGGAGATGTCACACTACTTCATTTCCATATGAAGATAGTACTTGAGACAGACACTGTATTTAGACTTGCCCAAATGGTTCACGGTTTGTCAGAATTTTAAATTAAAATCGAACCTTTCGAATAACAGTATATTGAGGAGGAACACCCGTTCGTTTGTTTATCTATAATTTGACGCATTAATGATGCTTTTTACCTGTGGTTTGGATTAATTTTTGTTTCAACTTTTTTCTTTTTTCTTTTTTTTTTTTCTAAGATCATCTCCAACCTATCATCTCCATTTATTCAGTATTAACTCTAAATATGCAGTGTAATTTTACTTTAACCATAACTCCATTTTTCACTATTATTCTTCAAATATTCAATTTTTTCTATTATTTTAAACAACTTTTTATTTTTAAAATTTAAAATAAAATTTTAGAAAATTTCAAAAAATAAAAATTAAATTTATAATTTTAAAAAATAAAAAAATTAAAAAAATAATAATAAATAAATGGCGTTTTGCTACTGTGCAACACCACTGTAGCAAACTCTAAATTTGGTGCATGAAATGGCGTTGGATTGGAGCACCATCGCGGCAAAAATGGTGTTGAAACACCATGAGCATGGTTGGAGATGCTCTTATGAATAATTAGTACAATGTGATATTAAAGATAAAAATTAGTTATGAAGTTAGATTCTTATATTTATATAAAATATTCAGTCAGCTTTTAAAGTGAATTTATTTTTTTACACGCACATTAAAGATTATTAATATTTAGTAGTAGTCGGTTTTATTTAATTATGTAAAGATATTTATGTACTTATTAAAAAATAATGATATGTAATACACATCACTTACTGTGTTGATGATGATTGAGTCAAATCAAAGTGTTAATTAGATTCAATAAACATATATTTATAAATGAAGTAGCAAATATTAATATTGTATATAATAAATATTTTAATAGTAAATTATATAATTATATGTAACAAAATATAAGTTTAATTTTAGCACAATATATTCGGATTCACTTAGCACATATTTATATAAAAAAACATAAGTATATTAATATATAAAAAATATTTCAATAGAAAATTATATACTTATATACTCCCTCCGTCCGCTTACAAAGTTTACATATTTTTATTTTGGGACATCCATTTACAAAGTTTACATTTCATTAAAAACCCTACTTTTTTTCACAGACGTCACATCATTACTTTTACACAAAAAAGTAAGGGCAAAAATGTCATTATACTACTTTTAACTACTCACTATAATTAAAATACTATTATTTCTCAAACACCGCGCCAAAAGTAAATGTAACCCTTGTAAATAGACGGAGGGAGTATAATAAAATATAATTCAGATTTCAACATAATATAAGCATATTATTAAGTACAACATAATATATAACACAAATAATAAATATTAATACAATATATAACATAATATATTATATAATTACATGTAACATAATATATGTTGATTTCAGTATAAAATATAATTCACACAACATGTATTTCTATATAACACACTATATGTTTTGTGATGATTTGCTAATAATTTCAAATTAATGTGCTAAATTGGAGAATTATTGTCCATACTTGGTATTTAAGTGATTGTATCTTAGGTTCTCGATTTTTTATTATTTTTTTAAAAAAATTATTCTAAGTCAAATAAGATTTTAAAAAAGTAGACCTAACAGGGGTCTTAAAAATTACTTAAATATACAAAATTGAGGAGTTCTCATACTTTAAATTTAAATTAAAAAATTTTTAGTAACTGTGAGTATTATATGTATCTTGTGGAAATAATTATATTTATTTTATTATTACATTATCATAAGTTTTTGTGGAAATAGTTGAAATTTGACATTGGACATTTGTTTAAAAAATTAATAAAATATTAATGCTACATTATATAAAATTATTTAAAAATAAAAAGATTTTAAAATTCATATTAAAAAATTATCAATATCGATAAATGAAAAAAAAATAATAAAATACAAAAATAAATATATCACACGCATTAGAAATATGTATGTGTTATACATCACTTTATTAATAGGTGTCATTCATGTGCAATATACATTAATTTTAATTACCTTGTGCCATATAATGAAGTTGATGACTAAGCAATATTTACATTGCTTATAAATAGCCATAACATGAATGAAAAGAAAAAAAGATTTAATTGCTCTTTCTCTCTCTCGTCTCTTGATCTTTCTCTCTCTAAATTATATATATTCACACCCATACATATATATATATATAAACACACTTGTATTTATTTATTTAGCTCTCTACTTATTTATATATATTATATATTATTATTAGTAGTAGTAATTTCATATTTTGTTATATATTATATAACAGTATGAAACATTTTCTAACATTTTATAAAATTAACAAAACATTTTAAATCTATAAAAAAAGATTTATTCTAATAATATATAGAATTTATATGAATAAAATATAATAAAATATTCAACAACATTAAAAATAAAAAAAGAAAAGAAAGAAAAAATTAACGGTAAAAAATAAAAATTTTAAAACACTTTGGATTTAAATTTAAGGAGTTCTGAAAACTCTTTAAATATATTATTAGAACTTCTTAAATTTAAATGCAAGGAGTTCTAAACTCCTCAATTTTATCTATTTAAGTAGTTCCCGTAATTACTACGAAGTTTACTTTTATTATTCCTTTTTTTTCTTTTTAAATCCTACTTCTTCTTTTTTTGTGTGTTTGTTTGAATGTTTGAATTTGAAATTTGAAATTTGAATAGTAAAAAATTTAAATTAGAATAATTATATAATATTATATAAATAAGTAATGATATGATATTTTAAATGTAAAAATAATTTTAGTATAATAATAAAAGTAAAAGATAAATATTTGATTTAATATTTCGGAGGAAGAGAAGTTAGGTAAATAGTAAAAAATTTGTAAAATTTGATAAAGGAGAACACCTTGTGATTAAGTTAACATTGCAACATTTATGTAGAAATTTGGTGCTTTGAGTTGAATTTTTCATTCTATTTTGGAAGAGCCCCACTGGTTTAAAAATTTGGGGATTCCACTTATATCCACTTATTATAGGTTACACAAGAATTTAGATAAAAAATTAATTAGTAAGTAATTACGAAGTATATTAATAAGAAAGGTAAACTATTTTTTTAGTCTCATAACTGGACCCCCTTGTCACTTTAGTCCTGTAAGTGGAGCATGTCGCAAACTAGTCCCATAAGTAAAAGATTTTCGTTGTTTTAGTCCTCCGGCGCCAGAGATGCCTGCGTGGCTCGCCGGAGGTGACGTGTCCGCCAGGTGTTGCTGACCTGGCGGACACGTGGATTTTTTAATTTTTTTTTCATTTTTTTAAAATTTTTTAAAAACTTATTTTTAATTTTTTTTCATTTTTTTTGTATTTTTTTTATTTTGTCTAATTAAAAAAATAAAATAAATGAAAAAAATAAATAAATCCACGTGTCCGTCAGGTGTCGCTGACCTGGCGGGACACCTGGCGGACAAGTCACCTCCGGCGAGCCACGCGGACGTCTCCGACGCCGGAGGACTAAAACAACGAAAAATTTTCACTTATGGAACTAGTTTGCGACAGACTCCATTTACGGGACTAAAATGATAAAGGGATCCGGTTATGGAACTAAAAAAACAGTTTACCTAATAAGAATAATTATTGTATAATACAAATAATTATAAATTAAAATTAAAATAATTAAATAATTTAATTAAAATTAAATTTTAAAATTTAAAATGTAATTAAAATTGATGATAATATTTCCATAAAAGAAAATGACATTATATTATATGAGATCAAAAAAAATAAAATAAGTGGTATTAGTCTAATATGAATTTAAACTAATTAGAATTATATTTATTTTTTTTAGATATTATAATACATATGAATATTAAAATTATATTATCAATAAATAATAAAATTAATTTTACAAATATTTAAATATATTAATAAAATCATTATATCAAAAAGTCTATGGAAATAATTATGATAAACTAAATATTTGTATTTAAATGGTATGGTATTTAATATATGTAAATATAATAAATGGTTAGTAGTGACAATTGATTAAACATATATTAAATAAATAAATAAAATATATTGGCCCATAATGCTTTAACTAATAAAAAATTAAAGAAAATAATTCAGAATTGCTCTAAATTCATGTTTTACATTGTGGTGGGGCTACAATGAATTTAAATCATATCATATATATATAAAAGAGTTCAAGCGTGGATCTTTTTTTTTTATTATTATTATGTAATTCTGCAATCTCAGAATTTTTGAGATTTTTTTGATTTTTTTTTAATTACAGTTTTTAAATTTTTATTCTTAGATTTAGAGTTTATTATCAAAATAAATTATAGAGGATGTGAATTACCGTTTTAAAATATGGGATGGTGGTTTCAATGGAGGAATTTTTTTTTTTTTTTTCTATATATATAAATATCAGTTGAGCATCATTCATCGGCTGCTATCAAAAGAAAGAAGAGAATAAGAATATTGTTACTTTTTTATAAATCTTTTTTATTGAAAATATTGAGTTGTTTTGCTATTTTTTTTATTGATAATATTTTTTTATATATATATTTTTATAATTTTTAGATTTTTTTGTTTTTTCTAAATTGTTTATTTTGTTGTGTTTTTTCTAGGCAGCCGTAAAATTCGAATCCCAAATACTTTTTTGATAATTTTTTTTATTGATAATATTTTTTTATTGATAATATCATTGTTTTGTTATTCTTCTTTATTGATAATATTTTTTTATATATATATTTTTATAATTTTTAGATTTTTTTGATTTTTTTACTAAATTGTTTATTTGGTTCTGTTTTTATTTTTTTTTGCAGCTATAAAATTGGAATCCCAAATATTTTTTGATAAAATTTTTTTATTGATAATATTGAGTTGTTTTGCTATTCTTCTTTATTGATAATATTTTTATAATTTTTAGATTTTTTTTGGTTTTTTCTAAATTTTGTTGTGTTTTTTTTGCGCAGCCATAAAGTTGGAATTCTTGATAAAAAAAAATTATTGATAATATTTTTTTTATTGATAATATTTTATTATATATATTTTTATAATTTTTAGATTTTTTTTAGTTTTTTCTAAATTTTTTTATGCTTTTTCTACGCAGCCATAAAGTTGGAATCTCAAATACATTTTTGATAAAAAAATTTCATTGATAATATTATATATGTATTTATAATTTTTAGATTTTTTTGATTTTTTCTAAATTGTTTATTTTGTTGTGTTTTTTCTATCCAGTCATAAAGTTGGGATCTCAAAATAATGCCTTAGCATCTGCCTTCTAAATATTTGCTGGAGGGTTCGGTCGCTCTTATTTCTATTGTTGACTTATTTATATTGCCTAATGTTTTCTTTCAACATGTTATATTTGTTGCAGTCGGAGAAGATATTCGTCAATTTCAACTGAATAATTTTTAAATTTTTCTTTCTTATTTTCTAAATTGTTTGTTTTGTTGGTTTTTTTGCAGGCATAAAGTTGAGATCTGAAAAGCTGTCTTCTAAACAATTATTCTATTAAACATTATTCTCAATTGATTATAATTTATATTAAGCTATATTTTATTTTATTTTTTTTAGTGATTTTCAATATTAGTGGAGTAAAACTAATTTTTCTTTTTCTCTGTATATATATATATATATATAGATATACATGTTATCGCCGTTCATCTTTTACTTCCATAGAGAAGAAGACAAGACAAGTTAGAAAAGGGTAATACGGATAAAGTGTGATAATAGGTAGATCGAAATTTATTATTTTATATTTTTATCGATCAAATTGATTATTATCATTGATGCACTTACACTACATCTAATATTGTTTCTTTGATTTATTTACAGGATCATCGTGGTAAAAAAAGAGAGCAGATAAAAAGTTGGTATCCGAATAGACTGTCTAAACATCAAAGCTGTTTGCCGAATAATTTGTTGCTACTTTTTTTCGTTCGAGTGATAGATTGAAACTTTTGTTTGTTTGATTACTCTTATAAATTTTGTTTAGATTTTTTTTTTATTTTCAATATCTTTTTTTAATGATGTTGTACTCACTGCAGTCAATATTATGCTTGGATGCTAAAAATTATTCTAGAAAAATAATCCATTATCATCATTCGACAAAAATAATCCATTATCATCATCGTCAAAATTGTCAAATTGAAAGGAAAAATACCGAGAATAAGAAAAAACACAAAAAAAAAGAAAGAAAAGAGAAGAAAAAAAAAATACAAAGATTCAATTGATTATAATTGTAAATTAAATTGGTATTTTTATTTTTATTATTTTTTCTTTTTTTTTTCTATGTTAACAGTACAAATTTTGTTGCAGTGATATTGTAATTAAAATTTTATATTATTGGGATATTAATTTTACCATTAAATTGTAAAAGAAAAAATTGTTATTATGTATATGAATATTATATATATATATTTTTCATATTACAATAGGTTATTCATTTTTTTTTTTTTTTTGCAAATTACAAATTGATAGTTTAAATATTTCTTTCATTATATTAAAATATAAAAGTTTATTTTCTACCAAATTTAATTCATATTATATATTTTATTGAAAAAATAGTATTTAAACTATTTAAATACATATTTTATTTTTTTTAATTATATAGTATATTAATTTTATTTTAGAAACACTAACATCATCACAAGAAAAAAAATGCAGTGCTCGCGTTATAATAAAAAAAAAAGATAATATTTTTTTAGTAATTATCAATTATATAATATTTATAATTTATATTCATTAATCATGGTATTATATATAATTATATTTTAGTAAGTATAATTTTGTTTTTACACAACTTAATTTATATTACGTATCTTATTCTAAATACATAAAGCAAATCATAACTTTTATTATTAGATATTAGGGGGACAATGCGTAGGAGAAATGGAGGTTTATTTGAATTATTTAAATTTATTTTAAATAATATTATTTTTCTTAAAAAAATTATTTCATTGTTATTTATTTTATTATTACTATTTTATTATAAAATATTATGATTCTTAAACTTATTAAAATATTTGAAAATAAATATAAAATTAATAAAAAAATTTATAATAATTTATTTTGAAATAAATGATATGGAGTAATTTTTTTTTTTTAATGGCACCGTGCGTGCGTGATATCATATCATATATATATATATATATAAGAGCTCAAAACTGAACCCCACTTTTTTGTAAAATTTTGTAATCCTGCAATCTCAGAATTTTGAGATTTTTTGATTTTTTTTAATTACAGTTTTTTAATTTTTAATCTTAGATTTAGATTTTTTTTTTTTTTTTAATTATCAAAATAAAAATAAATGATAGAGGGTGTAAATGACAGTTTTAAAACTGTGGGATGGTGGTTTTAATGCCAGTGGAAGAAAACTGATTTTTTTTTCCTATATATATATAGACATGTGAGGGGAGAGTAATGCGACTAAAAAGGGTGTGAGAATAAAAATATTGAAATTTATTATCATTAATGCAGTTACAATGAATTGTTGCTTTTTTGATAATTTTTTTTATTGATAAAATAATATTTTTATTGACAATATTAAGTTGTTTTGCTATTTTTCTTTAGTAATAATATTTTATATATATATATTTTTTTTAATTTTTAGATTTTTTTTGTTTTTTCTAAATTGTTTATTTTGTTGTGTTTTTTTATTTTTTTCGCAGCCATAAAGTTGGAATCCCAAATAATTTTTTGATAATTTTTTTTATTGGCTTTTTCTAAATGTTGTGTTTTTTCTGAGCACCCATAAAGTTGGAAGCCCGTATACTTTTTTGATATATTTTTTTTATTGATAATATTTTTTTTATTGATAATATTATATATATATATATTTATAATTTTTAGATTTTTTTGGTTTTCTAAATTGTTTATTTTGTTGTATTTTTTGCGCACCCATAAAGTTGAGATCTAAAATACTGCCTTAACATCTGTCTTCTAGATATCAGAAGTTGTTTGCTGGAGAGTTCAACTGAATAATTTTTAGATTTTTCTTTCTTACTTTCTAAATTGTTTGTTTTGTTGCATTTTTTTTTTCAGGCATAAAGTTAAGATCTGAAAAGGGTTGTCTTTTAAACAATTATTTTATTAAACATTATTCCCAATTGATTATAATTTATATTAAACTATATTTTATTTTAATTTTTTATTCTTTTAGTGGTTTTCAATGTTAGTGGAGGAAAACTAATTTAGTGGTTTTCAATGTTAGCTGAGGAATACTAATTTAGTGGTTTTCAATGTTAGTGAAGGAAAACTAATTTTTCTTTATATATATATATATACACATGTTATCGCCCTTAAAGTGAGAAAAGGACACTTCATCTAATATTGTATTCTTTGATTTATTTACAATATCATCATGGTAAAAAAAGAGACTGTTTAAACATCAAAGCTGTTTGCCGAATGATTTGTTGCTACTTTTTTTTACGTTCGAGTGATAGATTGGAACTTTTGTTTGTTTGATTATTCTTCTAAATTTTGTTAGATTTTTTTATTTATTTCCAATCTTTTTTTCACGATGTTGGATGCTAAAAAGTATTCGTCAAAATTGTCAAATTGAAAGGAAAAATACCGAGAAGAAGAAAAAACACAGAAAAAGAAAGAAAAGGTACAAAGATTCAATTGATTATAATTGTAAATTAAGTTGATATTTTTATTTTTACTATTTTTTCTTTTTTTTTTCTATGTTAATAGTACAAATTTTGCTGCAGTGATATTGTAATTAAAATTTTATATTATTGGAATATTGATTTAACCGTTAAATTATAAAAGAAAAAATTGTTATCATGTGTATAAATAATTATATATATTTTTTTCATATTACAATAGATTATCCATTTTTTTTTGTAAATTATAAATTGATAGTTTAAATATTTCTTTCGTTGTATTAAAATATAAAATTTTATTTTCTACCAAATTTAATTTATATTATATATTTTATTAAAATAAAATAGTATTTAAACTATTTAAATACATATTTTATTTTTTTAATTATATAGTATATTAATTTTTATTTTAGAAACACTAATATCATCAAAAAAAAATGCAGTCCCATGTTATAATAAAAAAAATATAATATTTTTTTAGTAATTATCAATGATATAATATTTATATTTTATATTCATTTACAATCATAGTATTATATATATTATATTTTAGTAAGTATAATTTTGTTTTTACACAATTTAATTTATATTGCATATTTTATTTCAAATATATAAAACAAATCATAATTTTTATTATTAAATATTTATTGGAATTTTTAAAATTTATTTTAAATAATATTATTTTTCTTAAAAAAAATATTTCTTTGTTATTTATTTTATTATTACTATTTTATTATAAAATATTATGATTTTTAAACTTATTAAAATATTTGAAAATAAATATAAAATTAATAAAAAAATTTTATAATAATATATTTTGAAATAAATAATATGAAATAATTTTTTTCATTAATGGCACCGTGCGTAGCACGGGTCTTCCCGCTAGTATGTATATATAAGATGTTAGATTGTGAGCAAAGCAATACACATTGAGTGTGATGTGTCAAGTTGTATGCAAGCCAAGTGTCACATTAAGGGAAAAAAAAAAAACAGTATAGTGAGTAGAATGTGCAATGCAATTCAAGAGCCGTTACAATAGTGCAAGAACTATTTGATAGGAAAAAAATAATTACAAATAACTGTCCCTAAGGGATGATTTGGTTGTGTAGGAGTGAGTTTGTGAACTCTGTTCAAACCCTGAAAGCCTTTCGTTCATCTGTCACACATGGTTCACCTAATATTAAGTAATACCATTGTAGTTCAACGATGGATTAGGATTGGATTTATATAGTGTGTGATTTTTGAATATTTATTAAATTTGTATTGGTTATTGTACTTGCATAGTTACTGAATTTATCATTGATATATGCGATATTAGACAAATATTTTGCTATATTTTAGACGGTTTTTTGATGCGAATTTTGTATATATGCTCTTAATGATGTGTTTTTGAACTTTCTATTAGGCGTTGAGGAGTTGGCAAATTTTGGGCATATTGGAGAGAAAAGCAGAACGCAAGAAGTCCTTAAGCGTGATCACGAAGCAGAAAAAAATGAAAATTTCAAAAAGGTCCTCCGGAGTTAATTAGCAATTTTAGAATTGTTTGGTTTAAAGTGCAAAGGGGATCTTGGGATGGACTTGAAGAGACACGATTTTTTTAATTGAAGAGGAGAAGAGAAGGGGACTACACGTTCTCTACCACGATCTCACTTACAACCTATTTCTAAAAGAGAAGAGAAGGAAGGAGAACACTACGTACGGGAACTTTGGAGAGCAACGCAGAAGAACTTTCGGGCACCCTTTTTCTTCATTTCTAGAATTGGTTTGTTGTCGATTTTTAAACTTGAAGGCATGATGAACTCTTTGATTTATTTTATATTTTTAATTGCTATGGATTGCGAGTAGTTTCATTTCTAGTGTAGGTATGAATTGATTTTCGGGATTGAAATTGTGAGACTTGGTTTCGACTAAAATTGGTGTTCATCGATGTTGGGTATTTTTAATTCTTCAAATTGATAAGTTTAGAAATCTTGAATTGATTATTGCGCACATATCAATTTAGGATTTCATAGCTATATTGGGGATTGGCATACGTAATTGTGTAGCAACCCAGAGAAGAACACTCTAGGGGAAGAATTAAGATCAATTTTAGACAAATCCTCGTAGGAGCTTGTTAAATTGAATTGGGCCTTTCTAGTTTTTACTGCTGTTGAGTTAGAAAACTACGGTCGTACCTAGGATTCTTTCTTGATTAGAGAAATAGCTAACGGTCGTGCCTTAGCTATCGAAAAAGTAAGGAAATGTTGGTTGTGAACGCGTGTAGATCAACTTTAACCAATTTATCCAACTAGTCGATGAATTTGACTTTTAGTCGATGATCAAATTTCATATCCCGAATGAAAAATTCATGCCTATGCTAGAGTCTAATCATCTTTGGTAATCTGCCGTGCATTTTATTTTATTTTATTTAGTTGAGCGAATTTATTTTCTTTTATTTTAGTATGATAAATTCAACCCCCCCCCCCATTATATATAGTATAATTTTAGATAACCGAATATTCAATATTATTATTGTTCCCTGCGGAGACGACCCTACTCACCGAACTACTGCATTTTGCAAGTTTTTGTGGTGTAGAAACTGATACTTTATTTTGCAGTTTTGACGATGCTAGCAATCATTTATAATTATTGAGTTGAATGAGTATTTTGAATTCAATATTTTATTTATTGCAATAGCTGAATGTCAATTCAAATGAGTGTTTGTATTGTATTTTTATTTAAATGGATGACCCAAATTAAGTAGTTACTTTTCATGAATTATACAATCAATTTTTAAGTACTCCTTGTAGGTAATAATTATTCAAACTAGATTTTTTAAAATCATAATACAATTAGGCAATTTAATTTCTACGGTCATACATAGGATTATTAGTCTTATTAAGGACAATTAACGGTGGGATCTTAATTGTCTACTCGGTAAGAAAAAATTGAACATCGGAGCTTGTTGATGTCTATAACTACTTTATTAATCATTATGAAAATTATTTAGTTAAATCAATTATCCATTGCAAATCTCATTCCGAGATGACTATTCAGATTAGGTTTTCACTAACATAAGTTCCTCTTTTGTCAATTGCATCTTGATTTTTAGAATTTTAATTATTTTTTTAGAATTTAGTTAGTTAAATTATATTCCTTTTTCTTTAATTTTGATTTTTCTATGCACAAAATTTTTGTATCACATCAATCTTTCTGAACGACCTATTTCATTGTATTACATTAACTTTGCCATTGTAGATAAGAAGTAATATTTAATTAACAGTGTCACCTATCAGATAACATAGAATATTAAAAACAAAATTAGAACATAACTTTTTGTTTTATAATTCATTGAATCATTTTCAACTCAATTGTATATACATATGGATAATCATATTCCTGTATTTCATATTATTCATTCTATAAATGAAACAACATTCTTTGAAACTGATCATTAGATTGAATTTTAGTATACAAGCTTATTTGCTTGTATATTGGATGTTATGATATTTTAATTTTTTTTTATTTATAAATATACATAATATTTTATATTTTAAATACAAATAAAAATTTAAATCTAATATCTTTTTAAAAGGAAAAAGTCATTGATGTTGAGATATTTTAGATATTCAATTTTAGATTTAGTAGATTTATATTTAAATTTGATCTTATCTATATATTAGATTACTTAAATTTGAGTCTATCGAGTCCGTTTTGTATTGCCTATATATAGGCTTCTTATTTTAATGATCAATAATACAATCTCATTATTTTCCCCCAGAATTTCTAACATGGTATCAGAGCACGGTTTTCTAAAACCAAAACCCTAGTCGCCGCCGCCGATGTTCGCCGTCCATCGTCCGCCTTCTCCGGCCGTCGTTTATCGGTCGCCGCCTCCTGCTTTGGTTCCCTACGTCGTGGTGTGGTTGGCTTTTTCATCGGAGTTGATTTCGTTTTGCGACTGTTACCAATTGGATATTCGATCTACTTTCTTGATTTGGGCTTTGATTTCGTGATTCACATATTTTTATACTTTTTTTTTTTGCTATAAAGCGTATGGATGTTCATTTACCTATTACTACTATCTTGTCTTCCTGTCCTTAAATGTTCCAACAGAATAAGCGGGCAGAACACAAACATCGTCACATTCTCGATATTGTTTGTGCCCTCCTTCTTTTTTGCTAAGTGTCCTAATCGTTTTTGGAGGGAAGTAGCCTTAACTGCTGTTTACAACATTAATCAGTTACCCTCGTTAGTCCTCCATGATGTCAGTCCCTTTGAGTGTCTATTTGGTCAGTCCCATGATTATAGTTTGTTCCATCTATTTGGTTGTGTGTATTTTGTTCCCCTCCCTCCTCATGAGCGGACAAAGCTTCAACCTCGAGCTCGTTTATGTTGTTTCTTGGGTTATGGCGACGAACACAAGGGTTATAGATGTTAGGATCCTATTTCTAATCGGTTGCGCATATCTCATTATGTCACATTTTGGGATCACACCTATTTCTCCACCTTATCCAAGTTTAGCACACCGTTTCACTCATCTTCTCCCTTCTTTTCGTCTTTTCTCTCTCTGATCTCTTCCCAGACACCTCTTCATCTTCTTAACCACAACTCATTGATCAATCTGTCTTGTCATCGTCTCTTGGAGTTGATCCGCCTGCGTCTCTTGAGCCGACGTCTACTCCTACGCCTCTCCCTACTTGTCGTCGCTCCATTCGTGTAAGTAAACCTCCTTCTCACCTTAATGATTACCATTGTTACTCTACCATTTTATCTCAACATGAACCTAGGTCATTTCGTGAGGTGAATGCTGATCCATTATGGCAGCAAGCTATGACTAAGGAATTGCAGGCTCTGGAAAAGACTCACACTTGGGATTTAGTGTATTTTTCCTCTGGAAAAACCCCTATTGGGTGCAAGTGGATTTTTAAAATTAGGACACACTATGATGGTTCCATTGAGCACTACAAGGCTCGTCTAGTGGCCAAAAGTTATTCCCAAGAGTATGGAATTGACTATGATGAGACCTTTGCTCTCGTTGCTCGTCTCACTACTGCTTATTGTCTTCTTGTTGTTGCGGTTGTTCGTCAGTGGTCCCTTATTCAGTTAGATGTCAAGGATGTATTCCTACATGACACACTTTTTGAAGAAGTTTATATGACCCCTCCTTTAGGTTTCTCGTCTTTTGGAAAAGTTTGTCGCTTATGCTGTACTTTATACGGGTTGAAGCAGGCCCCTCGGGCTTAGTATGTCACATTCAGCAGCGCTGCATTATTGGAGTTTGATTTTACCACATGTGCTTACGACTCTGGTTCATTTCTTCGTCGTTCTTCATTTGGGATAGTTATACTCTTGCTTTATGTTGATGATATAATCATCATGGGATATGATGCATCTGGTATTTCTGATCTACATGCATATCTTAGCCAGCAGTTTGAGATGAAGAGCTTGGGTCCCCTTCGTTACCTTTTAGGGCTTGAAGTCTCTGATTCTCCCGATGCTTTCTTTTTGTCCCAGGCTAAGTATGCCTCCGACCTTCTTGCTCGAGCTGGTCTCACGGACTGTCAGGTAGTATCTACACCACTTGCCTACGAAGTTCGACTTACCCCTCATGATGGCTCTCTTCTTGATGATCCTACCATTTACCGTCAGCTTGTTGGGAGCTTGATCTATTTGACTGTCACTCGACCAGATATCTCTCATGCAGTCTATATTGTGAGTCAGTTCATGACAGCTCCGAGGACCTCTCACCACTTTTCCGTCTTATATATTCATCGTTATGTGAAAGGTACTCTTCTGCACAGCTTACATTTCTCCTCTAACTCGTCTTTGACTCTCAGCGGTTACTCTGATGCTGATTGGGCTGGTGATCCCACCGATCGTTGCTCGACCACTGATTTATGCTTCTTCCTGGGTGATTCTCTCATTTCTTGGCGCAACAAGAAGCAAACTTTAGTTTCTCGCTCGAGTGCCGAGTCAGAGTATCGTGCTCTTGATGACTTTACTTGAGAACTTTTATGGCTTCGACGGCTACTCACTGATCTTGGTGCCCTTCAGCCATCTTCTATGGCTCTTCACTATGATAGTTAGGGTGCTATCACTACAAAAAAAAAATTGTATTTTACTCACGGAAATTACTCACGGAAATCCAAGAGTAATCATGAAAAATCCGTGAGTAATAAATTTACTCACGGCATTATTCACAAAATTTCGTCCGTGAATAATCTATTACTAAATACTTTGTAAGTAATTTCTCACTAGGAAAATCCATGAATAATTCCGTAAGTAGATTATTCACAACATTACTCACGTTCTGTCCGTGAGAAATTTGCTCACATAATTATTCATACACTTTGTCCGTAAGTAAATTTACTCACAAAACAAATTATGTGAGTAATTCCGTGAGTAAAACTCAACAAAACTCTCCTATATGTGACAGAATATTCCATGAGTAATTACTCACAAAATTTTTCCTATTGCAATTTTATGTTTCAGACAATAATTTTCGTGAGTAATTTTTCTGACCCGTAAAAATTATATTTTGATTTATCCGTACCTGTCCCAAATCATATATTTCGACATCACATCCAAACCAAAAAGTAAATCATACCAAGCCAAATATCCAATAAACAAAATACGATCGAATCACACGATATTTTTAAACATAGTTCTGTAATCGATGGATATCATAAAAAACAGTAAATAGAACCGTATATTTTAAAATAGTAGAATACATAAATTATTAAAGTTCAAATACTTAGTACAAAAAAAAAAAAAAAACATGTGGCGCACCAGATTTGCCATTGAGGTCGCGGCGGTCTGGTCGGGCGTTCATCCTTTCGAGCTATTGATCGTCAGGGCATAATTTTTGAAATGATCAAATTGTTCCTCCAAGCGCGCTAGCCGACCATCAGTCCTAGATGCGCTTCTTATGTGCCTCATGATTCACCAGATCATAATACTTAGCTACGAATTCTCATAAAAATAAAATTAAATACATCTAAATCCCAACTCTAGTTCCAGCAGAAACTATATGAACAATTGCAAGAGACAACATAGCTGCCACTACCAACAACGTATTCCACAACAGAATTACAACCAGGAGCAAGACGCCACTTAATCTGTAGGAAGCATGAACTAGTAATCAACACATTGGATAATAGATTCAGTCCACATGGTAGAAATAAAGAAACCAAGCAACACAAACACTGTTAGGTATCTTTCAACTTCTAAAACTTGGCCCAAATACAAATATGAAACCAATAAATGCTGGCAACTGATTTGTATTTCAATTAAAAAAATGAAAGTCCAATTTGGTAAACATTTTCGACAAATAATAGCATCACCATAAAATTAAGTTCACCAAACTATATGAAGAACTTCACATATAATTTTTGTAACTAACAGAAAACAATACAAATATATCGTAACAAATGGGTCGAGGACATTAAAATGAACAAATATACAGGATTTGATGCATCTTCCTAACTTATAGACTAAGGCATCATCACATGTGATTCTTATCATAGCGATAGAGTTTTTAAGAATGTATCCGGCCTTCCAATCTAAAACCAATTGGTGATAGGTGGAGTGGCTCTTCACCCTTATATAATAGGGGAGTTCCCACATATTTAGCAATGTGGGACAATATTCAACAAGAATCAGTGACAGAAGAGTATTAGAAGCACTTAAAACAAAGAAATGAAGTCCAAGAGAAGCCTCAACGTGTAGCACAAGTACACATCTACACTTGCTCAAATATTACAGGCTTCTCTCATGCACCTTTACAATAAATAGAAATAGAAACTCTATAGCATGCCTATGTCCTTACTAGTCAACTATATGCAGACTTGAAAAACAAATCAAGTATAATTGAATCATTAAAAAATGCAAGCAGAGAATAATCAGTTTGGATTACAACAACATAAATTATTTCATTTGAACGAAAGAGGAAAACCTCTACAGTATAGAAGATGAAATTCATTCAAATACAGTGTACAATTTCAAGAAAGGAAGTCAACCTTGCGGCTGTCCTCAACATAAGATCTAAGAAGATAACGGTGATACTTTTCCTTACCTTCATTAGATGAGAGTTTATCAATCATATCTTGGCCAACAGAAGCACCATAGGAAGGATCAGGATACCTCAGCATCAAGCATCCAGGGCCATCATTGATGGATGTACTAATGTAAGCTAAAAGAACAAACAGGTACAACAAATTAGCTATAGCCAACTTTTAGAATTGAAACATAGGTATTACCAAGTAGCAAAAATAAGCAGCTTAAAAAATGAGAGACATCAAGATTAAAATCATAATAATTGGTACATTTTTTCACATACACATAACGAAATCATAATTTTCTATACATCATTTCACAATACCCACAATGAATCAATTCTTCAAGAAGGCCAAAAACATGCCCAAAACAAAAAACTAACAAAAACAACAAAACACAACTACTTAGATCATTAGATTTTGTTTTTCAGAAAATAGCTCTACCTACCTACAATTTTTTAAGGACTTCTAAGTTCTTGAATGGAAACTCACAAACATTCATGCCTGATGTTCATGTATAACTAACTGTATAACTCATCATTCATATGATCCATCACAGTCTAAACAGATTAATAGTTATAGTTTATTGGAAATTTAAAGAAAATGGAAAAAGGCAAGTTAGATTAACGGTATAAAAGAATTCATTAATTAAATTATGGCCAAGAAAATTAGTTAAATTCCATGATCAAGAACAACAAAAGAACTAATTGATTAAATCAAGTAATGTGAGTCAATGGAAATAAATGCATATTAATTAATTAATTAATTATCTCAAAGATGAACTAGATTTATATAACATATATTAAAATTAAAATTGGGATCATATATAATTCATTTCTTTAGCTCTGCATTCACTTGCTACTTCCGTAGAAATGCAAATCAAGAGAAATCATGAATGTGTTGAATTAGAATACACAAACCCAACAGATAAAACAAAAGCTTGAAATTAAAGATGATCGATGGGATAGAAAAGAAGAAAGGGATCAGAGAACTCACAGCCATATCCATATGCGATTTCATCTTATTGAGATGCTGAGTTTGTTCTTCACATAAGCTATTTTCAAGACACCCCTGATTTTGAATTGGGATAAATTTGAAATTTAGCTCAAGGAATCCTAATCAATGAGGGTTCATATAGTCTACAATCATCATCAGGCAAGATACCTAAACAATCAAGGAAAGAAAAGCTCAAAATCACAAAACATCAGAACAATGATGAAGATAATAAGTATAGAGAGAGAGAAAAAAAAAAGAAAAAAGAAGAGCATGAAAGTAATTTCACAATTTAAACAATATTGAGTATAAGAGAATGAAACTGTTTCTACCAAATTTCTAAAGATCACATATCAATCACCCTAAGAACAATTTGATCTTACATGGCTGCTGGTATAAACTTCACATAAATGAATGAGAGACAAGCCTTAAAGCATGCTGAAGAAAGATCAAAGTAAACAATATATTAAAATTTGCCGGCGACAATTATCACAAACTAAAGTCATCCCCAGTGCATAGCCAAAGAAATCCTATTTCAATAAGGTAGATAAACCAGAGTGTATAATAATTAGTAAACAAAACAAGTATAGGGCATAATGAACAAGAACAGAGATGTTAACTTCAAACACAATTAAACATGAATACTATAAAGCACAATCTTCTGTAAGTGATAAGTGAAATAAAAACTACCCAAGAGGGTACTTTGCTGCTTGGTTGGTGCTATAAATACTCTGAGATTCTTAGCAGACATTAAATTAAATACTACGAATAGAAGTACTTGCTAGAAAAGCTTACATCTATAGATACAAATCAATACTGACTCACTTTGTCATGAGGTTTTGCAAATCTGAATCATTGGCAATTTGTATTTTTTACAATTGTAACCAAATTAATAGTGCAAAAACTAAGCATAAACATCTCTGATGCAAGGTTAGAAATTGTGAATAAAATATGAAATCTCTCTTCCTATAGTCATGCATTCAAACAACTAGAGCAAGAAACTAAACTAGTTAGCTTTCTTTTTCAGGAATTCCAAAATATCTAGCAAGAAGAGAGATAACAAACGTAGTGTGAGGTGGAGACTTGAGAACCTTCGTACAGAAGTAACAAAAACTTACTTTTTAGAAGCAAACAGCTTCTTAAGTGAAACTTTATCCCAAAGATCTATCTGCAGATGACAAAAAAGGAACCAAAAATGAGCTTCAAAACATCTTCATATAGAAAAATAAAAACCACAATGCTTAATACAAGATACAAACACATCATAACTTAAATGAAACATTTTTACTTTAAATAAGCAAAGTAAGTAACAAATATGTAAATAGATGGAAAACAGGATAGCATGCTAAAAAATTTAAAGAAACTTATTATATAGATTACATACTCTTCAGTTCATAGTAAAAGGGAATGAGATAACAATGAAATCACTAAAACAAATTACAGAAACTTACTATATGTAAACTACGAAGCAAACTGGTGTGTTGATCAGCTATAGAAGTGATTCGCCCACTAGCAGATGGGATAAAGGCTCCATTTAGTGCATTCAAGCACTCCATATTAGTTTAGGATATACTAATCGAATATCGAATATTGAAGTTTTGAACCATGAATGTCATTAGCAGCAACCAATTTTTTCGAAAAATACAATATTAATCAGGACCACCAAACAAACTAATAGTGCCCTAAATCAGATTACTTCACACATCCGTATAAGCCATCATTTAGATCTTTAAAGATAGAAATTTACCTAGGAGAAGTTGCCGCCGTCGTGGAAGTCGCAGCCGTTGTGGAAAAGGAAAAGGGGCAGGGTTTTTCACCAATTGACCAGACTGTGCGTCGCCGTGGTTGTGGAAAAGAAAAACGGGTAGGGTTTTAAATTTTTTAGTAATTACTCACGGAAATTTAATTTTATGAGTAATATCGCGAGTGAATTTCAATTTTTTTTTTATGAATTACTCACAAATGAAATTATTAGTGTGTATTATGTGAGTAATAACTCACGGAATAGATTATGTGAGTAATTCCATAAATATTCATTTGCAATTACTCACAGAATGAATTTCATGAGTAATTTTTGTAAATAAAATACAATTTTTTTGTAGTGTATGAAGATAACCCATAATGATACATTCCACGAGCGCACCAACCATATTGCGTTTGGCTGTCACTTCATTCGACAACATGCTGTCAATGGAGTAGTTCATCTCATTCCAGTATCATCTGAAGATCAGACAACAGATATCTTCACCAAATCTCTTCTTCCAGGCCGCTTCCGATTACTCTTGAACAAACTCAAGTTGGTCTCTACTGCCCTATCTTGTGTTTGAGAGGGATGTTGAGATATTTTAGATATTCGGTTTTAAATTCAGTAGATTTATATTTAGATTTGATATTATTCATAGATTGGATTACTTAGATTTGAGTCTATCGAGTTTGTTTTGTATTGCCTATATATATAGACTCCTTATTTTAATATCAATAATACAATCTCATTATTTTTTCCCAAAATTTCTAACAATAGACATAAAAATACACAAGATATAAAAAATTATTCAACAAATATTATTGTTATTTTATTTTATTGTTTTATTTTTTCTTTAAATAATAATTTAAACGATGCTTTGTTAAAATAATAATACATTTACATTGAAACATGAAGAACTTTAAAAAAAAAAAACACACACGCATAAAAGAATTAAATATGGATGTATTAAATAATTTATTAGAAAAATAAAAATACATTGGTGTGTTTGTTTGGGGGTTTGGATTTTATGTTGTGATTTGAATAATAAAAATTTTGAATTTGAATAGTTGTATGATGTGATATAAATAGGTGTTGATGTGATGTTTTGAATGTAAAATTGATTTTTAGTATAATATAAAAAATAAAAAATAAATGTTTGATTTGATGTTTTTAGGAAAAAAAAATTGGATGAATAATGTAAATCCAGTCCAATCCAATCCCCCAAACAAACACACTCTAGACATAATCAATTATATATTTATTATATCTTAGGTTACAAGTTTCATATTCCTTGATTAATGTTTTAAAATTAATTATCTTTATTAAATAATGCATTTACCACCCACCCATTAATTCTTAGAAAAATAAACGTATTATTGTTCCAACTCTATAAATAGACTTCGAAAATGCTAAACTTTAACCAAACCAAAATTCTCTATATTTTTATTATTACTATTATTCTTGAAGAATGGGCTTCTTCAAATTAATCCCAATAATATTTCTCATAATTTCAATTGCATGTGCACACAGTGTTTCTGTCACTTCTTTCAACCCATTTTTCCATCTTAGTATGTACATAATTTTATTTTAAATTAGGGTTTAGTTTGTCCTATGTTTATCAATTTATGCATATTTTTTTTCCTTTTTATATATGGGAATTTATTGAATGTGTATTTGATTTGATTTGAAGTAATTTAAATGTCGTACTTTTTCATGAGATTACACGATGAAGACATCATATTTATTGCACAACTCAATATATATCTTTCTCATTTTAGTTTTATTTTCAATTATATACATATATATATTGAGTTATTATTTTGTGAATGTTTTATCTAAAAGAACTGTTATTGTGAATGTTAAGTAAGTATTAATTATGTTGATAAGTACTTGTTGATCAAAGGCCATTAGTATGGAACTCTCATTCTTTCAAGCAAAAAATAATAATAATAATAATAATAATAATAATAATAATAATAATAATAATAATTTAAAAAATATATATTGAGAAAGTCAATCCAAATGAAATTTAATTTAGGTATGAATTTATCGATGTATTCCATTTCTACAATTTTGTATCGATTAACTAAAAGAGTGACTTCGAGTTTGTTCATATAGTGTTTTTATATGATGAATTTGTTTTTTTTATGTCAATCATAAGGATCGTATCGGTAAATGTAAAAAATAATATTTTGTATTAAGTTGTTGATTTTTGTGAATAGATAAAATATATATATATTATATTGTACTAATATGAATGAATATATGTTTTACTTTTTTATAAAATTTATAGAAACTCCTATCAATAAAAAAATGTTGGGCAAATAAACCCTTAATATTATTATTATTATTATTATTATTATTATTATCTAATTTGGTTGTTTTATAGAATCAAATAATGATTGTTCATGCAAATTTATGGAGTAATATTTATTTAAAAATGCAGCAACAAGAAAAAGAGAAGATTCGCCTGGACAATGCTTCTGGAAGGCTAAAGGAGAGAAGGACCGAGGAGATGAATGGTGCGACGCCACGTGTCACAAGCCGGGTTTGGGCGTCTGTGATTGGTGGCCTTCCTCGGGACTCACCAAAGGCCAATGCTGGTGTTATGATAAGCTCTAGTAGTATAAAATATAAATATAAGTAGAAATAATGCCCGTGGCACGCACGCTACCATTAAAAAACAAATATAATAATAATAATAATAATAAATAATTGTAATGTTATTGTTAATCCTGTATATCAATTTATATTTAACTTTTAAAAAATATAATATATGTTAGTTTATTGTTTTTAAATGAATTTATTTTATTTTATTTTATTTTATTTTTTTTTTTGTGATATAAGAAATTGTATTGAAAATATAAAAACATTATTTTAAATTAAATACTTTTACTTTTATAATGAATAGTTAATTTTTCTCTTATTTTTTTAGAACATTGAATTATTGACTTTTGAATTGTTGATTATTTATTTCATTTGACTTTTTTTTATATGCACTTGAATTAGTATTTTTTTAGATTTGCTTAAATATTGAATTTTATTTATGTAAAATGGCAAGTTCTTGCTGAAGAGACTAAAAGTTACATTGTAGCAATACGGAGAAAAATATTGTTACTAAATATATGTAGTATTGAAAATCGAGATGTTTAAACTCGAATTTTTTTAATTAGATTTGTTATCTGATTTCGAATTGAAGCATCTTAATGAGATCAACAACCAAAAACTGATTATTTATAAAACAAGAAAATGATCAAACATATGTGATTAGAAAAAATATATATTTACATATCAGTACCTGAAAGAAAATATTTCGTCAAAAAAAGTAAAAATAAGATTTTGGTTGACCATCAATTTTCTTTTCAAATCTAAGCCGACAAGGCATAGGATCTTTTAAATTCGGCACAATAGTGTCTTTTTCAAAGCAAAATAATTTTATAGTTTTCAACAAATCATGTCAACCATCTTCCATGTACAATTTTAAATCATCTTTCAATGTTCTAATCAAAGTTACTTCATTACCAATGTCTGAATTTTTCTTGAAGGGCCACCAAAAATTTACTTATTTTTACTAGCAATTTCAACATAAAATGAGTAATAAAAATAAATTCAAAACTTTTTATTTTACTAATTAAATCCATTGTAAGCTTTTTTTATCTGAGTGACACTCTGAAATAATAGCCCTTATGATTCCGATTTATTGCATTTTACATCTTTAAATTTTGGTTTTATGTCCTATAGTGAGACCTCTAACGAGTATCACCAGGATGAGCTACACTTATTTTTTTTTTATTTTCACATTTTTTTCTTTACCAACTTCACCACAGTTCAATGATATCCCTTCTTTTACATTAAGCTAACAATGTTCAGAAAATGGATAGCAAAAAATTGAATAAGAGAGCATAGTGCAACAATGAAAATTGAAGAATGAGATCACTTAGGCTTCAATATCGCAGGAAGAAGAGGGCACCTGTCGTGAAAGATAATTATATTTAGATTTAGAAATTAGAATATCAAATAATTAAAAAAAAAATGAAATTCATATGAGTTGAAATTAAAAAATTTAGGATAGGCTAAAAGCTTAAAAATCTAAAATAAACTAATTGCCCAAATGTCCATCCGCCGGATACATATATATATATATATATATTCCGAATTGGAGTCTAATTTAAATAATATTTGTTAAAATATAAAATTGAAATTTTCTATTTTAATCATAAAAGTACGTACATATTTATAGTGATATTGGTCTAAATAAGATAAGAATTCTAAGAATCTCTTAAATAAGATAATTACCATAAATATAATATATTACTTCTAAATATATTTTAACAATATTTATTCATTTTGTATTTGATTATAAATATATGTTTTATGTTACATATGAAAAATTATGTCAGTAATATAAAAATCAATATATTGTACTCCCTTCGTCTCATATCTATATATTCATTTACTTTTTACACGGAATTTTAGGAATATTAATATTATATTGGAATATAGTATAAGTAAAGGTAAAAAGACTAAATTGCCCTTATTAGTATTGTATGATATAAAGGTAATGACATTTGTGTAATATATTATAAATTGGAAGGGTATTTGTAAGGTTAGATAGATAGTACATAAGAAATGGATACTTTGTTATGAGATGGACAAAAATGAAAAAAATAGATAGATTGTAAAGGAACGGAGGGAGTATTAAATTATTTATTTTTTGTGAGTGAAAAAATGTATATTTTATATGGAGTATATTGTGTTAATGTATATATATTTTATATATTTTTTTATAATATATATAGAAAAATATGGCAATAAAAAATACAATGTGAACAAACCCTTATTTTTATTAAAAGTTTAGGGTGTGTTTCTTGGGGTTTGATTTGACAGCATTTAGTTTGAATTTGATAGTAAAACAATACCCGAGAAATATTTACAATAAGAAATATATAGTATATTTTTGAAAATAGAAATTTCAAATAATAAAATTTGAGAAATATACGCTAAAGAATTAAATTTAATTTTGTTATTTGGTTAGGTGTTTAATTTTATAGATTTATACTCCTTCCGTCTCTTGTCATATGAATTCTTTGGGATTTTGTCGTAGATTAAAAAATAATTATATTTTATTTATTAGTGAAAATATGTAAAAAAAAAAAATTGACATTTTTGCCCTTTCACTTTATGTATAAAATAATTATATGTAATTGTGTGTTTGTAATTTAAGTAAAAATTAAAAGTATTTTGGTATTATTGTATAATTACTTTTTTTAAAATTAGGACAGACAAAAATAATAAAAAAGGTACTTTAAATTGAAATAGAAGGGAGTATATTTCTGGCTCAAATCTGACCAAATGTTAAATTTAATCAATGATAAAAAAAAAAAAAAAAAAAAAAAAAAAATTCATCCCAATTGTCTATTAAAGGAGTCTAAAATAATTTTAATAAGTCTTTTCTTTAGCAAAAATTATATAATATTTTTTGTATTTTATTAAAAATACACAAAATACTTCGTATATTATTTATTAAGTGAAATCATCTTATACTAAATTAAAGTAAAACATGGTTCGTCGACGGCGGATTCACAGATTATTAAAAAAAATGCACAAAATATTATTTTAGTCCAAAACTAATATTGTAAACACACATTTAATTATAAAAATTTGATTAGGATAAAAAGATAAAATATCTTATATAATATTTTTTTTAATAAATAATATTATCTATATCATCATATAAATTGTTTCTAAAAGAATATATATATATATTTTTTTTATGACGTGGAAATCGGCAACCGTCCAAAAGTGCGTACTGGATAAATTCTAACAGAACCCAATATTCTGTAAACTAGACTCGACAAAGTAAGATAAACTAGGCGAAAGTAATTTGAATGTGTTATATATATATTTACTTTAGACCACTAGATAGATAGATATACTATCTTTAGGATAACAATTGATCAGACAGAGCTCAGGGTCAATCGAACCCGATACACATTCCGAATATATATAGGGCGTGTTTGGCAATTAGCTGATAGTTATTAGCTAATTATGATTCAATTAACTGATAACTGATTCAATTAGCTAATTTGACTATCTGATTCGATTAGCTGTTTGTATTAAAATGTTTGGCAAAACAATGATATTAGCTGTTTATACATAAAATGATAATTGAGGATATTTCTATTTTATTTTTGTTTCTAATATATTCAATTATGTTCTTTTAGTTTAGAATGTTTAAAATTTTTTGTTATTAGTTATTGAAAATTGTAAAAGTGTTATAAAAATATTTATTTTTATTACTTAGATTTAAAAAATAATATATTTTAATTAAAATATATAAATAATTTTTTTCTATTGAAAATGATGTAAAATATAAAATAATAAATTTTTCGTTTATAAATTTATTATGTTAGTTATTGATTAGTTTATTATATTTATAATTTTCAATAAATTTAATTTATTTTTAGTATAAAATTTATATAATGTAATTTTAATATAAAAATAAATTATTTATATTTATATTTTCTATTTTATGTTGATTTTAATAAATTTATATATTTTATAATTAAAATAATTTTTATGTAAAAAATAATTATTTTAAATTAATAAAAGTAAAACTATAATATAATAAAATATTCTAATATAATTAATAAATAATCAAAATATATAATAAATTTTTAAGGGCATAAAGAAAAAACTATTTAGTTAACTTTTCATACATTAACTTTTTGCGTAAAAAAACTATTCCAAAAAACTAATTTACCAAACACTAAATTAACTTTTTAACTGGTCAAACAGGTCAAAGCTATTCAATAAGCTAAAACTCTTAAAAATGCTATTTGCCAAACACCATGTACAGACTCAAGATCTAAAGCAAATCTTATAATACCCAAACCTAACTATATACCCGGATCCAACCCAAAATATGCCCAATAAGACCCGATGAATTTGACACACTCACGATACTTTCGTAAGTTTAACAAATTTAACTCAAAATTGAACTTAACCCAATATTCAAACATATATTAAAATTTATGTATTGTATTAAAAATATTATAATAAAATTCTAATAAATAAATCAAACCAAAAATATATATATATCTTAATATAATTATATATTTTTTAAAAAAATTAAAAAAATATATATAATTAATATATTATTGATATATTAGTCCGAGTTAGATGCAGGTCTGTATTGGCTCCACATTACACCCTGGATCCAACCCTGACCTGATTAGGGTATACAAAATCCTAGCTATACCCAATCCTATACTCGAATAATTGATTCCGACCTCAAATAAATAGATCGGGTCGGGTGGAGTATACTCATTGTCATCCTCGACTATCTTTCAATTCATCTGATTCTGCATATCTATCTATCTATCTATCTACATCCAAACACACCAAACAATCCCACCCAATTAAATGGCTGCCTCAAAGGGAAATATATACATTTTGGTTAAGTCAAGTTCTTCAATTAAGAAAGAAAATTTTCGAATTATCCCTTGTCCTTGCTTCATCAAAGTTATAATCCCCCAATAATAACTTTGGATCCCCCCAAATAATAACTATAACTGTAAAAATAATAATCATCATAATCATCATCTAATACTAATACCCCACTCCCTCCCTATTCACAAATTTAGCAAGCTAACTAATCAAAATTGGAATATTGGGTTGATCTATACGGTGCTTGTCGCTATTTACATACCGTTGTGTACGGTTTTGCCCATGTAGTGTAGTATTCCAATCCACTTTCTGGAGTGCCACTTAGTCTTAGAGCATTGAACAATCGAATCTTGGCTTGGCTGGTTCAACACGGCTCTGTAAAAGATTATGAAACCACATCACACGTAACGTTAGTTATATATTGAGAATTCGAACATGGAAAGACAATTGAGCAATTACATGTTTGCCTATATAGATAAAAAGATTGAAAACATCTCTACCAGAAACTCTTCTCTAATTGTGTGTCCAAGTATGCAATCTACAATAAATAATAGCATCATATTTACCACTCGTTTTCCATTCCAAGAAAATTCAAATTCAAAACAAACCAAACCAAACCAAAAACACCCAAAACTTACACCCTAAGGTTTTTTTTTTTTTTTTTTTTTTGTTGCGTATTTCACAAATAAATTGACAGTTTAACATTGTTTGAAGCTAGCTACCTTCTGCTCAAATGTATATGCAAATTCAAGTTTATATACAATCATAAAATTTTATATAAGTCACTTATACCATCCAATGAATCCCACTCTAAAATCCTGTAAACATGTTATATCCCAAACAGACTTTGAAAATGGGTTAGAAACTACTAAATACCTCCGAAGTAGTTGTCAGCCATATATAGGTGTGTTCCAAGCCGGTGAGCTTTAGATACTTCTTCAGTATGTAGCCCATTCGGAGGGAAGGACATCAAGTCGGAAGTATTTACCACAAGGCAATAATGAGTCATCCACATTAAGCCTCACAGGAAATGCTATCCTGTCTGTTGGTCGGCTAGGACTTGCAATGTATCAGCAACTCCCTCCTCATTGATCAACTTTTTTGTTTTGGATAATTCCCTTGCCATTATCACATGTGTCGGCATACTAATAGGGATGCTCTTAGACTTCATCACGTCAAAAAGATTTAAGCACGCTTTAGATTCACCCTTCTTGAGTAGGCCATCAATCAAGACAGTCCAAACAATCTCGTCACTGTTCCATTGTTTCTTAAGCATGTCTATGAACACCTGCTCGGCCTCTTGTGTTCGTTTTCCCTTGTATAGTCCACACACGACCGCAGCATAAATTGACAATGGGAGCTTGAAACCTCTTCCAGTTAGCAAATTCAGCATATCTAAAGCATCATCAACTCTCAAATCATTACAATAAGCAGTGAGGAGGGAGCAATATATTGCCTCATTGGGGCATACTCCTTTCTGCTCCATATACTTGACCAATTCATCTGCCTTGTAGCTTTTCCCACTGCGGCACAATTGAGCAATTAAGGTGCAATATGTATCGATAGAGGGTTCACAGCCCATCTCCGACATTTTAACTAAGAGTTGGGTTAAGGTATCAAACGTAAATTGTTCCTCTTGTAAAGTATGACAATGTACGGTTTGGTGCTGGACAGCAATCTTTCCGGCAATCATCTGGCAGTCCTTTTGCAGTCCTTTCTGCAAGACACAAAACGTCCGATAATTTGGATGGCATCCTGCATGTATCATTCTCTGCAGCAATAAAAATGCATCATCTGTTCGTCCGAGAGATACAAACCCCTCCATCAACAAGGTATATGTGACCTCATCTGGATGCAAATTTCTGCTCATCATTTCTTCGAACAAGACCATGGCATCATCAACCCGGCCTTCCTGACATAGACCGTACATCAATGAGCTATAGGTATACAAGTTTGGCAAGCAATTCTTGTTCTGCATTATGTGGAAAATTTTGAAAGCCACATTTGTTCCACCATTTCTGCACAGCCCGTCAATTAATGTTGTGTACGTAATGACATTAGGAAGCAGCCCACTTTCTACAATCTTATCACATAGTTTCTCTGCTTCAGGTAACCTAATATGTTTAGAGAAACCATTAAGAATCGCATTGTAAGTCTCGATACCTGGTCGACAACCGCTCTCCTGCATCTTCTGAAATATATCCAATGCTACATCAATGCTCCCTTTCTGGCATAGGCCACCAATCAATGATGTATAATTCACCAAATTTGGGCTCAAACCTTGCACCATCATTTCCTGAAACAGAGCATAGGCCTCATCGAGTTCACCCCCCTTGCAAAACCCTGTAACAAGCTCTGCATAAGTCGTTTCATCAGGCTTGCATCCATTTTCTTTCATAACCTCCATCAATCTCCTTCCATTGTCCAGGTAGCCACGTTTAACATATCCATTGATGAGCGTGTTATATGTAACCACATTTGGAGGTGGACCCAACTTCAACATGTCACCAAACAGAATCATTGCCCTTTCAACATTTCCGATTGCACACAAACCCTTTATCATGGCATTGTAAGTTTCACTCTTTGTCAAGTAACCGTGTTGCTCCATCCAATTGAAGATTCTATATGCAATATCCACTCTCCCTCTCTCACACAATTCATTTATCAGAGAATTATATGTGACCTTTGTAGGGACCAATCCATCCCTCAACATTTTGTGGTACAGCCCGGCTGCAATTTTAAACCAGCCGGATTTTGCCAAACCACTTATCAGAGCAGTATAGGTCTGCACATTGGGTTGGCAACCTCTCTCTTTCATGCTAGGAACAAGAGAGAGAGCATCATCTATACGCCTAATTGCAAGCAATGATGTGATGGGAACTGTGTAAGTATACACAGTTGGATTGATGCCACTCTCAATCATTTCTTCAATCAGCGACAAACCCATATCAACCTTCCCATCATCACATAATCCATTAACAAGAGTAGTATACGTCACTGCATTCGGATCAATCCCCTTGTTTACCATCTGATCAAATAGCTTGAATGCTTTATCCAAATCCAGGTTCCGGCAATGCCCGAGAATCAAGGAAGTGTAAGTGAACACATCCGGGGACAATTCGTACTGATATATCTGATCCAATATAGCCTTAGCCTCCTCAACTCTTCCCTTCTTACACAAAATATTTATCATGGTATTCAAACTCAATAGGTTGGGTCTGATCCCGCTGTTCAACAGTAGCCTATACACATCCCAAGCCCCATCCACCATACCAAACTTCCCTAACTGAATCAAAAGAGTGTTAAAAGTATACAAACTATATGAAAATCCTAACCTACTAATCTCACTCAAGAAATCAACAACTCCCCTAATCTCTCCCTCCTCCCTACATGATTTGATCATCAGAATCCTTACATGATCCGCCGGTGCGAAATTCTTATCCTTAACAAGCCTGTTCAGCATAGACTTATAACAGTTCATATCGTGTTTGTAGAGATACGTCTTAGAAATCCAATAGAAAAATCCCAGCACAGAATCGGTGCTGCTGTTGCGTCGGGATTCGATTATTCTCGCAACATGGTGGGGTTTCAGCTTCCGAGACAAGGATTTGAGCTCCGAGCTCTTCCACCAAGGCTCCTGCGGATTCGACAGTATGTTACACACTCTATTCACCAGATTTGAAACGCCGGGATTCTCCAGCTCCTGCCTCGAGGAATAATTGAGGTATCGACACCGACAGCGCGCAAATCGAAGAGTAGGAAATGAAAATGGATATGGAATTGGGATGGGTTTGAGGGGTTTTACCATTGCGAGAAACAGTGCCGCAGGTTGTGGCTGCGCGGCGGCGGCAGATATTCTGAGTGGCTAATACGGCGGGTGAGAATGGAATCGCCATAAACAGAGGAGCACGCAGTCGCACATTGACGTGGTAATGAGAAACCACAAATCGGCGAGAAATGTGAATCAATTTATGCAAGAGATGAGATGAGATGAGATGAGATGAGATTAGATTAGAATAGATTTTATTGCAAACAAAGTACCTAGGGTTTATGTGGGTGTTTTGTTTTGTTTGTAAGATGGGCAGGAAGAGGAACTGCGCAACGTGGAATTATTTTATGCCACTCCTGACTCTGGTATTATTATTAGTATTGTTAACATCTATTTTTAAGCATATACTTTCTCAAGTAAAAATTACTCTTTACGTTATAGAGTTTTTTTTTTTTCATCCTAAATAGTTTGTCAATTTTTTAGAAAAATATTAAATATTTTAAATTAGAAAAAATAAAAATTGATCCAAAAAAATTATCAATTTTTATTTCAATATAAAAAACTTATCAATATTAGTCATATTGTAAATAATTTTAATTAATTTTGATCTATCATTAAAATACTAATGAAATTTGTTAACGTGAACATAACGAGATCTGACATAGCATCTTACATGGATCTAAACGGTTGTGTTTAATGAAACATGATCGCATTTGTAACAAATCAACATCAAATCAAACAAACACGGCCATGGTTGCGTTTGAAATTTACACGGCCGGTAAAGTTCCGTTCTACTTTATTTCTCATTTGATCATCATCTCTCTTATTACAAAAGCATTGGACATCTTCCTCATCGTGCTTCTGAGTTCCCCAACCAATTATCGTCGCAAATTTGTGCACTTGATCTTTCTGATTTTGTGCGGAATTTTTTTTGGGAATGTGACGATGGGATATTGTTTGCTAGTCGTCAGAATCTTTCTCCAGCCGATATTCGTCGCTAGAGGACTCAGTTGCCGCCTTGCCGACGGAGAAGTTGAACATACAGAAGGCATGGCAAATGTGACATTGGGTATGCTCTTGTGATGGCGGTGGCGGTGCGGCTAGGGTGGCAGTGAGTATATATAGCTTGGCCGTCGTGGAGAAATAGGCCCCGTTGATGGGAGTAGTGATGAGGCTATTCGCCGTCGATTTCTTTCTGGTGGCAATCAGAAGCAGCATACCTTAGGAATTTCGGCGTGCCAAAATCTTCACCTAGTATGAATTCCTTGCATCCGTCGATGACGTGGCCATCAATTCTAGTGGCGTGAATTTTCATGGAGTCCCAATATCTGATTGAGGAATTGGTGTCCACGTTGGCATTCTCCATCGCGAGAAGTGGCTTTGATACTTGGGTGGGTCCTGATTTTGAGGAGGGCTAGGCTGATTTTGAGGAGGGCTAGGGTTCAGGCATATTTAGGGATTGAACGTGGCTAAAAGTTGAGGTGTTATCTTGAACAGCCATCCCTTCTTTCCTATGCTTTTGAATTACCTTGTTATCTTGTTCAATTGCTTTCCATGTCGATGTCATATCACAATCCAGAACGTGCATCTATAATTAATTAATGCTGGTAAAGAAATGAAATGAGAAATATGAAAATGGGATGAGAAAGAAGAACAAAACTTTACATGGCCATGTAAATTTCAAACACGGCCTTGTTTGTTTGGTTTGATGTTGATTTGTAACAAATACAGTCTTGTTTCGTTAAACGTGGTCGTATTAAGTCCAAATGAGATGTCATGTTGGGTACCGTTATGTTAACTCAACAAATTTTGTTATTTTATTTATTTATTTTTATTATGGTGAATCAAAATTGATTAAAATTATTTATAATGAGACTAAAATTAATGAATTTTTTATACTATGACCAAAATTGATAATTTTTGCTTTCAATTGGACCAATTTTGATTTTTTTCCCTTACATTTATTTACAAAAATGCCACAACTACTTACACTCAATCTATCACAAAAGAAATAATAATAATAAAATAATTCATTTATATATTTTCCAAAATACTTTCAACTTTATGTTACAATCAACAAATATAATATCATATTCATTAAAAATATGTGTCCAACTGAAATAAATATGTATTTTGTGAACTAAAAGGAGTATTATTTATTGCAAGTAACTATTGTACCACGATAAGAAAAGAAATTGATTTAACCGACTTTGAAATTTACTTATGTTTGAGTGTGTTTCTATTGGACATGGGTCAGAAGCACCTGAACATGAAGGACGTTCGAAGACAAAAACGCAGCAAAGGAGCCCTCGTCCGAGGAGCTGCCCAACAACAAGGAAGTTGTGGAGCAACCCAGCAGCAATGGAACCTCTAGTCCGGCTGCTCAGTAGCGAGGAGCTGTTAAGCCGCCCAGCAGCAAGGGAGCCTCCAGTCCGCGGAGCTACCTAGCAGCAAAGGAGTTGTAGATCCGCCCAACAGCATAGCCCAATGAAGGTTGATCATTTAAGACCCAATATAAACTTCCAAAGGCTTCGAGGACATAGTCCAAGCCCATGTTTGGCAGTTGAAGGAAGTGAAAACATATAACATAGAACACACACGACAACACACATTTCTTTTACAACTCTTAAAATAGCATAAAATTCCTCTATAGTTTGGTGAATTTGCTGAAGACCACTGTGGTCTGAAAATCCCATAAAACATACTTATAGTTTCTAAAATATTGCAAAAAATACTCCCACCGTTAATATTTAACGAAGATTGTATTGCACACACGATCACTGCGTGTATTATTGAAATTTTACATAATAAAAGAAGAAAAGTCACAAAATTACCCTTCATTCTTCAATAATTAACATAATTATCATTCCTTCTCCTCCTGCTCGTAAGTTTGGGGATTTTCCAGTCTCACTGGGTTTTCTTCATCTTTTGATGATAAGTCACGCTGTTTTGCTTTTCCTTATTCCATCCGCCGCCTCAGCCTCTTCTCTCCACCGCCCGCGCCGAGTCCGACCGCCACCAACATATTCTTTTTTTCGCCCAGGCCTAGAAACTAATCCGCTCGGGCTGCCAATCGAGATCTGCTGCAATTCCGCGTTGTTATGGGTCGGATTACGAGTTGGGTACGGTTTTCTCGAAATGGGACTGACAAGACCTCGCCTAAATGGAATTGGAAATATGCAGTGAGATATTTTTTGGGTGATTTTCAATACTTCTATTTTCAAGAAATTTATTTGATTTAATATTAACTGAAATTTATTGTTTCAATTCTATTCTTTTTTAATCCTCAATCGAGTTTGAGCATTAATTGATTATTCCTTCCGGAATTCTATTTTTTTTATGTTTTTGAGTTGAGGATAATCATACATGGTTATATATATATATGTGTGTGTGTGTGTCTATATGTGAGAGATGCAACTGAGACCGCCCATAAAATCATTCCAAGTATAAATGGTAAAGAATCTTGGTTAGCTGTTGTTATTGTTGTTTTTGTTATTATTTATATTATTTGTTTTGAATTGGGGGTTTATGATATGTTTTCCTAATTGAGATTACACCCAAATTTGATGTTACAATGCAATTGGAATAAGAAGTGAGTTGCAGAGAGCATTTTACACATAGAGATGGAGAAAAATAAATAAATAAATAAATAAATATATAGAGAGAGTTAGTGAGGGGAAGGAAAAAGAAGAATTAGATAGATAGCGAAAGAAGAAGAAGATGTGGAAAGGGGGAAGAAAAAGATAGGGAAAGGAGGGAAGAGAGAAGAAAAATGGATGGAGAAGAAGAAAATGGTGCAGGGAAGAACACATAATGTACATGGAGAAGAAAGGTAATTTAGAGAGGGGCATAATGGTCAATGTGTATAAAAGTTTAACACTGTTACTGTAATTTAAAAGGAGGGGGCGAATATGCAACATTTTAGAAACCATAAATAGGTTTTATGGAATTTTTGGACCATATGGGGTTTTCAGAAAGTTCACCAAACCACAAGGTGATTTTATGCTATTTTGTCAGATCTTAAGAGATTATCCAATTATGTTCTAATTCATGTTGTCTTTTGTCAATTTCTTGCTAATTTATGTTTCCAACATGTTTTTATCCGATTTCCAATAAATTTATCCGAGTTTTACTATATTTTAGTTTAACTTCATCGAAATCGGTCATTTACGCTTGAAGTCACGCAGGCTCCATCGCCGGAGCTGCTTACCAATTTGACAATGGACAGACTCTTTGGAGTACTTTCGGAACCCACACTGACAGAATTGACAAACGGTCTTGGAGTATCCAAATTTTAGGCTCCAACAATTGGCACGCTCAGTGGGATCAAAGTCATATTTTACGAAAAATAATGTCGGGACTTACATGGGGTTCATTTTTACCGTTGGAAGAATTATCACAGAACATCCTATGCATCAGGCCTCAAGGCCAGGGCAGGCAAGAGGCTGGACCCAACAGCTTGGGGAGGGCTGGAGCCTACAGGCTGCAGAGGGCTGAAGCCCATTGGCTGTTGGAGGTTTAGAGAGCAGTGTTGAGCCTCCACGAGAGGCAGACAAATTTACAGCATTTGACATGATCCCGCCATGGTGATTCGATGGACAACCAATATGGAATGCATAAACACTGCCATGGGGATGTCATGGTCCGTACGTGGCTAATTTCCAATGGATGAGGACCGTCAAAACATGGGGGCAAGGGGGCAGGCCACAAAGATGCAGCCGTCAACCTTCCATCAGTAGGCAACTGAAGTGCAACCGTTGCCACCAAATCAACATGAGACCAGGCCTCTAATGGACATTGATGTCATCACGGACTGCATAAGGACATTTTCGAAAAAAGGTTTGAAAAGAAGCCTAATGCCACTTTGAGCGCCGAAAATTCACCTTCAGACGATAAGGAGGCTGTAGGGGCACAGACTCCATAGACCATGGAGGCTCCGGGCAAAAAGGAGTCTGCAGGGACACAATCTTCAAAGGCCTTGGAGGCTCCATACGAAAAGGATGTTGCAAGGGCGGAGACTCCATAGGCCATGGAGGCTCCATATAAAAAGAAGGCTGCAAGGGCAGAGGCTCCATACAAAAAAGAGTCTACAAGGGCACAAGCTCTAGAAGCCTTGGAATATCCATACAAAAAGAAGCCTGCAAAGGCAGAAGCCCTAGCGGCTTCAGAAGAAAAGAGCTTTGTGGATGCATAAGTTTTGGCCACAAAATTAGCAAATGGAAAAAATTATTCGAATCCGGCCTTGGAGCTAACCAAAGGGTTTGTTCCTACTGTTAATACCATTTCGGCTAAAGGGCCTATGAGAGACGGGCTTGGCACCCAGCCGTCAAAGCCTTCGGTTCAAGATTGTCTAAGACCGAAGACACCCGCCGAAAAAGCCAATTTCACAAAAATGACATTTGTTAAAGGCTCAAGTTCAAACATGGAGAAGACAAGACAAAGGACGGTCAAGAGGGAGCATAATGCCGCTGTCACCATCCCAAGTCCGAAAGCCTCATGATTAAAAGTATACAAATGACCCAAGACGAAGACCATCGTAGCAGAAGTGAGGGTTGCAAATGGGAAACAAGTTTGGACTATTACCACGGCAGACCAGATCACCATCATTCCTAAGGCAACATAGAAGCCTCCTATTGTGAAAGAGAATGAAAAATAGATTGTGAATGAGCCGAAGCCTTCCACTATTGAGGCAATAAGGGGACTCAATAGGACTCAAAAGAGGCGAGCTTAAAGAAGAAAGTTGCAAGCTCGTATGGAGGAGGAAAGGTCACATGAGCCGTCTATGAAAGAAAAGCAAATTGAGGAGCCGCCTCAAAAAAAGAAGCAGGCTATGGAGCCACTTCCAAAAAGAAAACAGACTGTAAAGCAGCTAAGGAAACATGTTGTGGAACTGCTTTCAGAAATAAAGAAGACCGTGGAGCCACTAAGAAAGCAGAATATGGAAGCAAATATGTCGAAGCAAATCACCAAACTAAACTTGTGCGGAAGGAATAACAGAGACTAAAATTAATCAAAACTAAACTCATCTAATCTAACAAAATAAGCACTTTATGGTAATGGCTAAACAAACATGCAACAGAAGAGTTAAACAACTAAAATGCGCAGACTCCAACGAGGGAATACAAATCTATGTTACTACTACTACTACTAATTGACCATTAGCACTCTTATACTAATTTAATACACGGTAGTATTCTCAATCCAATGAATGCAACAACGACTAACTATACTATCCAACAAACTAAGCTAATGTAAACTACGAACATATCTAATCTACACAACAAGCTAAAGGCAACCTAAGCTACACTAGGCTATTTAACTAAGCTAAACTCTGACAACAACAACTTATGCAAAAATTATGCTAATATTAACCCTACGTCTAATAAAATTAGGACCAACCAAATTAATCAAGTTAAGTTACAACAGCTAACCTAAAATAATGGATCCAACAATACCATAGACTAACTAAATATACATTATTATACAAAATTACAAGACCTAAGCTGCAACTAATCACAAATTCTAATATGATTGAATCTAAAAAGCTACAATAGCTATACTCACGTACTTCCAACCAAATAATTATAGGTGCAGCAGACTGAACTATCACAGATATAATTCAACCAATCTAGATTAAATTATTACTAATCTAAAAAAATTAAACTAATACGACTGAATTGCAATTAAGCCATTAGCACATATTTTACATGTAGCAAGTTAACAATCAAACTAAGAGACTAATATTCTTAACTCTAACATAAACAAACAAACAGGAAATAATATTCTATCAATAGAAAGAAAACTTCCCTAATTTTTTGGGTGTTGCAGTCGAATTTTTCAAACTTGCATTGTTGTTCGTCCTCGAACAACCTCGATAAAAATCGGGAGGAAGTTGCAATCAAACCAAACAATATTTCAAAATAACAATATGCATCATAGATCTAATCAATCAAAACATGATGCTATGAAACTCCATTCTCGACATTATGTAAACATCTTTATGGCTTAAGGATTTTCATAACATTCCTCTCCTCACTCTTATTGGAAAATAAGTGTCAAATCATCATGGAATAAATTTGAAATTTTCAAATTGTTGGCGCACTGCAGCATGTTGGTCGAATGGAGGTTGTCATGTACTTTATGTTCTCAATTATCAATTAAATCTCAAATTTTATTAAAACTCAAAACAATCAACAATCAGCCTTTGCAGACTGTTCATGTTAGCACAAGTTATCGGCTAATCCTAAAACTTAATTGAATTCACCAAACAAGAGAAGTTCAACCTCACATATTCATACTTTGGCCAAATTAATCTTTCTGAACAAGTTAATTGCTAAAATTCATCAACTATCAACTAATGAGAGTTCAAGTTCACTGACTAATTCCAAATTTAATTATACACAAATTCAAAATAATTTAATTCCAATCGCGACTACAATTCTAAAATCAACATCAATAAGAGAATAATTAACATAATTAAAGGAGGAAAGATCCAATCCGTAGTAACGCTGCAAAATTTTTATTTTCATAATATTAGTATAATATTTTCGAAATTGAATATTTTGATGAAAATAGCAAGAGAATGTGGTGTGGAATAATATAACATTTCTTCGATGTTTAACATTTCTTGGACATGGGGAAGGTGATGCGGTCGGCTTTATCGTCACAGCGAGAAATGAGTAGAAGTTCTAGTGAAGGAATTAGGGCTGAGCGAATTTCGGAAAGGAATTGAAGTTACAGAGTGTGTTGAAATTTGGCTCGACCCGTGACCCGAACCCGCAACCCAAATTCATTAACCCGTTTTAACTCGCGACCTGACCCACAATGATAAATAACCCCTTTCCTCTCCAAATCTATTCACCGGTCCGTGCGATCTCTTCTTCTTCTTCCTGTGTTTCTCTCTTTGTTCTTCTGGGTGCGATTCTTTGTGGGTCATGCCGTTTTTCTCTTCTTGGTGTTGGTTTCAACCGTTTCTTATCGTCGAAATCTCTGGTGAGTTTCCTTCTTTGTGCGCCAAGTATTTGGGAGTTTGATCGGGAGTGTTGAATTAGGTTTCGACTGTTCAATCAGTCGGTTTGAAGTTTGTTTGGAAGCGGTTGGCTAGTCATTATTGTAAGTCATTCACCACCGAAAAGGATTGTAGACTGATCCGACAAAAGAAATTCTCCAATTGTTTTGTGAAATCGCCTTGGAGTCGCCGGAGTTGCCATCGATTCGAATCTGTTGTTACTGCCGGAGGAATATCGCCGAACGCCGGAGGTCGTCACCACTACTGCTGCCTGTTCGTGGACATCGCCGCTGCTCAGCTGTGCCGAGGACAGGAACCACTTCCAGAAGACGCAAGGCTGGAAACTGAAGACGACGTCGATCAGTTTAAGGAAAGCGTCCTCAATTTCAGAGAAGAACACGAACAGGGAAGATTCGTGTTTTGTTTCAATAGATTATACTAGCGGAATACAACAGTGAAATTTACGAGTTTAATAGTAAATTCTTTATATATTATATATATTTTTAATTAATATAAAAAAATAAAATAATATCAATAAATCATGCTATCTTCGTTCAATTATAAAATAAATATTTAATTTTATATTATTTTATTTTTATTTTTTAATTAAATATAACATTATAATATAATAGTAGTATTATTTAAAATAATTTTGAATGCAAAATAAATTATATGAATGCAATATATTATTAACCTATGCAATATAGATTTTAATAAAAAAAAATACATGAATATAATAAATATATTTAATATATTATTACTCCGATCACCAAATTTGTATTTCTTTGTTGACGTTCTTCAACTAAAGGTGGTACTATATTTTCATCTAATAAGAATAGAAATATTTATTATCAGTATAATAAGTAGAAAGTAATAAATAATAATTAATAAGGTAATTCATACCATGCTGTCTCCGATTGTGTGATTATGGATTTGTACAACGGGTTCGTCTTTGTCCCCTCGTGCTTCTTTGTGAATTATCATTGGTACCTGTAAATATATATACAACATATTATTAATTTATACAATATAGATTATAATTAAAAATACTATTTTGAAATTAATAATCTTATAAAAAAATGAAAAAATAAAAAAATTATACATACGACATAATAAATAAAATATTATTTTAATGCATAACACATTATTAATTCATACCATTTTCCCTTCGATTGAGTGACTGTCGATTTGAACCACGCGTTCGTATTTGTCTTCTCCCGCTTTTTTGTGGATTATGATATAGAGTACTTTCATTCGTAATGTTATAAGCAGCACAAATCGAATGAAATTCCAAATCAATATTCTACTGCTTAAAAAACAAAGGAAAAACAAACAAAATCTTAACTACATCCATAACAATAATTTTAACACATCTTCTGATTTAAGCAGCTGCCGCCGGAATTTCTACAAGCTCGAACTAAAAACATCATCATTATCTACTATCAAACACTAATTCTTGGCCAAACGCACGCACCCAATAGAGCCGGCATCAGTCCACCTCTGCAGACACCCATATAGCACGACTGTTCGACACAACTTTTTCGGAAAAAAATATGTAATATAATTTATGATTTATATTATATATTTGGAATAAAATGTGCAATATAATTAAAATAATTTAATGTTAAAATAACAATTTAATTTACTATGAACAATGAAAATTTATTAAATATTAAATATAGAAAAATACTCTTTAAAAAAATTCCTACTGAGATTATTCTTTCTACAAATTGATTGTTATTCATCTATTCAAAATAAAATTAAAATTAAAATTAATAAAAATAATATATATTGTAGGAAGAAGATAAATATTGGTTACAAAATTGGATAACTCCCCTATAAAAATTTATTAAATATTAAATATAGATGAAATATTCTTTAAAAAAATTCCTACCGTGGATTGCAAAAAAATACTGGGCTATTCTTTCTACAAATTGATTGTTATCTATTCAAAATAAAAATAAAAATAAAATTAATAAAAATAATATATTGTAGGAAGAAGATAAATATTTGTTATCAAATTGGATAACTCATTCATTAAAATTTATTAAATATTAAATATAGAAAAAGATTCTTTAAAAAAATTCTAGGGTGGATTGTAAAAAAATATTGGGTTAGGAATTATTCTTTCTACAAATTGATTGTTATTCATTTATTCAAAATAAAATTAAAATTAAAATTAATAAAAATAATATATTGTAGGAAGAAGATAAATATTTGTTACAAAATTGGATAACTCATCCATGAAAATTTATTAAATATTAAATATAGATAAAATATTCTTTAAAAAAATTTGTACGGTGGATTGTAAAAATATACTGGGTTAGGGATTATTCATTCTACAAATTAGCTGTTATCCATCTATTCAAATTAAAATTAAAATTAATAAAAATAATATATTGTAGGAAAGAAGATAAATATTTGTTACCAAATTGGATAACTCATCATGAAAATTTATTAAATATTAAATATAGATGAAATATTCTTTAAAAAATTCCGACGGTGGATGGTAAAAAAATATTGAGTTAGGGATTATTCTTTCTACAAATTATTTATTGAAAAACTTAAATTATACAAAAATTTATAGAATAATTCATTAATGAAAATTTATTCAAAAACTCAAATTCATTCAAAAATTTACTTTAAAAAAATAGACTTCTGCTCATGGTAGAAAAATTTTGTCTTCTACTGTAAAAGAAACAGGGCTAAAAAATATAAGAACTTGAGGAAGAAGTAAAACTTGTTTCTGCCCTAAATTATATTAAAAAAAAAAGAACAACAACATGTAAAATTTATTCAAAAACTTACTTCAAGAAGACGGACTTCTGCTCGTGCTCCCGGTGACAATCTTTTTCCAGTATAAAATTTTTGTCTTTTACCCTAAAAAAAACATGGCTAAAAAATTATATAAAAATCTAAAAAATTTAATTAATAAAAATGAATATGAATCAAATAACATGAAAATATAACAACTTGGGGAAGAAGTAAAAGTTTCTGTTGCTTCTGCCATAAATTAAATTTTGAAAAAAAAAAAAGAACAGCACCCCGTAAAACTTGCCTGAATAATAAAAAAAAGAAAAACATCTGTAAAACTTGCTTTAAAAAAAAAGAAAGTTTATGTTGCTCTTCCATAAATTAATATTTTTTTTTTTAAAAAAACAACACCATGTAAAACTTGTCTGAAAAAAAAAAAAAGAACACTAAAACTTGCCTGTAAAACTTGCTTGAAAAAAAAAAAAAGAATAACACCCTGTTTGCCTGAACAAATTTTTTCTCCGGATGGAAAAAAAAAAAGAACACCCGAAGAAATTTTCTTCTCCAAATGACAATCTTCATCAATAAAAGAGATAAAGTTTAGATTTTAGTTCACTATAAAAACTTTAGTGAAAAACTAATCCATTTAAAAATAAATTTTCAAACTGTATATCCACTACTGTGTAAAAAATTATAAAAAAAAAACTTAAAAAAAAAAATCTCAAAATTCTGAGATTGCAGAATTGGAGAAATTTACAAAAAATGGGATCCATATTTGGAGCTCTTTTATATATATATACACATAGGATATGATATGATATGATATGATATGATTAGGGCATTTTTTGGTTGATGTTTCTTGTTGTTGATAGAATATATAAAAACATAACGCAGCGGTTGAGAAGCCGTGAATTACCATGACGTGTTGAATGCGGCGGTAATTGGTGGTGTGACTAAATGGTGGTGAAATTAAGAGAGGAAACAAAGCGATCGATGAAAGAAATTGGGGAAGATTAAATAATATACAAATTTAAAATTTTCGTGTTGAAAAGTAAATGCTTTTCAGGTTTGATTCTCGGTGAAAAGTAAATAATATCTCGATGGATGGATTAGATGCTTAAAATAAAATAAAATAAAATTCAAAATTAAAAATAAATGAGCATTAAACTCAATATTTTCTAATTAAACAAAGAGACTAGCTTATTTCCAGTAATGGCTTGAGAAATTTAAAAATATTTTTAAGATACAAAAAATAATATATGTATAAAATGAAATTAGTGTCATGCGTGTTCGTATAGTAACTCAAAAAACTTCGTAAAAAATTTAAAAAAAATTAATCGGTGAGTGTCCGGGTCGAACTTAGGGAATATGCGAATATTTTATATTTAATTAGAAAAAGTGTAATGAGTTAATGCAATCGAAAGGGACTGGAAAAATAAATCGCATAATTTAAACTTAGCTAGAAAGCGAACAAAATATATGTATGTCGGAGATGATGGAACGAGGGGTTTGTGTGTAACTTGTGTGTTCCCCGATGGCTAGATTTTCATGGACGATAGTGTGAGAGCGATAAATATATGTATATTCATGGGGCGGTTCGAAGGAAGGAGTGTGATCGCATTTGTTCGCTTAAGCTCGATTCTCAACTCGTTTGACACTTGACCTTTGGGGATTTACAGTGAGCCTTCAACGGCACCCGACAAAGAATATTATTTTCTAGAAAAGCCATTGTCACCGGATATTTCTGTGACCTGATAGGTAACCACCTACGTGCAATGAATTATTCTTCCAACTGTTTCGCTAGTGGTTCTACCCATCTTATATCTCTTTTTAATCGGGGTTAAATTCGGCTCACAACTAAGCACGTCGACAAGGCTCCCGCGTTAGCTACTACAAATCACCTAATCTCTTTTAATAAATACGACACGATCATAGACATTGATAGTTAACCCTTCTACGCCATTCCACAACCTTGTCAAAATTTAGTTGAACTATTCAATTATGAACATGAAATTTTTGGATGATGGTGAGATGGAGAAGTATGATAGAAATTTATTAGCTAAAATAAAATGCAGTAATTAAAAGAAATAAGGAGAAAATCAGCTTGCTTTTGAATCATAATTGAAAATATCATTTTATTAAACTAGAAAATATAGAAAAAAAGAAATGAAAAAAATGAAGTGTATGAAATAATGATTTATGTGTATGGTTATATATATAATATACAATGAGATGAGATATTTATAGGAAAAAATAGCTTCTAGAAGTTAGGCGGTTACAACCACTTATAAATAACTACCTCTAAAATAATTATTAATCATTTTTATAACTTACTAATAACTAACTATTTTCTAAAAAGTTCTAAAATAAAATTTACATAAAATAGCCAAAAATTAGTTGAGTAATAATGCAGGAATTGGGTCAACTAAAAGAGATATGGTGCAGCAAATGCAGCAGCTGAGGATGTAGGAAACAAATTTAATGCTAGCTGGTGCATTAAATATGCCGTTGATCAACGAAAATAAATGCATCAATGACCGGCGACAATAAATGCAGCCGCCACTACTGATTGACATACATAGTATTCCGCTTCGCTTAAACTTCCGCGCTCATAAATGCAGCCACCACTTCACTCACGAATTCTACGCTCGCTACTTTTCGCACAGCCTCCACTCATTTTCCACACAGCTGCCACTCGCTTTCTGCACAATTACCACTCACTTTCCGTGCAGCCGCCGCTAGCTTTCAGTTTTATGTATGGATTTCCGCTCAAATTGTGACATAATTAATGCGCTATCACTGTTTACTTGTGAAGTTTTAGTTTTGGGTTTTGATTTTGAATAGTAAAATTTTGAATTGAAATAGTTGTTTGATGTGATATAAATATGTATTGATGTGATGTTTTGAATGTAAAATTAAATTTTAGTGTATTAAAATAAAAAAAAATTGGATGTTTGATTTGATGTTTTTGGTGAAAAAAAAGTTGGAATAGTAAAATCAGTGTAAAATCTGACAAGTAAACACATTTATTTTTTGTCGCTTGTGTTAACTTTTGATTGTTGATTTTGACCCACTAGTGTTGACTTTTGTGCCAAAGCCTATTTTTCGCTCTTAAAACCATTTTTTCTGCCCATGCCGTACCGACCCTTTTTTTTAAAAAAAAATTAACTTTTTTTTTCTTTGAATTAATTTAGAAAAAAAATATTTAAACAGTAGAAATGAAAAATTAAACCAACAACAAAACATATACAAATCAAGACATTTACCATCAAACAATGTTGTAATTTTTGTCTTTATTTCAAAAATTAATATACATATATATAAATTTATTAAAATTAAATATTAATTTTAAAAACTGGGTTGGGTCAGGCACAGCCCGATCTTCATGAGCCCAGGCACAACTCGAAAATTTTTTAACCTATTTTTGGAGGCCTAAGCATGATTTTTTTCGTGCGGTGATCAAATCAGACTTATTTTTGCCACCCCTATTTTTTTAGACCAAATTTTGGGCTCCCAGACCAATTTTCAACATTATTTCACCTATAACAAAAATTAAACACCCAATAAATAATTATTTATACAAAAACACTTAACTCAGAAAATTTAAATAATTAAATAACACAAATATTTTCTAAAAATATAATTCAAAAAATACACCAATTAATTTAATTGATACACTAAAATAATTATAAAATAAAGCTAGAAACTAATAAATCAATATTTTTCATACAAGATGCAATAAATACAATTATTAGAATAAATTGACATAAATAATATCAAAATTTGACATAAATATATAAATTAATTAAATAAATATATGCTATTGTTGAGCGGAAAAAACCAATGTATAGGGTTTCTTGAAATGAGCTTATAAATTGGACTTGTATAGTCCAATGGGCCTGATAATGGTAGTAGGGTCTTAAATGGGTCTGGATCAGGAGAAATTGTAAATTAAGTGAGCGATGGATATAGAGGTCGGACAAGATGAAATCGGGCAAAGAAGGATGAGACAGCTGATACGGAGGTCGGACAAGATGAAGTCGGACGAAGAAGGATGAGCCGACCGATACGGAGGTCGGACGAGATAAGATCGGGCGAAGAAAACTGAGACGGTCGATACGGAGGTCAGACAAGTGGAAGGCGGGCAAGAGGAGACGTGACAGCAGGTGTGCAGGTCGGATGAAAGCAGTTTTAAGACGGTTGAGAGAAGTTACAACCGGCGAGCGGATATGAAGGCACGACCTGGTTGTGGCGGTTGACGTAGGTTTTTAAATAGGTCTTTTCACGACCTAAAGAAACTATCTTCAATCGACATCAAATTCAGTGAAATTTCTCTTGGGGATCACCATTTTACTTTTACAGTCTGTAGTATTTATTTTTCCTATTTTATTTATTTATGTATCGTACGGTGTCTAGGGATTCTTAAATCTCAGGCATTTTATTTTATCAAATTCGAAGATAATCTCTATTTTCGGGTTTTACTTTTTATTGTTAAAAATCGGCATTAACAATTTGGCGACCACAACAGGAGGAAGGCAAGATTGTTGATCCTACGTAAAGAGAGAATTTTATACGACTGAGGTCCGGCTGAATCATCGGAAGGATCCATATGGCAGGCTGACAACCCCAAGTATCTTCAACACCGGTGGGAGAAAAAATTTCACCACCTGTCATGCCAAATGCAGGGGAAGTGCCCCAAGCACCCGCCGATTGGGTGTCTTATGTTCAACATTTGAACAACCAGCAAACTGTGGCCATGTAGAATATGTTGCGTGAGCAAAAAAATCTCATGCAAAATATTTTAGATAAAGCTTTACCAAGGGTTACTCTTCAACCCACTCAGTCACTTTCAGGGATGTCACCATCCAAATTACAAGCAAATTTTGCGGGGCCTTCATATGTAGACAACACTATTCCAAATGCCACTACTAGAGTAGACAGAGGAAACACTCCTCTAACATACCCAAATAATGTTCCACTGGGTGTCAGAGCCGAGCCAACCTTCCCCAGAGAAGAAAGATTGGGAGGTCATGCTCATAATCCTATTCCAGTGTTCGACCCTGTTCCACCCAGAGTGGATCCGGAAGACATTGCTCAAGTCCTGCGGGTGCATTTCGGAATGAATCCCCAAACGGTGAACAGACCGGCATACCAAAGGCCATTTCCAGATAGAATCATCAATGAGCATCTTCTCCCAAGAAATTATAGGCCACCAGATTTTCACTCTTTCTCGGGGGAAGATAGAGCCTCAACCATTGAGCACGTGGGGCATTTCACGGCTCAATTGGGGGAAGTGGGCAATAATCCGTTTCACAAATTACAGTTGTTTGGATTATCTCTCAGAAGAACAACTTTTTCTTGGTTTGCCAGTCTTCCGCCAAGATAGTTGCAAACTTGGGAAGGTTTGGAGGCGGCTTTTCATGCAAGGTTCTTTAATCCTCTCCCGATTGTCTCACTCACAGATCTTTTGAAGATTAGGCAAATGCCAGAAGAGACGCCTACCAATTCATAGAGCGGATACGACTGATGAAGGGACGTTGCCCAACAGTCATCGAGGAGAGCGAAATGACCAACTTGGTGGTCAGGAATATGCATACACGGCTGCGGGAGGCTTTAACAACCCATGATGTTCGAGATCTGGCCAGTTTAGCATCCAAGGCAGGGAGATTAGAGTCCCTCTTTAGAGAAAAAGATCACAACTTCCGGTGGAACAAGGTTCAACAGATGGCCAGTGTCGACACGGAGATGTATGCACCAGATGATGAACAGGGAAAAGGTGCTGAAGAAATGGCGGCTGAGATTGTAAACGGCAAGCCCTATGTATGTTCCAAACTGAAGCCCCTCCCAGGGGTAGAAGAGCGGGAATAACCGACTTTTGAAGCATTCAAAGCAGATGAAATCTTCGATATTCTGCTAGCAGATGGGCAAATTCGCATCCCTAAGGGACAACGTTTAGCAACAAAGGAGGAAGTAAAGGAAGGCCATATTGCAAGTGGCATAACTCTTTTACGCATTACACAAACCAGTGTACGCATTTCTGAAAGGAAATCCAGAGGGCGATCAAAGCTGGAAGGTTCAAGTATGTGACGATGGGAGTAGAGCAGCAGCCTTTTCCGAAAGTAAGTACTGCAGCGGTGATTTCTGTGCGCTTCTCACAAAGCCCACAAAAGGATGATGAAGGAGACATCAAACGGAAGGAGCGCAAGCCAAAGGAAAGAAAGCTTGATCAAGATGATAAGTTCAAAATATGCGAAAATAGGGTGGTTGAGAAGTGGGACAGAAAGGATGGTTCCTTCGAAGTGGAGTTAAAGGACAAAGTGGTAGTGCGAGATCAACCAACACGTAGGCCACAACCAGTCCACGACAATTGGAGTCAGAATAGAAAGCCTTTGCCCATAGATATTGATCCCCGATTTCCAGGTATGAATCGTACGCAAATCCGTAATGCTAAACACAGGTATGCAGCTCGGCACGGGAGACGAATAGATAAAGGGAAGGAAAAGAAGGAGGCTTCACCTAAAAGAAAAAACTTAAGAGATCAACTACAGGAGCACGGGGAGGTCGAACGGCCTATAAAAAAGGCCAGATGTTTCCGATGTCAATTCTGTAGACGGATCAACATCGATCCTGAAATAGAAGCTGCCGAAGAAGAGGCTCCTAAGATAATCTTTGGGACGTTTGCTCCAGAGGAAACGAGGGCTTTGCGCAGCAGGATAGTGAAGACCGATAAAGCCGGGTTCGAAGTCAGGATGACTGGAATGCGGTGGTTTGAGGAAGAAGATGAGCCCATCTGGGCAAGGCTGGAAGAGAAGGAACCAGAATGGGCGGCAATGGCTGGCAGTCCCGCACATACACACGGCAGTCCCCCACCTATGGTTTTTTCGCCTATACCAGAAGGAGCAATCCCACACTTGAAACCATTATATGTTAACGCTCACATCTGTGGTAAGCCGATTAACAAGGTTTTCATAGATAACGGAGCTGTCTTCAATGTTATGCCTCTCAAGACTTTGAAGAAATTGGGAAAAGGAATTGATGATCTATCTCCAGTAGATATCGAAATGACAAGCTTCACAGGGCAACCAATGAAACCAGAAGGGATGATGGTAGCCCCTATTGAAGTCAGACCGAAGGTGATTTCGACAGTTTTCTTTGTGGTAGATTCCAACACCACTTACTCGGTCTTGTTAGGGCGAGATTGGATTTACGCTTCCGAATGCGTGCCTTCTTCTCTCCATCAGCAGATCATGTTCTGGGAAGGAGATCGAGTGTTCAGAATGGATGTCAGCACTAATCCGTTTGGTTCTACAGAAGTTGTGGAAGAGTTCGTGCTTTATTCTGAGTATGTACCTCCGATCTCACAACAGCTGTGGTAGATGAATATTCCTGGAAGAGCTGTAAGCTCACTGCGCAGGGTTATGTGTTTCATTAGAAACATTCGTCTTTCTGATGGCTCTGTTGTTAGCAAAAAAATGTTAAATTTATTAAAGTTTAATTATGGAAGAGATAGATGAATGCAACTTGTTGATTAGGCAGCTTTATTTAAACCAATTAATGCTTAGATTACACAGCGAGAAAGGTTCCAACAATCATGTTGACGAGGGAGAAGGCTTTCGCTGGCTTGACCTATTGGAGAAAACATAACCTTCCTTGTCAACTCAGGATCCACTCATTGAATATAATGTAGGAACCAAACAGATACCCAGGATGGTCAGGGTTAGTGGTTTGTTGATTAAAGACCAGCAGGAACAGATGGTGATGGTAATTCCGGATTATATGGAATGTTTGGCATGGGATTACTCAGAAATGCCTGGATTGGCACGCGATTTAATAGAACATATGTTGCCGATTAAGAAGGGTTAAAACCATATAAGCAACCACCAAGAAGGGTTAGTCCAAAACTACTTCCACAGATCAAAGAAGAGATTGAGAAATTATTGAAAGTAGGGTTCATTCGACCCTATTGATATGCAGAATGGTTAGCCAACATCGTCCGGTAACCAAGAAGAATGGAAATATTCAGATTTGCATTGACTTCAGAGATCTCAATCTAGCCACTCCTAAAGATGAGTATGTGATGCCTATAGTCGATATGTTTATCGGCTCGGCAGCAGGACATCGAATTTTAAGCCTGATGGACAGTTATGTGAGGTATAATCAAATCTCACTGGCAGAAGAATATATACCAAAAACCACATTCAGGTGCCCAGGGGCCTTAGGGATCTATGAATGGACGGTTATGCCATTCGGTTTAAAGAATGCTGGAGCAACCTATCAACGGGCAATGAATACTATCTTTCATGACTTGATTGGGCAATCCATGGAGGTATATATTGATGATGTAATCATTAAGTCTACCGACTTTGATACACATCTGGTCGACTTGAAAAATGCTTTCCTACGGATGAAGCAGTATAACTTGAAGATGAACCCAACTAAATGTGCCTTCGGAGTTTTGGCAAGAAATTTCTTGGGTTTTTTGGTGCATGAAAAAGGGATAGAGGTTGATGCGAACAAAACTAAAGCTGTTCTGACCATGCGACCCCCTCAGACGATGAAACAGGTTCAAAGCTTGTTGGGTAAAGTGAACTACCTAAGGAGGTTCATATCAAAAGCCGCAGGGAAATTAAAACCCATCACAAAGTTGCTAAAGAATAAGGCAATTGATTTTTCTTGGGGTCCGGAGCAGCAAGAGGCATTAAAAGAAATCAAGCAGGCATTAACAAAACCACCCGTGTTGGTTCCCCCAAGAGGAGATCGACCCCTTAGACTGTATGTTGCAAACAATTTCGATGTGGTAAGTAGTCTGCTTGCACAAGAATGAGAAGATGGTAAAGAAAGGGCTATTTATTATTTAAGCAAAACTCTGGCAAGACCAGAGTTGAATTATACTATGCCCGAGAAAATGTGCTATTCTTTAGTCTTCGCATGTACTCGGTTGGAGCACTACATTCTGCCAAGAGAAACCGAGGTGGTTTCCAAAGTGGATCTTATCAGATTAATTCTGCGCAGACCAACCATGCAGGGAAAGTTAATGAAATGGGCAATCAGACTGGCTCCTTTCTCGCTGCAACACCGACCTATCAAGGCAGTGAAATGGCAAATAGTGGCCGATTTATTGGCTGAATTTATGAACAACGAACCAGTAGAACATAAAATGGTACCGTATATAGGTACTAGTCCTTGGAAAATGTTTTTTGATGGTTCTCGTTCAAAAGAGAAGTCAGGAGCAGGAGTTATATTGAAAGGACCTGGAGCCCGCAAGATCAGTTTGCAACTTCACATGGAGGAGATGGCTCACAACTCTGCCGAATATGAAACGCTAATTTTGGGTCTGGAAACACTGGTGGCCAAAGGAGCGCAAATGGTTATGATTTGTGGAGATTCTCAATTGGTCATCAACCAAGTGTTAAGACGGTACGCTTGTAATTATCCTCATCTGCGTCAATATCGAGATTTGGTATATCGTCAGTTATATAGAATTGCAGAAGTAGTTATTGAGCATGTACCAAGAACGGAAAATCGACAAGCCGATAATTTGGCTCAGAATGCGTGTCAATAAATAATTGTTGGTAACATTGATTCGGGTACCGATTGGAGAACATAAATTATGATCTATCTGGAATCACCAAATTCTGTGACTACCGTGGGAATTCGACTGAAAGCATTGCGTTTTCAACTTATTGAAGGGGTTCTGTATAAAAGAACCTTTGAAGGAATATTATTAAGATGTCTAGGACCAGAAGAATCCTTCAAAGTAATGAAAGAAGTTCATGGTGGAATTTGTGGAGCACACCGAGCAGGATTAAACATGCGATGGACTATTCATCGTATGAGATTCTATTGGCCAAAGATATTTGATGATTGTATCAGATTTGCTAAAGGGTGTCAGGAGTGCCAAAGGCATGGTCCATTAAACCATTTGCCAGCAGTGGAACTCCAGGCGATGGTTAAGCCGTGGCCATTCAAGGCTTGGGGCGTTGGATGTAGTAGGAAAAATTCATCCGGCGTCATCAAAGCAACATTCATTCATTTTGGTAGCAACTGATTACTTCACCAAATGAGTAGATGCAGTCCATTTGAAGAATGCGACGCAGAAAGAAGTGATTGAGTTCGTACTTAATCACATTATTTATCGGTTTGGGATTCCCCACACCCTTATGACCGATAAGGGTATCATGTTTACCGGGGAGAAATTTATTGAGTTTCTGGCCGAGTTCAACATCAAATTGCATCATTCTTCACCGTATTACCCACAGGCTAATGGATTGGCCGAAGCGGCAAATAAAATTGTCATCGGCATCATCCGAAAAATGGTAGAGGGAAATCCAAGGAAATGGCACACATTGCTGTCTCAGGTATTGTGGGCTCACCGAAATAGTAGAAATACTTCTACTGGGTTCTCTCCCTACCAATTAACGTTCGGGCAAGATGCTGTACTTCCAGCCGAGTTTGTTGTGTCTTCACCCAGAGTTACTAATACAACAATGAGTAATGACGAGGCATATATACAAGGAATGTGGCAACAATTGGAGGAGGTAGACACTGATCGGTTGAATGCTCTGGACCGAGTGGTTAGACAGAATGAGATTAGAGCAAAGTATTATGGAAAAAGGGTGTCCCCAAAGATTTTTGCAGAAGGAGTTTTGGTGTGGAAAACAATTCTGCCTACATATAAGAAGGTGGACCAATTAGGGAAATGGTTCCCCAATTGAGAAGGTCCTTTCATCATTCACAAAGTAATTGGTAACGAAGCTTTTATTATTATGAATCAGGAAGGAAAACTGGTACATGAAAATATTAATGCTAAGTATCTGAAAAGATATTTTCCTGCATTTTCAGAACATTGTCATTAATTCTTATTACAAAAAATCTAGGAACCCTTCAAGGGTTCGAACCTATAGGAAAGGGTTCTTTATTCATCATCCGAAAGGGTGACACAAACGTGATTGTCTTCTGGTTCAGAGGTTTCATCCCAATTCGCAGAAACCATTTCAGGTTCCTTATCCAGGAGATCGTCTAGATCGAGACGATAACGATCCCATTGATTTTGCATTTCTTGAAGGTCTTGTTCGGTGCGGACTTTCATGTCTTGTAAAGATTGGTTTTCTCGTTCAATAAGAACACGCAATCTGGAGAGTGTTGATCTTTGCTGATGGAAAATGTTGTTCCAGCTAAGGTCTGGGAGAATGGCCAAGACATGATTGTTTATCATATCTAGATGATGGTCGAGATCGGATATGCGAGTAAGTATATCATTAAAAGGTTCATAACTGGTGGATACACGTTCCATTAGTCGGATTGTACGATATATGGTTTTTCTACCTCTGCCAGAGAATTTAAATTTAAAGTCCAGCTTTTTGAGCACCTGTATCAGGTCCTCGGCATGATGACCTACAGGGTGTTAGCCACAAAGAATGGTTGCAAAGAACCTTCCCAGTTGGAAGAAGGAACACGAATGCGAAGAGAAACCATTTTTGAGTATAAGATGGTGGTTGTTGATGGTATTGATGGTAGGGGCTATGAAGTATATATATAGGTTTTGTGGTGTTTAATCCCTGACTTAGTAAAAATGCAAAAAACATGGATCTGTATTCTAAAAGAAATGATGCATATATAGACTAAGTTTAGGAGTTATATACATGTTACATCAAGATTAAAGATAAAGCAGGGCCCTAAGGGCGGTTCGGAGGTTGGCCCACTTCAGCTCTGACCGCGTGGCCCGCTGACGCTGGTAGGCCTCCTGGTGCCCCCTAACAAGTCTCAGTCGTATGCTTGTTTGAAGTTGTTCGCAGAGACTCATTTGGGTCTGGTAATGTGCCTCTACCAGACGACCCCCTTCCTGGATACTGTCATCCAGGGACTCTAATTGTTCTTGAAGCCGTCTGAGCTCTTCTGTCTTTTGGGAGATCTCAGCCGCCAACGTTTGTCGCGCTTTCGGAGTTCTTCCAACATAGCCTTGACAAGATTAAGGTCTTGGTCGACCTTCTTCAAAGATGCCTCAATATTGGCCGGATCAACGGTCGGCTGAGATGACGTGGCCTCGGATGATAGAGGTCAGATCAGAGACAGCTCGGCTTGAAGTTCGGTGATCCTTGCCATTATCCGATCGAGGACGAGGGGAGGTCTCGACTCCAGCGTGGGCTGCAACAACAAATCTATCTCGACTTGAATTAAAGCCTCAAGGTTGGCTGAACTCATGTCTGCGAAAGGTAGGCCGGCACAACGTGCTATGATAGATCTTGCAGAAGCCGGGAGATTCACTCGGGCCAATACGTTCATCTCCTGGGCAGCCTGAAACAAAAGTGTTAGTATGGAGGAACGAAATGGACTCGTTATAATACAAAGTTGGAATTCACCTGATTGAGAGTGGCCGTGGCCTCAGAAGGGGCCATGAGCCGGAACGCTGCGGGGGCACCCTCACGAGTCGTTGGACCAGCGACCGACTCGTCTGCTGGTTGCAGACGATGGGCGACGGCCAGTTCCATACCCTGAAAGAAGAATATTAAGCAAGGGGAGGGGATAAAAGTCAGAAAGTAAATGAGAAAGAATACTAACCAAACCCTGTGGGGCAAAATTTACTGTTGCTTCGCCCGACTTTGAGGAAGAAATCTTCTCTATGTTATGGGGCGGAGGGATCGGTTGTATTGGTTGGAGAGCGGCCTGAGGATCCTCACCCACGGGCTGGGCGGCTAGCTGCAAGGGCAGCACAACAATCTGGTCGGGCGGTACCGCGATTTGGTCGGGCAATACCGCGACCTGGTCGGGCAGAGCAACAACTTGATCGGGTACTGCCGCGACCACATCAGGTTCCTAGTTGAAAATAATGATACACGAGTTAGATATTTTTAATTGATTACTGTGGAACCATATGGAAATATCTTGATAGTTACCTGTGATGGTTGAGGAGCGGATAAAGGCAAGATCGGAGGAAAAGTCTGCCTCCTGTCGGTTCCTCTGGCCGACGGATCGTCGGCAGCTCCTTTCTGCAGAAAGGTGGGTTGATTGAGGGACAACCGATTGAGAACTGGGTTTGTCCTATAAAAAGGTGAGTCGAAGTTAGTAAAAACTTTGTAAGTATTTCCCTTAGAGGTATTAAGGAAATAACTTACCTCGGCCGGCAGATTTGGGACGTTTGGTTGGTCAGCTGGGGTCGGTGATGCGGCGGTCGGTTGGTTGGCAGTCGGAGTAGAAGTTGATGGGGTTGTCTGCCTCACCGTCGGGTCCTCTCCCCGACGAATCACTAGCAGTCCCTCGGATGGAGCAGCAGTTGGTTGGTTTGCGATCGGGACCACGGCTGGCTGAGAAAAAGATAGAGTAGTGGACGGTTGAGCCGCGGTCGGTTGAGGGTCGGTCGGTTGAGTAGCAGTTGGTTGAGGGTCGGTCGGCTAGGCTTCGGTCGGTTGAGTAGTGGTTGGCTGAGGGTTGATCGGCTGGGTTGCGGTGTAAAAGTATAAAGAAAAGAAAGTGTACCTGCACAACCAAAAATGAAGGAATGCTGTGTGTTCCAACTCAGAAACAGGGGTGCCTGCCTCGCCCAGAAACTTGTTGACGAAGTTGGTCCAGCCTCTCTCTTTCTCAGGAAGCTTGGCGAGGGCCCAACCAGCATGGTCGGGTGAAGGCTCCTGACCTTCGAAGGAGACTAGGACAGGATCATCACCCACTATGGGTAAGTGAGCAATAAGGGCCACGTCCATAAGGGTCGGGCCAATAGGGCTAGAAGGGAGAGAAAACTCCCATCTAGGCGTGCCAGAAAGCTGCCATCGCTAATAGAGCTTTATCATGGAGATGAAGGGGTTGGGTTGACAGGACGATGGCCTTGTCGATGCCCTGCCTCCTCCATTGTTCTTGATAGTGGGGGAGCAGTCTCGCGTGCCATTTGCAATAGGCATCTTTAGGATCGGTGAGGTGAGTTTTGATGCTGTCCAGAAGACGTTCCGGCTTGAACACAATATCATTGATGATTATCGGAGAAACTTGAGAGATAACCGATTTCATATGATCAACATCTTCGTTGGTGGTGCAATAAGGGCGAACGGTAGGGGTAAGGACCCTCGAAGCCACGAAGGGTACCGATGGTTCAGAACCATCAAAAGGGAGAGTAGGAACGTATTGGTTGGCCATTTTTGGAGGATGTGTAGAAAATGAAAGAGAAGAGATGTTTGGAGGAGGATATTTTCTGGAAAGAAGAGAAGGGTTTCAGGATTTTTGAGTGCGTGAGTATGGAAGAGTGAGAGAAGGGTTTTACATAAACCCCGCAATATGACATAAAACAGTGTAATGATAGCACTGCGTTACAAACCCCTAAACGTCACATCCGCACAGTTCGAGAAGTGACGCTTAGGAGTCAGGCGGGAGGAGGCAAGTTGTTGAGTGGAAAAAACCAATGTATAGGGTTTCTTGAGAATGAGCTTATAAATTGGACTGATGTATAGTCCAATGGGCCTGATAATGGTAGTAAGGTCTTAAATGGGTCTGGATCAGGAGAAATTGTAAATTAAGTGAGCGGTGGATATAGAGGTCGGACAAGATGAAATCGGGCAAAGAAGGATGAGACGGCTGATACGGAGGTCGGACAAGATGAAGTCGGGCGAAGAAGGATGAGCCGACCGATACGGAGGTCGGACGAGATAAGGTCGGGCGAAGAAAGATGAGACGGTCGATACGGAGGTCAGACAAGTGGAAGGCGGGCAAGAGGAGACGTGGCAGCAGGTGTGCAGGTCGGATGAAAAGCAGTTCTAAGATGGTTGAGAGAAGTTACAACCGGCAAGCGGATATGAAGGCATGACCTGGTTGTGGCGGTTAACGTAGGTTTTTAAATAGGTCTTTTCACGACCTAAAGAAACTATCTTCAATCGACATCAAATTCAGTGAAATTTCTCTTGGGGATCACCATTTTACTTTTACAATCTGTAGTATTTATTTTTCCTATTTTATTTATTTATGTATCGTACGGTGTCTAGGGATTCTTAAATCTCAGGCATTTTATTTTATCAAAATCGAAGATAATCTCTATTTTCGGATTTTACTTTTTATTGTTGAAAATCGGCATCAACAGTTATAAAATATGTCAAAATCAAGAATTATCACAGGTTGTGAAACCGCTTCCAAAAAGAAAGCAGGCTATGGAGCTGATTCCAAAAGGAGAGCGAGGAGCCTTTTCAAAAAAAAAAAAAAAAAAAACAGATGGAGGAACCTCTTCCAAAAAGGAAGCAAGTGGAGGAGCCTACAGAAGAATTCAAAACTTCAGAAGAATTTCAAAAGTTAGAGGGAGTTGTCATTGACGAAGAGCCTATCGTCAAACGGAATGATGTGACGACCATGATAGAATTTAAGAGACTCGGGCCTAGCCAAAACCAATATGTTAAGCCTTTGCGCATTCGGGCCTCGATGAATGGCCATCTGCTTGACCAAGTTCTGGTAGACAGTGGAGCCGCTGTGAATGTGTTGCCAATTGGGACCCTACGGAAGTTTAAGAAGACTAGTGACAATTTGATTTATACATCCGTACGTCTTACCGATTTTATACGAAATTCTTATAAACCGGCATGTATGATCACTTTAGATGTGCAGGTGGGGACAAAGGAAATACCGTCAAATTTTGTGGTGATTGATAGTAGGCTTTTCTATTTGGGTCTTTTGGGACGAAACTGGATTCATACATGCGAGTGTGTGTCATTGACACTCTATCAAATATTTGATGTTTTGAGATGGAGATGAAGTCCAAGAAGTGAAGGCCGAGAAGGATCCCTTGTCGATGAAAGTGACCAAAATTGATGCAAGCGAGCAGATCGGAGCAAAAGGACATGGGCTCAATTGAAGTGAGCGCTCAGCCCTTTTGAGGAGGGCATTGTTGGATATGAGTCCAAAAAAATCTGAACATAAAGGAGACTCAAAGACAAAACCGCAGCAAAAGAACCCCAGTCCGCGGAGCTGTCCAGCAGCAAAGAAGCTGTGGAGCCGCCTAGCAGCAATGGAACCTCCAGTCCGACTGCCCAACAACAAGGGAGTTGTGGAGCCACCCAACAGCAAGGGAGCCTCAAATCTGCAGAGCTGCCCAGCAACAAAGGAGCTGTGGAACCGCCCAACAGCATAGCCCAATGGAGGTTGATCAGTTAAGACCCAATCTTAGCTCCCAAAGGCTTGAAGGATATGGTCTAAACCCATGTTTGGCAGTTGGAGAAATTGAATGAGGAGTTTGGGAGTTTACCAGAATAACTACAACAATTTCCCTATTATCTAGAAGGTGGTTGCAATTTTAAATCCTTAAATTATACTCCCTCCGTCCCAAACACCCTGCAATATTTCCTTTTTGGTATATCCCAAACACCTTGCAATATTTCCAAAATAGGAAATAATTAATTATACTTAATCTCTACCCCACACTTTATCCCCCCACACCATTCAAATAAAAAAATAAAATATATATTTCTCTCTGTCTATCACATCACCTAATTTCTAAATTATCCTATTTAATACTACCCACCTAAAAACCCGTGTCAAAAGCAAATATTGCACAATGTTTGGGACGGATGGAGTATTTAATAAGAAAACATAAAACACACACGACAACATACATCTCTTCTACAACTCTTTATATTTTTATTAGTTTATCCATAGATCATATGATATTATCCAATTGTGTTCTAATTCATGTTGTCTTTTGTTAATTTCTTGCTAATTGACGTTTCCAACATGCTTTTATCCGGTTTCAAGTAGGTTTATTCGAGTTTTAGTAGATTTTAGTTTGACTCCATCAAAATCGGTTGTTTAAGTTTGAAGCTACGTAGGCTTCATCACTGAAGCTGCTTACCAATCCAATGACGAATAGATTCTTTGAAGTACTTTCGGAACTCACACCGGCGAAATTGACGAAAAGTCTTGGATTATTCAAAATTTTAGGCTCCACCAGTTTCTTTTGCTACTTTTTATTATTTGTTAAGTGTACAATATTTACATGTTTATTTAGTTTTCGTTTGATGGTGAAATTTTGATTTGAATTTTAATACTCCTTTTGTTGGGATAATTATGCCATTTTTTTTATTGTTTACTAAATTTATGGATAATCTATGTGAAGTAAATAATTTGATCCATTTATAATTTTATTATTTTTATTTGAACAAATAATAATTAATTTGTTACTATTTTTTTTTTACTTACGTACTACTTTATTATTAATTCTTTGGTAAATATTTGTTAAAATTTTGTAAATCAAGCGGTGAGACATCTCTCATTTGAGGGTTAAGGTTCGATCCTACGGACAAAGATATTATATAATATTTTGTAAGAAAAAAATAATGTATTTTAAAATTTTGGTGTATTAAAAGTCTTTTAAAATCCTAATGTATTCAACAATCTTTTAAAATCTATGGATTTTTATTGAATTTTAATGAAAAGTTATGAATATTTTGTATTGTATAAAATCTCTTTTGATAAATAGAGATTTTGATATATTCTTGAAAATAAATTATTATTATTATCATCATTATTATTATTATATTGATGTATAAGTGATAAATAATATTATTTTAACAAAAATAATAATTATACTAGCAAATTATTATCAATTTTTTCAAAAATGTATTTTTATATTATAGATATAATATTTAAAAAAATATTACTATTCTATTATAATAAATGTGTATTACAATTGTTCTCCATTTTCAATTATTGAATTCAGTATGTTGTTATTCGGGTGAAAGTAGACTAGAAATTTATATTTTTTTCGTTGAACCGTTAATTTATATTTGTTTAGTTTTATAAATTCTTACTTTTTTATTTTTCTAATTTCAAATATTTTTTTCAAAAATCATAAATTCTAATTTTGATTTTATTTATATGTAAAAAAATTATATAAATAATAATAAATACTCCCTTCTTCCATAAACTAATATTCTATTTACCTATTTGGGACATCCAACTACTATTGTCCTATTTTTCTTTTTAAATACAAATTTTACTTTGTTATTCTTTATTCATTTGTCATTTTTAATCTCTATCTTACCATAAATGGTACATTTGCCCATTCATAACAAAAAAATAATTATCTAAAAAAAACCGTACAAATATGTTTTAGAACAATAGAAATTAGACAAACAGAGTATAAATTAAAATAAATTGATATATTGAATAATAAAAAAATTATAAAATAAAAAATATTATTATACAAAAGTTATTATGTTACAACATTTCTACATTATTAATAATCATAAAAAATATATTTATTAAAAAATATTATCGAATGGATTTCCAATTAAATATGAAGATTGACATTCTCAATATTTCCACATGAAAGATGAAAATTAAGAATTTCTTTTTTAAAGTAAATTATAACAAATAACATAAATTAATGCATGAAAAATGACTATTGCTAACGCCTACGCAGGAAATGAGGCCGTAGTATAATAAAAATGAAAATAATGAGAATGAAGATAAAAAAATAATAATAATAAGGCAAAATTGCTCATAACTCCCTTTGGTTTTGAAACTTAGTATAAATTTTTCCTTTACTTTAAAAAATTGCATAACGCCCCCTTATACTTTAAAAAATATTGCATAAAACCCCTATGTGGTTTCGAAACTTAACGTAAATCTTCATTTTACTTTAAAAAATTGATGATTACTTTAAAAAATATTGCATAAAACTTCTGTCATAGAAAACATATATATATATATATATAAAATTATCTTCTAATCACACAACGAAGGTTTGATGGTAGTGGAGTTTCATGCAACGTTTTTTAAAAGTATAAAGGGCTGTCATACAATTTTTAAAGTATAAAGAAATTTTACGTTGAATTTTAAAACTACGTGGAAGTTATGAGTAATTTTACCTAATAATAATAATAATAATAATAACAGCAACAACAATGAATAATAATATACTTTTTAAATTAATACTACATTTGTTCACTTAATTTGTCCACTATTTTTATTTTCGTCGGTTTCACATAATTTATCTTTTTTTAAAAAAAATATAATTGTACAGTTTAATCTTTAAAATTCGTAATTTATAATTTTTATTTTAATTAAAGTATTTAATCATTTTAATTTTAATCTATATTATTTTTATTAAATTATAATTATTTTTACTAATATATTTTTTAATTACTTTTACACAATACCCAAAACTCAATGCTTAAACTAAAAAGGTGTAATTTTTTTCTGTATTTTTATATAATAATTTGAATTTATTTTTATTTTTTAATCTACAAATTTATATAAATTTATAAAATTATATAAATCATTCAAAAAAATATTCTACAGTCATTTCAAATTCATATAAATCTATAAATTATTCAATCAAATCCATGAAAATTCATCCTAAATCAATTAGTAAAATCTACCAAACTCAAATTAAATTCTAAAAATTCCACAAAAATCTAAAATCAAATTAAATCCTATAAAAACTCAAATTTTTAATCTTGGGCTTCTTCGCCCCAAATTTCAGTATTTGAATTCTATATTTCCAAAAAGTAATAATAATAATAATAATAATATTTTATATAAAATATTATTTAAATCCAAAATCAAAATAAAATCTTTCCAGTTGACACCCAAAATGTGTTCTTTTGTGCATTTTTTACAAAGTTTACTATTTAAAATTTTTTTCTTTAAGAATATCAAATTGGTACTTTTATTTATTTATTTTTAATATTATACTAAAATTTAATTTTCCATTCACAATATCATATAAATATATATTTATATCAGACATCTATTAAAATTTACATTTTTTACAATTCAAATATCCAAAATAAAAAACACACAATCACACATAATGAATTTGAAATTTCTATTATTAAATACTGAAAATGTAAAAATACTATTAAAATAACTATATATATATATTTTTAAATATTTTATAAACAAGCAGTAAATTCTCTTAAAAAAAAAAAAAACCAGTACATACTGAAAATGTTATTAAAAAATATAAATAAAAAATAAATAAATAAAAGAAGAAAACCAATATTAAGCAGATAGATGTGAAAATTGTAGCATGGGCCCAGCTTATGCTCGAGCGTATATACTTTTGAATGCATCATCATCTAACATGACATGACTTGCAGTATTTTGTGTATACTTAAACAACTATGAGCTTCAACAGCCCTCATCAATGGCTTGAACCTAACCTAGACAAACCAGGACCTCAACTCAACTCAAGTAAGCATAAGTTATACCAGTTAGCGCTGCCATACTTCTTCTTCTTCTTCATGTCTAGATAATCAACCATCAACACATGTCTTGCATTTCACCTGCTGACCCATCCTTCGATCTGTGCTTTCGCTTTTTACTCCTGCAGCACACCCACACACAGCTGTTGACAAAACATAATATACACCTAAAACATACAGAAACAAAACATATATAAAGTACGTACTTGTCGTGTGAAGTTGGATCCAAACACGATTTAAGCTTCCTATCAATATGCTTCACGTCTTTCGAAGTAGGCGTCTCAAGCTTATTTATCTGTTCATCATTTCACAATCAACAAGGCAGACAGTGCATGTAAATATATAGAGCATAGCACAGTACTGTGTCCTATCAAATATTTGCTGACAGGGTCGAATCAACACCATTCTAACTTGACTGGAAACCAAAGCATTAAATTAATTATTAGTTAATAACTCAAATATTAGATAGAGATAAACCATACCAGCACATCAATTGCATTCAAGGCAACACTCAGTTCCGAGCTGCCATGACCAGAATGTTGTGTGGACAGCATGTTTTTAAGGTATCTGCACACGGACGGTCCAATTCAAATTTATTTACAAGAATATTAAATATATATGTATGTATGTTCATCGTTTTAGGGGTGTTTTGGTGGCTATTGGACCTGTCGAAGTCAATAGCTTTGTGAAGCTGGCATGATCTGCGTAAAGCTGCCAATGCCAACTGCACAAGTAACAGATAAATCAAACGCATCAATCCAGAAAGGATTATCAATATACAAGGTTGATTTAGTTGGTAAATGTATCAAAACAATATTGTAACATGTAAAATAGATTACATATGTAACGCAACCTCAACTTCGGATAGTACCTGCCCAGGGGGAAATAGTAGGGGAGCATCTGTTCGCATAATTTTATCAACTTCAGCTTTTGCAGATTCCTGTAAATTCTGCCTCAAAACGGAACATATTTAAAGAGAGGAAATGATTAGATACCCAAACAGCTTAAGACCATAGAAGAGGAGCCTTCATCCTTGACTACGTGGATTAGGATCACAATCATCACCGATGTATGTTAAATAAATAATTAAAAATCAATGTCTCTATTGTCATAATCTAACTAATTGCCACCATTGCAAATGCTAACCATATTTGGAGCCAAATTCTACACTGGTAAATAACAGGATTGATTTTTAATAGTATTCATTCACAAGTTACAAATATAAAGGTAATAAGGATTTATTCTTTTGAATTACGGCAGTAGACTTCATTTTCATTTACAAAAGGATATTAGGGACACAAAAAATACCAGAACAATGGCATAAAATTAAAATAAAATAATAAATGAACTAAATCATGCAATGGGGGACCAATAAGAGAATACTTGATACTTATGCAATTGATTTAGTTTCCTGGATATAATTTAAATACCAGAAGCTAATAATTCAGGAAGGAGCAAATAAATATGTATAAACAGCACAAAGAAGAGATGAATTAGTACCTTTATTATTTCAGACTGCCCCATTTTTCCATCATAGAATTCCTGAAAGGTGAAGAAAAACAACACATGTAATGAAGACTGTATGTAGTGAAAATGGCACCAACTGACAGAAGTAAACTGCAACTTAGGAAATAATAGCAGGAACAAGAACAATTAATAATTAGCCGCAAACAGGTAAGTTAGAAAACAACCTCCACATCAATTGTAAAGCCTTCAAGTGCCCGATATGGTGCATACACAATAAGGTCAAATCCAAGAGACTGAAATAACAGAAATAATATTGTAGTACTTAAAAAGTGTCAGATAGGGACAAAAATTATGCACTATACTCACACCTGAAGAACTAGCATTTCATTATTGAGGATCATCGAATGATCCTGCTCAATTCCTTTTCCAAGCTCCTCTGCTGAGACATGGTTTTCCTCTGCCTTACAAGCAGCATATATGCATGTTAACCTGCAAGGGGAATAAGTTTGAGTTGTGGCCGTGAGTAATGAAAGTTCCTATGTTAAGCATTTCTCATCATATGCTGCAAGTCAGAACCATCAAAGACGAAATTGGCCGCCAGCATATATCAAGCTTTCTATTCTTCAATTTCTTTTATTGATTTTCAAAACAATTATCCAATAAAGAAGAAGCAAGAAGAAGCCATACATGATATTCTTTGGATGATGTTCCATCACAGACCATTGCAAATAAAACCTTTTAAAGTATATAAGAGCAGTTGCCTGCAGAACAATAAAAAAAGGATAAGTCAGTCATCTGGAAAAGCTGTTTACAATTATTGACCAAATTTTACAACCTGAATCTTGCGTGGGAACTTGAAGGCATCACAAACATCCTGAATCTTGAACTCATAGAAAGCCCGCAAAAGTTGCTCCTCTTCAGTCTTGAGTGCTTTGGGGCGTGAATGCTTATCTGCTAAAACACGAGCAAAGCATAATAAAATGACTATATTCCCTTGCACCATACATCAAGAAATATTGACATGTATACTATAAAGAGGAAGAGCTTACCTACATCTTTCATGTCATTTTGCGGTTCAATATAAGTGAAGGAACCATCTATATCTACTTCCATCCTTGTTGCTCCATACTTTCACAAAATGGTACAGTTTCAACATCATTTGTAATTCACATTGATGCCGAAAATAGTATAAAAACCATCAGTATCACAGTAATGTCAGCTGAAATTAACTCAAATTGGTCAGCAGGTAACTAAGCAGATTTGCATAAGAGAAAAAATTTAATATAGGCATGTCCCAATCCTGTGAACTTGTTTCCAGATCACTAAGACTCTTCATTCTGATCATTTCAATACCATCAATAAGTGCATTAAAAAGGTATTTGTACACAACCAATCTAGTGTTGCCAAGGAACTTATAGTGCAATGTTAGGTTATGTGGCAATTCAATTTCAAGAGGCCATAATCAAGACTGGTATATGCATGTGTAGGTAGTGCATTTAAAGTGACAGGAATATTATTACGGTTTTTCCATTTAACCTCGTAAGTAAGGAAACAACCCATCATAACTAGGAATTCGAAATGACAATGGACAGAATTTGGCGGTTAATTGGTTAATCAGCTAGAAAAGTGAAAACACACACAAATAAAATCTTCGAAGGAGCTAGGATTGAGTATTTAGGCGAAAATAACTATTTCTGAAGGGCAATGCAAAGTGCAGGGATATCCCTACAGTTTCCCAGTAGGGGACGACCATATTTGTTCAAACTATCACTCAAATAGGATTTTATCAGCATTCGTTACAACCATGTACCACAGTAAATCTCTATGTTCTAAAATTTAATATAGATATTTGACCAACACAAGAACTCAGATTTGCGGAACAAATTAATACACTTATTTCCCAACGATAAAGCAAACTCCAAGATCTAGCATTGATTGAATCAACCAGAATATTCGTGAGCCACAAGACCATAAACCTTACCCTCTCAAGTGCTTGCTTGGCTCTTTTATTAGCTTCCTTATATTTCTCTTTCTGCAAATTACCACAAGATATCAAGATCCATCAAGGTTAGAGAGACAACGAGCATGAAAACCAAAATTTGGAAATGCTTTTGTACAAAAGAATCATTACAAGATCATGAGGAGTAAATATCCACTTTGCTTTATGAGTTGATGTTGTGAAATCCGCCATTGCTATCTGTCACTGATTCACGAATAAAAAAGTAATTTAGTCTTCTTTGAAAAATAATAAAAATAATTGATTCACATATGAAGATCCAGTAGGGAACAAAGATTATGCATATCCAAAATATATCAGCGCGTCCTCTTTTATTCTATAAAAAGTTTCAAGTTCCGTATGAACTTGAGCATATCTATGTGGAAACAAAGAGTACCACAACAGCCAAAGATAAATAGACAAGAAAATTATAAAACAACACTACAAGATTTACATGAAATTCAAAAGAGGAAAGAACGGCACTATGGATTAACAGATTCACCATGAATCTGCAATTTTAAACATTTTGACTCACAAGCAAACATCCCAATTTTTTACCCAGGAAAATCTTCTGGAAAATGGCAAAAACAATTTTTATCTGGAACTATTGAACAGCCATTGAGGACTCCGTCATGTTTTAGTCCCAGAGTTATGGTACAGGAACTCTAAGTCAACGCCACTTATAGTGGCATTGCTATGCTGGGATGTCATCTAGCGCTTCTGTTGGCATTTTGCAGTATTTAAACAGCTTTCAGTAGACGGCACTGAGCCAGTGACACACTCCCTCATTCACTTTAAGTTTATTTTACCACTTACACTACTCATTCATCACCAAATTCTGGTAAAACTAAAAATTTGAAAACAATCATTATACCTTCAACCTACTATGCAGAAATGCCAGATCAGGCTGGTCACGCGAGCTATAACCCACAACCCACCAATCGGTAGGTTTGAGTGGGCGGGCTAAAATTTAGTTGGTACAAACAAACCACGGGAGGTAGCAGGCCAACCCACATAATTTTTAGTCGTATAAAAAGTAATATTGAAATTTTAATTTTCAGACAACCAATATTTCAATATAAACATAACACTCCCTCCGTCCCATACTTTCTACCAACTATCAATATTCTCTAAATCTCTTACCCAAAACAAATCCGCCTATTCTTTCGGGACGATGGGAGTATATATTAATTAATCAACATTTAAGTGCACAACAATATTTTCAAATTAAAGTTAAGTAATCATATTATTGTCAAAAACTCTCCCTTTCCTTTCCAATCATTTTTCACTAAAATCCAAAACATGTGTGTTCTTTTGAACTTTGGTTTCATATTTTTTTACTATGCAACTGTAGCAGTTCCCAATAAAAATTCACTATTTCATGTCACAAAACATGACATCCAAACCACTATTTAAAACCAAAAACTAAAACTCCAAAAATACCACTATATCCTTCACGATTTTAGTCCTTGTGCAATATTAATCATCATCTATGCATAAAATATAAATGTAAATAAGAGCAATAAATAAAAACCATCACACAAGAATTTTATTGAAAACAAAAAACTCCAAACATCATAATGTTGTAGACTTCTTTTTGTTGTCATTTGAGATAGTCCTAGAACTTTTTACTTGATCTTCCATGTCTATATTAATAGTTTGATTCAAATCATTAGTTTAATTTTTGTATCTTTTATGGATTAGTGGGTTATCTATTTCTTTAGTTGGAATTGGTTTGCTTATTGGATTTGCTCTAATTTTATACATTTTGTCTGAATGAAGCCATCTTTGAGACTTTGTCTAGGAAATAATCATAGTTGACAATCACGGATAGCTGTGTGTAGCGGTCAACATCTAAAATGCTATAGCGGATTAACGGATAGCGGTATGACCGCTATATAAATATTTAAGAATATATAAAAAATTATCATATATACAAAATTACAATAAAAATACATAGAAAAATCTATAAATCAATCTTATAATTATCATTCAAACCAATAAAATGTCAAAAAAAATATATATATGATTATAACTGTTAGATAGTTATATAAGCAAAAACAATTAAATCACTATAGTGTGATAGATATACATATCAAAGCTAATCAGATTCAAAATCTGATAAAAGAATTTTCTTCCACATTTTTGCCATTCATTCTCATCAATTTGTTCCACATTTTTGCCATTCATTCTCATCAATTTGTTCTATTATATGTTTGCCACCTTACATAATATCATTTCGCTTTTTATAGCTAGAAGTACCTATAGCTTTCTTTTATTGATGTTTGCATCCTAGTGTAAAATACAGGCCTGTTAGCTCCAATAGCATCAACAACTCCCCTAGTCAAATTATCATTGTCAAAGACTAACTCATCCTCATGCAATTGTCAACTTCTTTAATTAACCACTCATTGGAATCATCAATATCGTTCAAAACAATAGGACCAATCACATCATTGTTATTATAACGGTCTAACAAGTTTTGGTTATATTTGATATAAATCAAATCTTGCAACTTTTGGCTTTTTAGTTTGTTTCTTTTCTTGGAATGAATTTAAAATTTTAGTTAAGATTTAAGATCAATTTTAATTTCTTTTTGCCAATATTATAATGAAAAAAGTACATTTTATAAGTTAAAGTTAAATTTCAATTATTTATGTGTTAAAAAATAACCCAATGAGCTATAACAACGGTGTAGCGTAGTGTAGCGGAGTGCCGCTGCATCCCACCACGCCGCTATTGTGTAAACGCGGAACTGTGGAGCGACCGTAGCGGAAGAGTGCCTCTCCTCTATGCTATCGCTATATAGCGGCACTATAGCACGGTATTGACAATTATGGAAATAATATAACTTGTAATTATTTGAATCAAAATATTAATATACACGTGGAAGATAAGTAAAAAGTTCTAGGACTACCGCAAATGACAACAAAATGAAGTCCAGTAAACATTATGATGTTTGGATAAATCTATGAGCAGCACCCTCACCTGCCCGAGTTCAATTTGCAATTCGAGAACATCAATAGTGCTAATCCAAATCAAAATATCTCAAAATTGAAGGAGAATCAAACAAATCAAACTACTAACAATCCACGATCAACTAGTAATCAAAGAGTCACAGCACCAAAAAGAAAACCAAAACACAATTCCAGAATATCAATAGCTCAACAAATTATCCCAAAGATTGAAAGTATTAGAATCGAGGGATGAGAGAATTATTACCCAATGGAAGGGTGATGGGCTGGTGTGAGGATCGGCGGCTGGAGCTGGCGTCGTCGGCGAGGTTGTTTTACGTCGAAGTCGGCTGTCGGCGATTTAATCGGCAGAGCGACGGACGGACGGCGGTTAAAAGAGGAACACTGGACGGCTGAGGGGGAGGGGGGCTCGACGCCGTAGGTCGCAGGGGAGGAGAGGCGGCGGATCGCGGCGTCGATTCGGGCTGTGGTTGTCGGAGGCGCGCGTCGACTGGGAGATGGTGGTGGTACGCGGCGGCTTCTGGGTCTCCGGACGAAGGACGACGCCGGCGGCTTATAGTTAGACGACGGAGTGTCGCGGTGGCTGTGGTGGCTGTCGAATCGAAGGTGGAGGAGGCTGGTGGTCGCGGGTGAAGAGAGAAAAGGGCCGTGCGGGTTGGATTTGGGTTTAATGGGTAGGGTAGTGTTTAATTTGGGTTAATAGTGATATAGAGTATATATCAAAATTTATTACTTCTATCAAGAATTAATTACCTTAAAAAATTAAATACTATGCAAAAAAATTTTATATTTCAAAATTTTAAATTATATTTCAAAATTTTTATAAATGAATAAAATGATAATTTTTTTATCACTTAACTTTACTTAACTGTTTGTTCATATATATATATACTAGTACTCGTAAAAGCGTGTTAAGCCACACCAATTGTTTGTTTGTATGATTTTTTTAAAGGAAGTAGTTGTTATATCGGTATACTTTTATTTTATATATATATTTTTTTGAAAAAATTTTCGGTTGTACAGTTTTTTAAAATATATCTTTATATAGTTTGTTATATTTGTTTCTCGCATCTTTTATCCCACCCGAGTACCTACCTGACTGTTATTCTCTATTGGTTGAACCGAGCCCGTCCAACGCCCCTCCAAAGTCCAACACCCCGAACCAATTGTGGTCTCTTTCTGCATTTTGTTTGTAATTCCAATCCTTCAGCCACGTGGGCTGTGGTGGCCCTCCAGCTGTTGGGGAAACTTATTCTCGTTCCACCCCTTGCCTTAGGCTCACCACCTCGTGTGCCCGTTCTTAAGAAGAGGCGGACTTTTCCTGTCGAAGGCCCTAGTGTCTCTTGTTCCTAGAGTCTCTTGTCCGAACTTATGAGCAACAAGCCAATCCACTAGCCGACCTACCAGCACACTGACCTGCCGACCTACCAGCGGAATGACCGACCACCCGACCCATGACCTGACCGACCAGCGGACCGGCCAGCCGACCCACCACCCGACTGAACGGCCTATCCTCTTATTCTCTTTCGTAAATTTTTTTTTTTATTGGTTCATATTCATATAATTTAAATAGTTTTTTTTATTTTTAAGTTTCTATTATATCAATATATATATAATTATTTACATAATTTTTTTTTTAATAAAATCCCCCTCCAAAAAAATCAAGAAACGAATAATATAATAATTAATATTTAAGAACAATATAATTGATTTGTTAACTGTTTAAATTTAAAATTATTTCGTGTGTTTGTTATGAATATAACATTAACATTTTATCCTTGATAGTATATTATATTTGGAGGAATAGGTTGGATCATCGTCCTGGTGACCGACTGTATGTCTTTCCTCATTTATTCCGATGAAGTTGCCCATTTTTTGGTTTTTTTTGGGAGGGTCCCTGTTTATGCTCCTTCCATCCGACAAAATATGTCCGAGGAAATTTATTTTTTCACGTTCTTCTTCATAATGTTAAATGTTATTTTACACGGTCTTTTAAATTTACTTTGAAATTTTTTTGCGAACTCTTCAAAATATGAATATATAAAAAAATATTTACAAAGTTTTTTCAACATTTACAAAAGAAGGTTCCGGAAGGCAGTAAGTGAATTTCGCCGTTGTTGTGCTGACCGGGCCCTCCTCTGCAGTTGGAATGTCAGCTGGTGTTTCTATAGAAGGCTTGAGAAATCGAGTAGAGGCTTAATTGAGGTCTTCCCCTTTTTTGTCAAAGGCCCATAAACGGTCGGCTGACAGGCAGGGCGTCTGTTTATATGGTCGGGCAAGAAGCAGAGGCATCTACTCTTCACAAAGTTAGAATAAAGTAGGTTTAACCGGAATAACATTTGGACGGGTGGAAGATGTGGAGGATGTAGAGGAGACCCACATTACGGCCTCCTTCCCCTCTCCACTGTTCACCGGTGTTTCCGTTGGTACTGTTTTTGCCGAAATTGTATATGAGAAAGACGCAACTTCGGTGACCTGTATATATATGATAAAGGCAAATACGCACAAATATTTTGTAATAGGCTTGTTAAAATATATTAATATAAGTATTCCGGGAAAGGATGTTGACGAGATAAAGTTTTTAACAATCATACACAGACGGAAATAGGTCATGAATGGCCTGTAGAAATGAGTGGCAACCAAACCAAAGCAGTTTCCTCTATTGAGGTTGCTTAAAGACGGAATTAACTTAGTAATTACAGACCAAAGCCATTTTCATAGTGAATAATTGTGGCGGCTAAATGTTCACTTGTTTGTCTCCAATTTCTTCTTCTTTGCAGACGTGACCGGTTGTGCTTCTTTACCTTGTTTTTTCTGGGTTGTCTCAGTTTCCGGAACTGGTATTAATGGCCAGAGATTTTTGCGGATTCCAGTTATAATAGAGAAGCAAATGTTAATATCTAACGATAGCATAGATTATGAAGTCCACTTTTGTACTTTCTGAAGCATTTCTTACTTGAATTTTCTACAGTAAATGTTGACGATGAAGTTGTAATCTGTGATAATGATGGAGTGAGGGTTGAAGATTGGGGAGTGTTTGGAGAGGGTGTATTGGGTGAATCGTTTGTCAGATCTTCTATATCTGTTCCCGAGAACTAGGAGTAGTAAAAAAATTTTCGTATGGAAATATGATTTATTAGATGCTTTAAAATTCATGGTTTGTTTTTGTTGTAACCTGAGATCCATGGTTCTATATTGCTGATTGTATAGCTGTCTGTGTTAAATCTTGTGGACGCAGATGTTTTTTTCTTGATTGTGAACATGAATTTGCTCCACTTCACTTCGTTGTTTCGCATTTCGCAAAGCCTTGCCATCCCCTGTATAAAAAACAGTGTTACAGAGAATTGTTGTAAACATTAAAATAGTAATTTTTTGTTATAACATCTTCTTTTTTTCCTTTCAGAGGTCCCGTTCGCAGCCGATAAGCATACTCACAACTTTCTCGTACCCAACGCATTTTATGGAAGCGGTGTCGTCGGTAACCGTTGCTGTTAACATGTATCTGGAAGGTAAATTCGGATGTTTTTAGTTATATCTTCTAAGTAAAAGGTTTATAAAACATGTACGTACCTTTGTTTGCTTGTCTGAATGCAGGAGCACTTGAAGCAATAGAATGTTCGTGCTGTAGGTGTTTTTGTTGACGTATGGCATTTCGCACAGGCAGTGTATGGGAATTTCATATTTGTTGACAGTAAGATTTGAAATGAAGTTCGTGTTTTATGATCCACTAACTGTATGTGTATTTATTACAAGTTAATAAGTTTACAGTAGTAGTAGATATAATTTGGCAGAAATAGGTCGGTGAAAGAACCTGTGACTGACGTATTTCTTGGACTGTAATTAACGGCAAGATGTCTGTGGAATGGTGGTGACCAGGTGTTTCAGATTGTTTCATTTGGACGAGCTCATCAACATATTTTTTCTCGTCTAACGTCCTGTACATAAGTTGTTAATTTAAGTTGGTGCCTTACCTTTTTTTTATGGTTCAAGTTTTTTGGTATTTTACCATTCCTCAAGTTGTATACTTTCGGGGTAAGGAGGATTGAATAGAATGTTGGCCATCGACATGGCTGACAGAGAGATTCCTAAGTTGAAACAGAAACTAATTTGTAACCGTTTATACCCGGGAAATAGTTTATATAACAAGAAAAGTGGCTTATTCTCGTATAATGTATGTAAAATATTGTGAATTGTATTATTAATCAGTAGGACTAAAATAACTTTGGAATATAGGTTTTTAGGCTTTATTTACATAGATTATAATTTTTTCTTTTTTTTAAAAAAAAATGTAGTCGGTAAGTATATTGTAATGAGGGTCAACCTTTGAAAGATGAAGCTTTGATATTTAGCACTGCTATAATTGGTCTTTCAGCAAGAAGTGAGACGATTTCTGATCCCTCTGCCTCAACAAGATCATTTCAAATCGTTAATGATGTTGGAATTTTCCTAAAGACAACAAAAATTTTAATATTTTAGTATTAAGTAAAGATTTGGAAAAGAAAAAGGTTCACTGAAATATTGTAAATACTCCTCCGTAATGATTGTGATCTCTTCGAGTTTATCTGTTCCTCTTGTTTTGATGGGACCGACATCCATTGCTATACCTATGACGTCTTTGTAAAGTAAAAATTATGTTTAGTTTGAAGAGGAGTTTGTACGCCATAATATGAACGTTAGGTAAGGTTTCATTCGGAAATGTGGCCGACCACATAAAAGTAAGAATGGTTAGATATGATTAATCGTTGTGTGTTAAAGAAATTACCAATTGAAGCTTTTGATTGGAGAAATGGTTGTAGACCTGATAGCTTGACAAATAAGGGTTTTCCAATCAGAATGTTGAACGGTTGATCAATAACAGAGCTTATACTTGACTTCTGGTTGAGGATTAGCTGAACTTCTGAATTGTATCTTGGAAGGCTAGTGGTGAAAGGTTTGAGATAATTTCTGTAGATATCATACGTGTGAAATAAAGTCAGACATTCATCTAACTTGGCGATATCGGGCTCAAATGAGCAAGCCTGCACCTTTGTTCCCTGCATGAAAAAAATATGATATGATATTTTGTGGGCTTATGAATTAGTAACCCCCACCTGGTGTTCCCAAGTGGAAAACATGAACGAATCTGAATTTGAAAGTAGAAGTATTATGAATTTGAAAACATAGTAAATCAAACATTTTTATCCACAAATATGAATCGCTTTGTTCGGGGGGACACTCTTTCGTTTGAGCATTCGAGTAGCATTACCCGAATTGCCCATTCAGAAAGTTTTGTTGAAAGATCAACAATAGAAGTCAGATGTGTTTGTTCGTCCATTTAGGAATGGAGTTTTAATGGTGAAAGGTTTATTGAGAGAAAAGTTTGTGATAAGAAGAAGAAGTTGCTTGTTTTATACTCAAGTTTTGCTTGACTGTTTTGTACCTATGTTTCGTGTTGGTTTGGTTTTTTAATTTAATTGAGGTGATAGGTAACGTGTTAATGTTATTGATCAGGATGTGTAATATATGAATGTGGTGGATTATAAAGTATTTAGAGTATTACAATGTTTTAGAACCTGAGTGTCGGAATGTTATCATTATTGTTAGGTAATACCTAATAATAGGTACGAAAGGTTACTGTGGTCCAAGATTTTCTGGGATACAAACTTATGAAGTTATTAATAGTACAAATAAGGGCATTTTATGGAAAGGAATGTATGACAACCACAACATATATATTTACATATATGGGTTTATCTATATATTTGTTTTATTTTTTTGAAGGAAGAATTTGTTATATCGGTTTACCTGTTGCGAATTTTTTTTTTTTTTTTTTATAAATTGGTTGGTTGCACATATATAAACACTTTATATTTATATAATTTATGATATAATAATTAATATTGAAAGAACAATATGGGAAAAATATATGAGATCCTTATATTTTATGAATGTAGCATTAATATTTTATTATTATTATTTCTTTATTCTTTTTTTTTACATCGGAAAAATAATTTTTTATTATTATTATTTGAACAGATGTTGATGTTAATAGCAATATTGATATTATATTATATTGGGAGGAAGATGTCGGTTAGAAAAAAAACTATATACTTATATAATTTATTTTATTTATTTTTCTCTTATTTCTATACCAACTGACTACCTACTGGACCATTATCCTCTATTGTACAGAATCATTGTGAGACACCTTTATTGTCCCTCGGTATTTCTTTCTCATAATGTTGAATATTTATTTAAAAATAAAATATCCAAAACACCCAACCGAACGACCTTCTCATTTGATCCGACCAATTTGGTGAGACCTTTTTTTTTTTTGTTGGGCCAAATTTTTTTTGTCTATTATCAGATTCTCTCTCTTAAGGGTTTTTTTTTTTTCATTATTTTATATGTTTATATTCATAGAATGTACTATTAAAAATTTATTTAGAAGTTTCCAATATATCAATATATATAATTCTTTATATTATTTTTTTTTAAATAATACCCTTAAAAAGAAAAAAATGGAAGAAAAGTATAATATAATAATTAATATTCAAAGAACAATCTGAATAATTTTTTTGAATGTAGCATTACATTTTTATTATTATTAAATATTTATTTATCTAAATTTTTATCATTTTTTTTTATTGTTATTGGAACAGATGTCTGGTATTAATAGCAATATTGGTATTATATTATATTGGGAGGAAGAGGTCGGTTCATTGTCCTGGCGGCCGACTCTACTTTTTTGCTCCTTCTATCCAATCAAGTCGGTCGTTTTTTCATTTTTGTTGTTGATTTGTATATTTTTTAATATTTTTTAAAGAAGGCATTCTCATAGGGTAATTGCATTTTTCAATTTATATTCACGTAGAAGGCCTTATATTGTACCCTGTGAAATGTCATAGATGGTTTGTTATTATCTGAAATATAAATATGTTTTCAAATCTTAAATTTATGTTTCGAATATCTTTTATTAAAGATTTATTCAGGTAATGTTTTATAGCAGTCATATGTTAATATCTTAACTTATTAAGGAAATAAGAAATTCAAATCAATCTTGGCAAAAGAAAAGAATATGGTATAATAAACAAAGTCATGTAAGGCAATTATAAGAGTTGATGTTAGAGCTAACTAACAGAAATAAACTATATATTACAACATTGTGAATTTGATTTATAGAGTTTAAGTAAATTGCATAGAATTTTAAACATTGTAAATAAAGAAATTTCCTGCAGTGTGTTTGAAATTGTCAATACGGAGAGTAGAGCTTTTGGTGTTGATTGGACGCCTTGAAGTTGCTTCGCATATGTTATCAAGAGCATCTCTACGGAGAGAGTGAGCGAGGGTCTGTAATTCTTTTTGTTGTTATGTATTCAGAGAGAGTAATATGACAGTATTGTTTATGTGATGCCGGCTATTTGTATGATTTTGTTGTAAACTATATTCTTAGTCCATTCTTCAATACCATTTGAAGGATCTTTTGGTCGAATCATAATATATAATGACGAGAAGGATTTTGCTCTGGATAAAGCAACATAGAGCTGACCATGCATAAAAACAGGATCGCCTATGAATATACCCACATGTTCTAAGGTTTGTCCTTGAGCTTTATTCATCGTCATTGCAAAACAAAGTTTAACTGGAAACTGTGTCCTTGTAAATTTTATAGACGATACATTCGTATTCTTTGGCTGGATTGGAATACGAGGTATTAAACAAAGCTTTCCCGAACAAGGTCTAGTCATTATTTCGGCCTGTAGTAGATTTGTTGTTAGTTTTTTGCATTTGGTGTCGTCGAAGCAAGATAATCTTCGTAATGAGCTTGTTGTTCACTATCTTTTGTTTTATCACGACCTATAGCTGTAATTTCTCTTCCAGACATTTTTTTTAGAATGTTATTGTTAATAACATCTACAAGGTGGTTTTTTGTTGTAAGAAATGATCGATTTATAAATATGTTTGATGAAGGATTGTGTAAGAGAGTTGTAGGATAGATTTTTTGAATGAGAGACTCCAAAGTTCTGTCATCATACCTAAGTAGTGTTTCCTTTGGAAGTCTGACCTCACCATTATTGTTTTTAGGACATGTATTGTTGCCAATAGTTTCTAAGTAGTTACTAAAGTCCAGATCCTGTCTTGCTCGCATGTTTGTAGTAAGATGAAATTTAGTTGCATTTTCAAATAGGTAAGAAGAAACCACACTTGCCTCAATAAATATTTCTTTAGTCCCATTGGGAATTACTGGAGTAATTTCGCAAAAATCTCCTCCAAATATAACCACTTTTCCTCCAAATGGAACAGCAGATCCGTTATATCTTTTAATGTGTTGTCTAGAGCTTCAATTAGTTCTCGTCGTACCATTGAGATTTCATCCCAAATAATTATTGAAGCTTTTCTTAGTTCTTGGGCAAGATTAGATTGTTTTGGTATGTTGCATACTTGGTTCTCAGTAAAGTTTAATGGAAGTTTGAATTTCGAATGTGCTGTTTGTCCATTAGGTAATAAAGAGGCTGCTACCCCAGATGTTGCCACAGCGATTGCTAAAAGATTTGCATTATTTGCATAAGCAAGTATAGTGGTATACAGAAATGTCTTTCCTGTTCCAGCAGGACCGTCAATAAAACAAACAAAAGACGAGTGATTGTTTAACTTTTCAATAACAACATCATAAACTAATTGTTGTTCAAGATTAAGTTTTTGTCGTGACAGGAATTGTGATGACGAAATAGATTCGTGGAAGAAGTTTTCTTATTGTATTTGTTGACGTTCAGAAGATGTTTCACCTGGTGATAGTTGAATACCAAACTCATGTAAATTACTTCCAAATGGTGCTAAGAAACCATTTACAACAACTGAAGCTTATGTCTCTAAATTTGATGTATTTCTTTGTGAAGTTATATTTTTTTTTAGATAAACAGAAAGAGTAAAATCTATTCCACAACATCTGAGGTTCGGCAGGACTACAGAAAATGAGTATTGTAGCAAACAGTTGGGCAAATGCTGACGGTAAATGTCATTGAGATGCTTCTTGAAGTGAATCAATTATTCCACTGTCACTATCTAATAAACCGTATGCAACACATGCAGCCCTAAAACTCTCATATTCTATCCCGTTAACAGTTTTTAGATCTTCGAAAGATGTCGGTTCTCAACGAAATTGGAGTAGCATACGAAGAAAGTATCTTTCATTTTCATCTGGCCGAGCAGTTACAATTCTTCCAATAGTTGTTCCACGTTTTCTAATATTCCACCTATGTGTATTGGTATCCCATACAAAGTGTTGTGAAACTTCTCTGTACAATAATTTTAAGGCTCTAGAATTTGAGTTGTGTGCATTTATCTAAAAGAATTTTGTTAGCATTGTTCTCTGATTTAGGGTGGAATTTATTATAGTAGATACAAAATTGTTTGTTCTAAATGATGTGTATTGGTAATTTGATATGAGTAGTTGAAGAGCATGCACTGGAGGTTGCATTTCATTTAAGTTGAAACTAAAAATACGCCAGCATGCTTCCGGCGGTGCTACCCAACGACCTGCCTGGAATGCTGAGATCTCGTCAATGGGTTCTTCGGCAGTGAAAATGTCGATTGTGTATGCTACTCGATCATGTCCTTTGTAGACATATTTATATAAATATTTAACAAGTTTAATAGTTGAACAAACTTTTACATTTATATGACAGTCAAATTTTTGAAGCAATTTAGGACTGTAAGGTACGACCCAACGATTATCCAATATTCTTCCACGTGCATACGCAATATATCCACAGTTTCGTCTTCTATATTTTGGAAATCCGTTTTTTGTATGACTTGTTTCTTTGACAAATTTTTTTGGGTAATGGTTTTTACATTTTCCGTCAGACATGCATACATTGTCCGGATTCAATATTCCACAAGGACCATGTAGCATATGCTTGCAAACTAAATTGTACAAAGCACATTGTTCATATTGGTCTGGCAACTCAGCCGAAATAAAAGAGTCATAGGAAGATACACAATCTAACTTTGAGTTACTATCCATGATCAGCAGCATATGCATATGAGGAAGTCCTCTTTTTTAAAATTCAATTACATAAGAATAAGATTTAACAATTCCGAGAATATTTTTTTTAAGTATATCATTCTTGATTTTTTCAACTTTTGCTCTAAAAACTCGTACAACTATGTCAGGTCGATTAGTGGTACTATTAGAATGGTTAAGTAAGACTGAATTTCTAGCCATTGTGGATTACAAGTCATTGTAATAAAGAAATCAAGTTTTCCAAAGGTCTGAACAAATGCCATCGCATCCATGTATCGACGATGCATATCTCGGGGACCGCCGATAAAAGAAGAAAGTAACACCACAGGCTTTCCTATCATAGACAACTTGTTGAATCCATTGTTGTTATGTTATAAGCATCTAGAATACCTTGATATGTATCTTGGCGAAATGTGTTTTGCGATTGTTGAGTTCGAAAGAAGTCAAGTCTTTGAGTTTATATTTTAATGTATTGATCAACTACGTATTGTTGAAGTAGACGTCCTGTTTGTAGCAAAATAGTTGGACAAGAAGGTCTCATTTGTAACCGATACGAATCGTACTCTCTCATAGATATTCGTCCTTTATCCATTCTTGCTTTCTTTGATTCTACAAAAAAAATGGGAGATTATAATATTCTACAAAATTTGAAACTGATAAGTAGTTCGTTTCTTACTATTTATACTTTGATTCTTCCAACTATCACTGTTCTCCTCATCTACAGAAACTTGATTGTAGATATCAGCAGTAGAAACATTAGATTCTCTAACTGCTCTTCCATTTTTTTTTAGTAATTCAGTATGCCAACCAGGTTCGCCATAGGGATGTAACAAGGATATTGAATTGGGTCATAAACAAATGAAAAATAAGAAACTTTTTTTACATTTCCTTTAATAGGATATACTTGAATATCATGATGATAAATATATCATTTACAGTGGAACGATTGTAAATTTTTTGATTGAGACACGGATTTGTCCTCAAGAAAATCTTATAGTCATTCATACAAGACATTGTATATAATTGCCTAAAGAAGCATGCATATGGATTTAAGTAAGAGGTATTTATAAGTATAGCAACTAACTCGGGTATTAGATTCGGAGAATTTTGTAACCATGTCTGAAGTTCTGTATTTGAGTCGTGGTAATAGAGTTGCAAATTTTATTTTTTATTTTATCAATGGTAGGAGTTAGTGAATTTATGAAATGATGCATTGTTCCATTCACTTAGAATATGTACAAATTATGTTCGTTGCAACACATATTTACGTCGTACTTTACAACAAGAGTTGAGAAAGCAAAAAAGTTGTTATATGTACGAATATATGGCAGGAACTGTTCAGACATGTTATGGTTATACATTATGAGATTCTGGAGTATAGGAGGTGTATCAAGAGGATCAAGAGAAAATGCACCTTTTCCTCAACATAAATTCATCGTTTCACGGTAGAAAAGAATAGCACCACAATGAGTACATGGGGGCACACTTTGTAGAATCCATGGTGTGAAATTCGTAGTATTTGTATGTGTAGATTGTCGAATAGCATCCTCACGTATCATTCTTCTTCTAACACTCTGTAAGTTAGGATTGTATGACATATTTTGACACTTTTTCGGTTCTAAGAAAGACTAAATGTACGAACGAAAACAGGCTTTAACTCATATAATATCTTATCAATATGTAATGTTATTATCAGAAGTAGAGTATTGGATTAAATAGATGAAGTTTAAATAACTTTGATCAGCCCATGTTTTCAATGATTGTCTACAACTAAGGGATTGAAATATATAATGTGGTACTTAAATAGGTTAACTTGGAAACCGATTAACTGCTTTTAAAAAAAAGGGTTAATAGAAACACAGTTCAATTGTAATATTGGAAATTTGAATATTTACCTGGAATGGCGATTCTTCAAGTAGAAGTAAACTTTTGGTGGAGGAGGTGTTTCAGTACTGGACAAAAAACCAATTGGAATAAATAAAATAAATTTAATAATTTTTAAGTTATGCAGAAATATCTTTTAAAAAAAATATTAGGTTGCAAACGGGTCTGATGAATAGAGGAGATAAACGGTCTGAGTACGTCGACTCTGAATGACGAGAACCTTGTCGTCTGGGCTGGAGTAGGTCGGATTACAAGAAGACGAATCCACCAGTTCTCGGTTACGATATGAAAAGAAGATAAACAACCAACTTCGTCTGATGGACATAGGATACGAAATGGCATTTGGTCGAAGCGAAAAGGAGAGATCCGTGTTGTTGGGGATGGATTTGGTCGGGGAAAAAGGAGAATAAACGTTCTGTTAGTTGCCCTAAATAAAACAAAAAAGTAGCCAATTGGGTCGGGATAACAGAGGATCACCGTCAAGTCTTTTGGCAGAGAAGATAAACGAGAACAAAATATAATAAATTATATTAATATATATTTTCTTAAATAACTGTGCGACGGAAGTTTATAGATTTTTTTTGGGGTTCTTTGTTAAATATTTTTTTTTGGGTTTTACTATTTTTCAGTATAACCTTTTTTGTTATTCCCCAAAACTATCTCTCAAAAATCACCTATATTCATATATCTTTGAAATATTTAATTTAAATTTTAAAAATGCTGTCATATGAATATTAATATATAAGTTCAGATAAAGAAACCATTAGCTGAGGGCAAATGAGAGAATAGACAAGAGGGCAAATTTTAAAACCAAGGTATGAGTGCATTGGTCGGATGGAACGAGGAGAATCATATAAACATGTGAGATGAAAAAAAGAGAGAAAGTGTAGTTAAATTACATGTAGAAGGATCGTCCAGTTGGCTGATAACGGAATACGAAAGTACCGCCGATCTTTTCTCTTTACGGAAAGGTTAAGCTTCCATGTCGTTAGAAAGAGATGAAGAGAGATATCGCTGATTCCGTGTGATGACGAAACAAAGAGAACATAGAGAATTGACGCACTGAAAGAAATACAACCTAAAGTTTGCGATTCTTTAAACAAATATAAACAGATATAAGAGTATCTATTTATAATGATAATTTTTTAATGAAATTTTTAAATTTACATTAGAGAGAACAAAATATATTAAATTGAAGATATTACAATGTTGACAGGCAGATGCAAAAAACAAAGAAGTTTTATATTTAATATTCTTTAGTTAAGAAAGAACACTTATTAACCAATGATCGGACGTTAAAAATAAAAGCAATATGATATGTACCTTAGATACGGCTCAGCGGCGTAAAATGAGATATCAGCTGAAATGTTCTTCGTTCTTTATATATGAGCTAAAAATTTGAAAGATCAGTGAAGATTGAAATGGAAGTATTTTAAGAAAAGGATTACTATTATTGTAAATAATGTTGGTTGAAAACCATTTTTCAACTTTCTAACCTCCGTATGCACGGTCAACTGGCGGAGGCAATTGTCTACAACCGATTTATCTAGAGATCAAAGTTACATTAATGAGATCCCCTGATATTTCTTCTAGTGCGTATATATATATATAAAATATGTATAATGTCCTAGTGGGAACTTGGAATACATACAAATTATGTATATAATTTCAAGAACGTAGTGACTGATTTGACCTAAAAAAATTTGCAATGATTCCACTGGAAAAATCTTTAACTCTCGTGATTTGACGTTTATCATTTTTATTATGGAAAATTAAGTACATTAGTGAGAATATGAGAAATGACAAAAGTATATTACTCTCAAGAAATGCCTTTTAAGTAATAAATTTTTAGGGGGAATGGGATTTTTTCCTGTGAGAAGAAAGTTTAATACTGTTTCTCGGAAGTGTATAGAGAGATTTGATTAGACCTTTGTTCATTTTTCTCAAAAGAGTTATTTAAAAGTGGTTGGATAGAGAAATAGTGGAGTTTTAAAAGCCTGATGTGGTTTGTAAGAAACTTATATTAAATATGGTGTGCAGAATTGTCCCCCTTCTTTCCGTCTATATAATGAGTGATTGCAGTTGAATCTTCGTTCAAGTTTTTTTTATCTTAATCGAATAAAGAGGTAAAAGTGAAACAATTGTCTATCTTTACATTTTTCATAAGCATTCTCTACTCAATTTACTTTTTAAAATAAATAGTGAACCATTAATGGCAACCATGAACTTACCGATCATGGGATCTTCTTTCCGTTATATACGTTTTTACGATGACATTTGTGCAGTCACAGTCACAAAAAGGCATGGGAAGTTGATCAGTGGATAGGTTTTGTCGTTCGTTTTTATTCTTTCTTTGGTCCCACTCTTGTCGGCTTTGATATGGAATGGCGGCCTAACCTTCTACCTGGGGATGATAATCCCGTCGCTACCATACAACTCTGTATTTCATCCTATTGTCTTGTTTTTCAAATTTTAAAGGTCGATTATATTCCTTTTTCGCTACAAAAATTTATGGCCAATTCTAGTTTTGTTTTTTGTGGTGTGGGTATAGAAGAAGACATTGCGAAGCTGCATAGGCAATACGGTCTTGCTGTCAATAATTTTGTAGATGTCAACACGCTGCACCAACGTGCATGTGTGTATGCTGATCCGGCTGCACATGTTAATAGGGGCCTGAAGGCAATGGTAGGAGCTGTTTTGGGAAAAGAATTATCCAAGCCACTGCATGTAACCCTAAGTAAGTGGGATTCAGATTTTCTGACCTACGAACAAATTGAGTATGCAACTACTGACGCCTTTGTGACCCTTCTGTTCGGTATTAGACTTACATTTTTTATATCTAGAATATCACAGCCTTTCACGGTGTATTTTCCTGTACGACGGCCTTTGTAATATAGAAAGTCCAAAAAATTATTGTACATATTTTGTTTTTTAGCTGATTATAAACCCTAAACCCTAAAAAATCTACCTCATTTTATTTCTACACGGTCATCCATAAACTTTTTCAACCTGTAACAACGGTGATACCCAAAAATGAGCAAACATAGTTAACGTACTCATAAAAAACCATTCGTGCCGTAAAGTTTGTGCATGCTTCGTACGTGAGGGGAAAAAAATCATAACAAACGTGTTAATTGAGTCGTAGAGGATGCGTAATTTAAGGATTAGGTGAGCTATGAATGGTAGAAATTAATACAATATTTCACAACTGTAAAAACTTACTGGTATAATTACTGTTAGATAACAGGTAATCATGCCTTTTATAGGTTAGTAATAGAGGACGTATATGCATTTAATGAAAATCAGATATGTCAAGAATGACATATCTATACTTAGAAGATGAAGTATGTAAAAATATATATTTTTTTTAACTGTGTAAGCAAGGAATTTGAATTAAAAAAAATTAATTTGTTAAAATTTAATTTATAATACACTTTTCTTTAATTCTTTTAATTTGGTGTAATGAAATAATTCCTTTTTACCAAATAATATAATATGGATATTTTTAAATATTGTGTTACAGTGTTTTTTCTGTTCAAAAAAGCTGCTTGAACGAATCAATTTATTTTTTGAAAAGTGAGATAGAAAGAAATAGATTATGAGAAATGAATTTGAATGGTTTACCTTATGTATAATAGAAGACATCCGAATTTGGCCCAGTCTCAAGTGGTAACCGACAAATTTCCTCAACTACTTCATTTTTATATCAAAATGTCTATATTTATATTCTTTATTTATTTAAATTTATATATTCATATTCATATAGTGAAATTTTAAAAATTTATTTAAAATTTTTAAACATATCAATATATACGATTTTTTAGACAATTATTTTCTTAAAGATACCAAAAAAATGAAATGCATTTGAAACTAATGCAATTTGTTGGGCACGCAAAACCCAAAAAGTTTTAGTCCGACTGGACAGCTGATCTTACAGAAATAGAAGACATCTGAATTTGGCACAGTCTCAAGTGGTAAGCGACCAATTCCCTCGACCACTTCATTTTTATTTAAAAATATCTATATTTATATTCTTTATTTATTTAAATTTATATATTCATATTCATATAGTGAATTACAAGGAAAAAAGATTGACAGGGTACAGAATGACGGCCGACCAAACTAGTAACCGACTAACCATCCAATGAGACACCATGCCGACTTCTTCCTTAAGGCTACCGAGAAACCAGACGACCTTAAGGCTGTTTTATTTTCATCCGACTTCTTCCTTTTCCGTTTCTTCATTAAAGCTATTATTTTTTATCATTAAAGAAAGCATTTCCTACTGACCAGATCGATTTCCTTTTTTCATCCGACTAATTCAGTCTGAAATTGATGGTGATTGAAGATATCCTCTGCCGGATGCGATTCGGCTGTTACATCCGCCTTCCGTATGTTTCATGCTACGAAACCATAACAGAGCAGACCAGTCGTCTTATCTACCGAGTAATCATGTGACGGATCAAACGACCATTCATGTTTCTGGTCAACTGACCAATCAAACATTTGATCAATCAACAACTAAAGCGACCCCTGAACCGACCTGTCAATGACCGATTTACCGACCCGCTTCTCTAACAGGCATCCGAAGGCCAACTTTTTTTTTTGGGTTTATCCGTTGGCCCAATAAGAACCCTAAATTTTTTTAATATATAACAATTTGGCTACCCCGCCCGACTTCCTACCGTCACTTCTCGATCAGTGTGAGATGTGACGTTGGTAGGGAGTCTGTTCATTATAGCGTTGTCTAATCACGGGGTTTTGTAAAACCCCAATTAAAACCCTTCCACTTCCATCTTCTTCCTTACGCCTTCTCATTTACACATACATTTTCCTCTCTCGCTGAACTTCCTTATTCTTTTCTCAATTGAACTTCATAACTCTACGATAATGGCCATCCAGTACGTTCCAGCTTTGCCCTTCGATGGCTCCAATTTGGAAATCCCGTTTGTTTCTTCGGCTGTGCTTACTCCAACTATTCGCCCCTACTGTACTTTCTCTGAAAATGCTTCTCGTATGAGGAGCATCATTTCTTCAGTTACCCCCCTAGCCATCAACAACCCTGACTTCAAATCTGAACGCCTTAATGATCATATCAAAACCCATCTTACCGACCCAAAAGATGCCTTTCGTTCCTGGTACTCTAGGTTATCCCCTATTTTTGGCGATCAATGAAAACGACAGGGGATCGACAAGGCCATCTACCTCTCCAATCAACCCCTATACCTCCACGATACAGTGCTTCTTGCCATGGCAGCCTTTTGGAATGCCCAACTGGGCATTTTCCTTCTCCCAGATGGGCCGATCGGTCCGACTTTGATGGATGTAGCTATGATTGCCCATCTCCCTGTCGTCGGCAACAATCCGGTGTCAAGTTCTCTGGATGGTCAGGAGCCGGCTTCTGACCACGGGGTTGGTCCCTTGCCCGCACCTCTGAGAAAGATCGGGGCTGGACAAATTTTGTTGTCCGACATCAGGGTGCGTCCGGTGCCCCAGCAACTGACCTCGAACACACCGCATTCCTCCTATTTTGGTTGTGCAGGTATGTGGGTTTTTTTGTTCTTGTCAAATTTATATATATTTAGTTGATATTTTAATTCTCCCAGTATCCTTTACAGATACATAATTCTCTCACTTCCAAATCAATTTTGACCTCGCAATTAAATTTAGCTATTCATTTGGCCAATGGCCAATTCTTTTCATTGGGAACCTTTTTTTTGGCCAATTTACACGAGGGTTTGTCAAAAATCAGTGTCCGTCTTCTGGACACTAAAAGAGCGGACACGGCTCATTTGGCTCTTTTTGGTTCCTTGAGCTTTGGCTAAGGTTGTATTTCCCAACAACTTTTTTTGGTCGGTTACCCATTACCCCGAACCCTGAAAGGTCGTTGCGGTTAGCCCTTGCCAAACTTACACCAAACTATTCCACACTCCATCCCTTTGACCCCGTAATTAAAGCCATTTTATTGACCGAACGTAGCAATTCAAATTTTTTTATTTATGAGACTTACGTCCAGTATGCCACCAAACTGTTCTGGCCCTATTCGGATACCAATTAGCCCTATCCATATCCTGATCCCTTACCTCATCAGACCTATCCGCATTCTTAGGATTCGGCTCCCAAACCCCGATCCCTTTTTTCTAGTCCTAGGTTTGATAAGAAAAATCATAAGTCTTTTATACTTTTAATTATTAGCCGCAATTTTTGTCCAGACAGTTCGGCTGCTGTCAAGGTCTACCGGGTCCACTTGCCCGACCTCACCTGATTACCCAAAGTCCCGATGGGCGGGCGATCCCTGCTTTTTAATTTTGCCCTATATTTCCCAACTTTCTTCTTATCTTACGTTCAATTCTTATCTCCCTTTCCTCCGAGACCCCAATTTAGTTGAAACTTTTCCCTCTTGGTGGTCGGACACCTGGGCTGTGCTGGCCCTTCCTTCTAACCAACTGTTGGGGAAACTTATTCCCCCTCCAGCCCTTGCCCTAGGCTCACCACCCCCTACGGCCGTTCCTAAAAAGAGGCGGGTGGCTCCTCCTGAAGAGCCTAGTGTTCCGAAGAAAAAAAAAGCCGTCCGCACGAAGGTCACTACGGCACTGGCGTATGATCGGCAGGCGGTCGAAGACTACTTGGTGTCGTTACCTATGGACCCCGCCTTGTTGCCCCTCAATGTGCGCTAACACCTTGGTAACGACTAACCTAACTCAACCTTCATTTTGTGTTTATGTTATGCCCTTTCTGACAGTTCTTGTTCCCAGAGTCGCTTTCCCGAGCTACTAAGCAAGCACCCGCCCCCCATGCTGTCCGACCAGCAGTCCCCCCAACCGATCCACCGACCGCCCCACCAGCGGACCGACCAGACACCCAACCATCCGCCCCCCCGGCGAACCGAACAACAGCCCCATCGCCCGCAGCCTACCCCTCCGCCAACCTACCATCCGTCCGACAACCCGACCCCCCAGCCGACCTACCATATGCCCCACCAGTCGCCCCCGAGCCGCCCCACCAGGCGCCCCCTCCCCCCGTCGACCGACCACCCGCCCCCAAAGCCGACCCAGCACCCGCCCAACTTGTTGTCCGTCCAGCCGACCCCCAAACTGCCCCACTAGCCCTCCGACCACCCGCCCCACCAGGCGGCACCCCCCCCCGACCGACCAGCTAGGCCACCTGCCGACCCCCCAGCCAACCCAGCTCCCGCCCCACCTACTGACCGTCCAGCCGACCCCCAAACTGCCCCACCAGCCCTCCGACCACCCGCCCCACCAGCCGGCCCTTCCGCCGACCGACCACCTAGCCCACATGCCGACCCCGAGCGGACCCACCACCCCGCCCCACCAAACGATCTACCAACCAACCCACAAGCAAACCTGCAAACAGCCCCACCAGCCGACCCAGCACCCGGCCGACCAACCTACCCACCAACCGTTGTACCAAGCGAGCGACCAAACGACCGTCCAGCACACCCACCAGCCGATCCACCAGTCCACCAATCACCCGACCGACCTGCCGACGACCCAGCCGAAGCGGTAATTTCCAAACTCTTTGACCTTGTCATAAAGTTTTCTAACTTCACCTTTCCTTGAACACAGAACATTCCTTCTTCATCGGCTTCGGTGGTCATTCCGCAGCAGGTCGAACTACCTGTAGAAATGCCCGTGAGACGTCGAGATGAGGACCCGTCGTTGAGGCAGAGTCCCTCTTCATCTTCTACCTCTTCACGACCAAACGTTCTGGTAAGTATGAAATGATTAAGAATTATTTTCTCTTTTCACCCCTAGCTCATATCACTTACTTCACTTTAGGGACCTGCGGCGGTTGTCCCTATAGATGAACCACCTGCCACGGTCCAACATCTGTTGGTGGCTCCTGAATTGGTTCTACCGAACCCTGAACCAGCCCTGCAGGCCCCTGAACCAGCCCAAAATCCCGGACCAGTCCATCGTCCCGCCCCAGTCCAACACCCCAAACCTGTCGAGGTCTCTTCGTCGGATTCTGGTGATTCTTCCATCAATCAGATTCATGAAGATGTGGTTAGCATTTCCTCTTTCTGCCTTTCCTTCATTTCTCATTCCAATCCTTCTTAATCTGACCCTTTCTCCTTTTTAGGGTTCAGAGCCGGCTTCATAGGTCCCCATTCAGTAAACGCCCAATCGGTTGCCAGGATGAGCATCCGACCTGCTCCTCTGTCCTTGACCCCGGTTCTCTTGGCCTCTTCAGAAGCCACGGCCGTCCTCACTCAGGTAGCTTCCATATTGCTCCACTATTTTTCCTTTAAGTTACATTTGTAATCACTCTGTTGTTTTTAACAGGCTACTCGTGAGATCACCTTCCTTGCCAAAGTGCCTTTGCTAGCACCTACCAGACCGGTGGTGATGCAGTGTGCCGACTTGTCCTTTGCCGACTTGAGTCCTGGAGACCTTGATTCTTTGGTTCAAGTGGTTGTTGACTTGTTGGTGCAGACTCCTGCTAAGTCTGCGGTAACCCCAATCCTGAATCAGACGATGGAAAGGATCACCGAGCATCAAGTCGACCTTTCTTTCATCCGACCTCCGACATATGAAAGCGCAACGTCTGAACCACCGCCCGACACCACAGCTATCGAGGCTTCCTTGTCAAAAGTGATAGAAGACCTCAAGGAAGGCTCCAACCGGTTAAGTGAGCTCCAACAGGCGCGCCACACTTTGGCCCCGAGATTTCTCAAAAAATGAAGGAACTTGAGACTCTAGACGGATGCATCAAAGAGGAAAGTCGTCTGGTCGCAGAACGACGGCAGACCCAAACAAGGCTCCATGACCAACTACAAGCTGGAATTCGGTCCAGGGTTGTACAAGGACACTAGGCGGCTCTTCAGCAGCGGAGGGCGGCCCGTTCTGCACAAAAATGGGCAGACCTACAAACCGCCCTTAGAGCCCTCCTTTTATAGATATAGACAATGTTCTCCCTTGTAAATAAATATAACATATTACGTTATTTTTATCCTAGTTCTCCTGATCACTGATCTACGAATTTCTACACAAAATTACAACACGAGTCGCCTAAATAAATAAATCTTTGAAAAAACACTTGAAATCTAACCTTCGAATCCTCCAAGACATGGCTTCCCCCGTGTTAACCACGGAAGTTAAATTTCTTTCCCTCGCCGCGGTGGAAGAAACTTGAGGGTGTGAACCTGCCATATAGATCCCTCCGATGATTGGCCCCTATGTCAAGCATCTGAAATATGAGTCTGACGTAGGATCAACAATCTTGCCTTTCCTCCCACTGTGGTCACGACAAGTAAATTCCGAAATAAATACGAACATAACTGCAGTAAGACCTGGAAGGGAAGGTTCCTAAATATCCCAAAGCGAATTTTCACTGAATTTGATCCAGATATCCCAAATTAGTCGATTTTTAAAACGTAAGCCTTCCGGTCGGAATTTTTTTTTTTAATAATATAAAATTTTACCATATTGAATTACGACGGACGTCAGGTCGTTTTGTATTAGAATAGGAGTCCGGGCGACTAATTTAGTAGACTCACAAAGAAACGAACGTTGGAGCCGGCGACCAAGGAAGTATAATATTCTTTTTGGGCTATAAAGGTCCATTGTTTTTCTCCTATTTTTTTTTCTCCTATTATAAAAATATTATTTTACATAATTTTATATTTTATGAATATAAAATTTTACCATTATTGAATGACGACGAACCTCAGGTCGTTTTGTATTAGAACAGGAGACTAGTAGACTCACAAAGAAACGAACCTTGGAGTCGGTCACCAAGGAAGTATAATATTGTTTTTGGGCTATAAACGTCCATTGTTTGTCTCCTAATTTTTTTCTCCTATTTTAAAAATATTCTTTTACATTATACAATATTTTTTTCTCTAATTTAAGATTTTTATTATGTACACAATTATCTTAACTAATTTGTCCTTTTTTTTTGGATTTTTTTATATCATAGATTTCAGATTTAAACCCTAAACTACATCATATAAAAGGGGCAGGAGGTAAGCCGTCCAGTCCGAACGACCCAAATAGATGGTTGGCAAAGGAGACCCCTCCGTTTGTTTGAGATTTTTTTTTAATAATATAAAATTTTACCATTATTGAAAGATGGCGAACCTCTACTCGGTTGCTATTAGAACATGAGATCAGGCTGCTGATTTTGTAGAATCAAAAGAACACGAAACGTGGACTCGCCCACAAATAAAATATAATATTTATTTTGGGTTCTAACTGTCCAATTTTTATTGCCTATTTTAAAATTTCCCTTTTACATTATACTATATTTTTTTGTCTCATTTTTTTAATTTTTAACTAATTTGTAAATTCTAAAATTTTTTTGGAAATTACAAGAAAGAATAGAAAATCTGTCCATTCGGGCACAATCTTAGATCTCAATATAAAAATAATATATAATATAAATATATGTATTGATCTACCGACCAGTCGGACCAAAATTATTTTGGTTTTGCGTGCTCAACAAACTCGAAAATCCCTACATTAGTTTCAAATTGATTTTTTAAAATATCATAGGCTTAAAAAATTATAAAAAAAATATTGTATTAAAATAAATATTACGATGCACAAAATAATATCCATATCAATATATTTTCTACAAGTAAATCAGTACAAATTAACAAATGGAGTTGGAAAAACACAAAGCACAACACCACGAAATATTTCAAGTATAACTGACAACAGTGGCTTTAATTGACCAAATTACCCATACTCCACTACAATATTACCAAAAAGTAGAACTGCCTAAAATAAATACTCTTACAGTAATAAGGATATTTACGTAATAACAGGTAGCCATCCGTACAGCTTTTCTACCGACCAGTCGGACCAAAATTATTTTGGTTTTGCGTGCCCAACAAACTCGAAAACCCTTGCATTAGTTTCAAATGAATTTTTTAAAATATCATAGGCTTAAAAAATTATTAAAAAAATATTGTATTAAAGTAAATGTTTACGATGCACAAAATGATATTTAGGGGTGTCAATTCGTGTTTTTGGGTCGTGTTCGTGTTGGGTTGAACCATGGGGATAACAAAAAAACTGTCAACCCGACTCCGACCCGAACCCGAAATCTGACCTGACACCCTAGACCCGAACACGACACGAATTCTTTCAGGTCGGATTCAGGTTGACCTGAATTAGTTTCAGGTCACCCGAAACCCGAACAAACCCGACACGAAACATACCCAAAATTTTTTTTAAAAAAAATTAAATTAATCTAAAAAATATCATTTTTATTTTAATTTTTATATTATTTTATATTTAAAATAATATAGATATTATAAATTTATAATAATAATAAAAATTTAAGGTCAACCCGAAACACGAAACCCAAAACCTAACCTGATTTTGATATTTCAGGTTATCAGGTCAACCCGAAACACGACCCGAATACGACACGAATTTTTTTTCGTTTCAGGTTTGGGTCGACCCGATTTTTTTCAAACCCGAAATACTTAAACCCGACCTGAAAAATTTCAGGTTGAACGGGTTCGGTTTTTCGGATCGGGTTTACTTTTGACACCCCTAATGATATTCATATCAATATATTTTCTACAAGTAAATCAGTACAAATTAACAAATGGAGTTGGAAAAACACAAAGCACAACACCACGAAATATCCCAAGTATAACTGACATCAGTGACTTTAATTGACCAAATTACCCATACTCCACTACAATATTACCAAAAAGTAGAACTGCCTAAAATAAATACTCTTACAGTAATAAGGATATTTACGTAATAACAGGTAGCCATCCGTACAGCTTCTCTACCGACCAGTCGGACCAAAATTATTTTGGTTTTGCATGCCCAACAAACTCGAAAACTCCTGCATTAGTTTCAAATGGATTTTTTAAAATATCGTAGGCTTAAAAATTATTAAAAAAATATTGTATTAAAGTAAATGTTACGATGCACAAAATGATATTCATATCAATATATTTTCTACAAGTAAATCAATACAAATTAACAAATGGAGTTGGAAAAACACAAACCACAACACCACGAAATATCCCAAGTATAACTGACAGCAGTCGCTTTAATTGACCAAATTACCCATACTCCACTGCAATATTACCAAAAAGTAGAACTACCTAAAATAAATACTCTTACAATAATAAGGATATTTTTACATAATAACAAGTAGTCATCCGTACAGCTTCTCATAAATACGTGTTTCCTTGATATATATATATACTATTTTATATTTGGATTAAAAAATATTTATTGACTATTGTCTTATTTTATTAATAAATATATATATATCTATAATATACTATTTTATTAAAAATATTTATATAGAATCATTCAATTTTTTACTACTTGATCTCTGCGTTTACCGGAAAAGAACACATTTTTTTCTCTCATAAATATTCCATCAAATATTATTTTAATATCAAACTCAAACCAAATTTCTTTCCAAACTAATTAAAAGAAACATACTCATCATAATGTTCTTTACTTATAAATGTTAACTAATACTACCTCCGTCCGGCTTTAAGGATTCTATTTAGTTTTTGCGTGTTGATCTTTGAATATTAATTATTATATCAAAACATAGTACAAATTAAGAGAAAATTACAAACCTACTTCCATTAGTGTCTTATAATACTAATAGAAGGATATTTGTACAAAAAAATTATACAAATATAAGGATATTTTTAATGTTAAATACAATGATACAAAAATATAAATATGATCATTATAGACGGATGAAGGAAATATTTATTAATTGAATATTTATTCTAGATTTTACACGAACACTACCTACAGGCTAATAAATAAATAAATAAAAGATTCAATTATTGACAAAGACTATTTACCAGAATCAGCTTTGGGCTCGGACGAAAAGGGTGTCTGCCCAAAGCCCAATGCAGATAGGGTTCATTTCGTATATATGTATAATATATTAATTTTTATAAGAAGAGCCTATCTAGTAGGCCCATAAAATTATCTCAAAAATGGATAATATTTAGGAAATGTTGGTTCTCTAAATTAACATTAATAATATTTACAATTTCAAAATTAATAGTAGTAATTGTCGAATGGATATTAATTGCATTACTCCACACGAGTTAATCGCCGGGAGAGAAATAGAAAGATCTCACAAGAGTTCATAAATTTTTCTTTTTCTTTTTTTGTTTTTTTTTTCATTAACTTCATTTTAACAAATAAATAATTCAATTTACTCTCTATATTTTGTGATTTAATATTTTGATATTGATTTTTTAATCCCATATTTATAATATTCTAGTTCTTTGAATCAATTTCTTTTTATTCACCAACTATAATGCCTATTGGACTTGAATTGTGTTGTTGTTGTCGGAGTCGGACCGCCACATATATATATATATATATGTGTAATACATATATAATTTTTATAAAAAAGACCTATTTAATATATATATATATATATTTATGTAGAAGGCTTGTAAAATTATTTCATAAATGAATAATATTTATGAAACGTTGCTTTTCTGAATTAGTATCAATAATATTTATATTTTTAAAATTAATTAGTAATCATGGTCTAATAGATATTAAGTGCATTATTGCAGTCGAGTTAATAGTCAGAGAAAAATCGACATTTCTCACAAAAGTTAGTGAATTTTTTTTTTTTGTTTTGTTTTTGTTTTATTTTAAATTTTTTATTAACTTCATTTTAACAAATAAATAGTTCAATTTATGCTGTAAATTTGTGATTTGATATTTTATACTGATATTTTGATCCCAAATTTTTAATATTCTAATTCTTTGAATCAATTTCTTTTTTTTCACCAATTACGGTGGTTATCGTTGGACTTGAATTTATCGTTGGACTTGAATTGTGTCCTCGCTTTCGGAGTCGTACCGCTGCACCGCAGCTGGCCGCACCATGCCTGACACCTCCACAGGACGTCCGAACGTCTCGCTTTCGGGGTCACAGAAATGTCCGATGACAACAACTTTATTTTTTAAATGATGCTTTTAGCTAGGTATCGTTGAAACCTAGTTGTACCTCCCCTAATATCAAGTACCAATTGAGTCAAGAGTCAGATTTAAGAGAATAAGTGTGATCACACTCATCCTCCGAAGTGCGTTGCAATTATACATATATTATTTGCTAACACACCATCATCATCCCGTTCATTTCATCCAGGGATATCTAATTATTTAGAAACGCACAAGTAACACACAAACATCTCGTTTTATTCTCCATGATATATAAATATTTTAGCACTTTCTAATTAGAATTAACTTCCGCAAGTTTACTTTTCAGCCTGCATTTTTTTTTGATTAAATATAGGATATTTGCATATTTTTGAATTCGACCTGAAAATTCACCGGTTAAAGAGATTCTTTTCAAAAAAACAAATTGATGAAGTTTTTGGAGTTACTACACGGACACGCATGACACTATTTTCATTCTATACATATCATTTTTTTCTCAAAGATATTTTTAAATCTTCTAAAATTCATCAAGCAAATTTTGGCACCGTTTTCGGAGAATAAGCCTAGTATCTTTGTTTTATTGAAAAATATTGAATTTAATGCTAATTTATTTAGTTAGATTTAATTCTGATTTTTTTTTTTTTGAACAACAAAAGTGTGTTTGTTTGCGGTATTGGATTTTAGTTTGGGATTTGAATAGTAAAAAATTTGAATTTGAAAGTGGTATGATGTGATATAAATTTATATTGATATAATATTTTTAATATAAAATTAATTTGGGAAAGTTGGATAAAAATCTTTCTAAGAGAAATCCACTTGTAATTCAGTCCCTATTTGAAATCAATTAGTCTACAATCCCTACTTTATGTATTATGCTTGTTATATATAACTCTCCAATTTGTGTTTTCCCTCAGTCAATGTTGTATACGCAAATAGGTATTTGAAATAGGTTGATCGATACTTTATATCTACATTACCTACCGCTCTACCCCATTATAATCTTATATACTTATATTAAATATCGCGTAGGTTTTTTTTATTGTGAATTAAAAAAAACAGTTAATCACGATGTAACAGGGTTGAGTTAGAAAACCTCTCATAACTCCCCTCACCTCGATTTTAAACCTTGCCTCTTCTATCTTCAAGCGAACCAACGCTCTCTAACCCTTGGCGATTAAGTAGCTACCAATCGGTGCAAAAATGTTGAAAAAAAAACTGACCCGCTCCCATCCCCCAAGATAAGCTTGAAGAAGTAAGTGTCTGGTCGGACATTTTTCTATATTTTCTTTTGTTGACATTAGTATTGTATGTTGTAGTTTGTCGATTGTTTGGAGTGTAAGTCCTGGTCCCATGTTTGTATATCTCGATTGGGTGTTGAGGGGCCCTAGGTGATCTGTGTAGTTGTGTTTGTTAATTGGGTTTTAAATTGTTTATAAGTTTGCCCAAATAGACTGGGTTGGGTATTTTATTTTGGCACCGATTTTGGGTGATTTTTGTTTATTTTGTAGATGTATATTTTGTTTAGTCATATTTTAGTTTTTTTATGTGATTGTTCGGTTATTAGGTACACTGAGTTGCATTTTTTAGGTCTAGTTTGCTAAGTAGTATACTTTTAGGGGACTACCGTGTACTCGGAATGTGTTGTTACGTACGCCTGATAGATTCTGATAAAATTTTAAATAAATTCGAGATTTTGGTAATATGGACTGATGATATTTATTTATAGACTGTGAAAGGAATACAAATTGGTTAACAACCGGTTTGCAGTACCATTTTTCCACAATGAGGTGGAGAAAATGAAGAAATATATATTGGATGAACATAGTAGAGCTATTAAAATGACTCTGGTCGGCCATTTTCTGGACTGCCCGAAGATGAGGCTGCCTTGGCACCGCCTTCTTGCCTTGATTAATAACTTTAGCCAGGAGTCCACACCATTCAACATTGGAGCCAACATTGAGTTGTCCTTTGATATGGAGGAATATTCTATAGTCTTGGGATTACATTTGAAAAGAGTTTACGTTACGAACAACGCATTAATTGACATTGAATGCTTTGTTTGGAAATTTGGGGGCAAGCCGTGTTTTATGGCCCATGCCGAGGTGTTGCAGAAGCTGCAGAAGGCTCTAGAACAGGGGCTGGAGCTTTTATCCGTTGCTGATGTAGCGTGTCTCTTTATTTTGCTTATTTTTGCAAATATTCTATTTTTCCATGAATTATTTTGTACCGCTATTTTTGTTACCGTATGTGGATGGCCTTACTATGAATGGTGACTATGCATGGGGACCTGCAAGTCACTAGTATCTGCTGAAGTCGATAAACGATTTCAAGTCGAGAAAACAAAATATGACAAACTGCACAATTGGTTTGTTGGTAAGCAATATGATGTCATATTTGTTAATTTCTTCTACTTATTTATGTATATTGCACAATAGGTCTGTTTTTATTATTGTTAGATGTAATTGGATTATTATTACTTGCAGGCTTGGTTTAACGAACGAGTCTCAACATGGGAAGGTAAGATGCATACCAAAGGTACCACGGATTTTTTAGTGATTGCACAGCCTAAGTCCGATCTCCAAGTATTGCTGAAATGATCAAATTATCGTCCATGAAGGGGACATGTATTTAAGACTTTTATCAAATAGGAACAGAAAGAAGTTTGTTCGAGCAATCTGTCATACTTCAGAGGTAAATGCATTATCCAATATTGCTACCATTGTAAATGAATAAAGTGATTTCTTATATGATATGATTAGCACATGTTGCAGGAATCAACTCAAGAAATTTTGGCATTGAAGATGGAGTTACGAAAAAAATGATGTTGCGATTGCAAAATTTACTCGTAAGTTGCAAAGAGCCAGATTTGGCGATATCGAGAAGGACAATGAAGATGCGGTGAGGATGATGGTGATGATGAGGGTGACACGGAGGATGAGAAGACATCAGAGCGGAGGGATGATAAGGAAGAGGAAGACACAACTGCTGATGAAGAAAAAAATAATTAGGCAATCGGGGACGAAAGCATTCTGAGGAGACAAGAGAGAAGGGAGAGGAGATGAAGGTGGATGAGAAGCAGACATATGAGGAATAGGTGGATGAGAAGTTGGTGGAGGAGAAACAATATGATGACCATTATGAGACAGTGAAAGAGAGTTGAGCCCGATCAGCGAAGCAAAAGAAAAATGCACCATTTTGGCCCAGAATGATTCGATAGAAAAGTCGGACGATAAAGGAATCGGTAGCTTAGAAGGGTTTAACCAGCTAATGGTCATTGAACCATACATTGCGCCTCTGGAGCTAAAGGTAAGTTAATTAATATAGTCAAGTACGTTTAGTAAGTCGCGGTTGCCCATCTATTGAATAATTATTTGCTCTGTTGAAATCGTAGCTGGCCAAGGAGTCCGTTAGTCATACTTTTGATAGGGTAGCTGATTCCTCGATCATACGTGGTGTAATGACACATAAGGATCGGAAAATGAAAAAAGAACTTGAATTTGTGACACCCCATGTATCAACATCACCGCGAAGGAGAAAAGTCAGAAAAACTTAGAAGACTAAAGGCAAGTCATCAGCTACCGACGTGGAGGAGCAATTATGTAGTTTGATACAAATATCAATCGTCTGACTTAAATACTCCAGCTAGTTTCTTATATACCCAAGTTTGGTGAGGTAATACTTCTACAGTGAATACAGATATCTACAGTAACATGATTATCTCCATTTATTAGTTTAGGAACCGTTTGTTGTTGGGGATGATAGGGAGTCCGACAGTACTTCTAGAATAAATGTCGAAGCTAAAAAGTGGGAGATGTACAGTAATAATGACCAGTATTATGGAAGGAGCACATTATCCGACGATTAGATGAATACCATTGAGCTTGTCTTCTTTTCCATTTGGTATTGCCATTCACAATAAGGGCATGTTATATTCTTTCTTAATTGGTTAGTTTTTTACATTTGCGGCTATCATTTTGTAGGACAATGTATGGCTGCAGGGTATCGTGTTGTATCGTCCGATTCAGTTATAGAATCTCTTTTGACAAGGCTATCAAGGGTGAGGTAATTGATGTCTACCTACAGTACTTGTGTAGCACTGAATTCCGGCTTCAGCACAACATGGCAGTGCATTATGGGTGTTTGCGTGGTTCTTATCGATGAGTTCCGTATTTGGAATTTTTACATTTAATATTTCAAACCACACTCCTATTGTCATTTCAATTTCATTGTTGGATTTCTAGAAAGCTATCGTCAATGGGCTAACACCCTCAATAAGAGGAGGAAATGAGCTGAGTATTAACAAGGGTAATGTAATGGTATTTGCTAATTTTCTACAGGAGACTGTATCCAACAAGATTACCGCAATCATGGAGAAAATCTGGAGTAGGTGCTGGTATATATTTATTTTAGTGCACACCAGATTTCACTGGCATCTATGTGTACTAGACACTGTAGTTCGAGTTGTGCTTGAGTGCAATACACTGCGTAAGCCGTTCAGGCTAGGGAATACGAAGAAATTGGTGCACTTAAGAAATAAATATAATTAATTGAACGTGGATAAACCTAATTACATAATAAAATTTTATGTTATTTTTGTAGACACAATTTTTAACCTTGTACCTGAACGCAGTATGCCTATGGCACATGGTGAATGAGACACCCAAGTACATAAGATGTCGACATCAAGGTGACACTCTCGATTGCGGTCCTTTGGTCTGCATGTTCGCCGAGTGTTACGTCCATACAAATTTGGCAGTCAATCACATTTGTGGCATTGACGACAAGTTTGATAATGTAAAGAGCTTCATGGTAGACTTTGATGAGCAGAACAAGGTAAGTGAACGTCTGTAATGAATTTGGGATTGATTTGGGTTGTGTTATTTGTGCTTGATTTGAGTAATGTGTTATTTTTGGGTTGAAGTTTTGGTTGAATTGGTTTGGTTTCCCTCATGTTTGATGGGATTGTATTAAGATTGATTGAATGATTGAATCGTAGGTTGAATTTGATGAAACTTAATATTTAGAGCATTATGAATTGTGTCGTGAATGATTCTATTATTAATTCTTCACATGGTTAGAATTGAAATAATGCATATGATGTATCTCCAAAATGGATTAATGTACCCATTTAATTAGATCGAAATACCTTCGAAGTATATATATGTGCTCATATACATGTTACCCAATAGTTAGGAAGGTTATCCTTGAGCAACGAGCTAAAGAAGTTATGCATACTCCTCTTAAATTGAAATTAATTAATTCATTACAAGACCTTGCAATGGTAAAGTAATGCCTACAACGAATAGAAGTGCATTCACAGATATTTGACTACATTACTGGCGTACCTAAGAAAGAAAACATATACATGTACTACGAAGGTTTATGCCCTCGTCACATTGATACGCACTTCTTGTCAAAAACGAAAGGTCTCGATTATTTAATGACATACCTATATGAAGCTAGTCAATACCCTAGGTTACTTATGCCCGATGGGTCTAAACTTCATTCTCGAAGATTAAGTGAAGAATAATATTACCTTTAGCAGTACCCGTACATGAGATGTATTCATCTTTAACGTAGTAAATTATACCAATCTAGAAGATTAAAAATTGCTTAGAAAAGTTAATAACACGATCCATGTGGGTGAACAATAGGCAATAAGGTTACTTAGTTGTGATGTTAGTAAGAATAGTACTTAGTTATGATGCATATGCAATGGTTGTACAGTTTAACAATGAGAAGTATTAATCTACTAATACTCTATCCAATTCTTTCACAATAATAGATTTCAAATACTATGAGGACGACATGATATTATAACATGTCATTCCTTCACACAAGTTAGCATAAATGGGTACCTCAGTCGTTTACCAATATACCTTCTAAATATATATGCATACATCTACTATTTCCTTACATACTTGCATCAGAGTGTTACATATGTCTTTATTTTTTATACATGCTATGGTTAGTATGGCGAGTTTTAATCTACTGATAGAACTCAAAGTGTATACACATTAGTTGAATTCAAACACTATGAAAATGACATGATATTATATTTATCATTCATTCCCATAGGTTAGCATCATCAGATACCTCAGTCAATCACTAACATACTTGCATAATACATATACATACTTCTAGTATTAACGCATATAACTTCAAAGTAGCAATATAATTGCGTGGCATGTGTAAGTTTGGTACTTAGTTGTGATGTACAGGTAATGGTTGTACTTAGCAACAACAGGTTTTAATCAACTACTAGAACTTCAAGTGATTACCCAGTAATAGAATTTTAAATACTGTGGAAACAACAATGTATTATATTTATCATTTGTTCCAACAGAGTTGCATAATCAAATATTTTAGTACATTATTAATTTAGCTATATAATATATTTACAAACCTCTACTATTTCATTATATACCTGCGTAATAGAACTATATACCACTTCCTATTGTAAAATATATCAACGGATCTAACCGGTTATATCCTATCGACACATAAAATAATTATATTATACCCGTTGAATACATAACTTTTGTATTAATACATATTCAAGAAGCAAATAAAATGTACAACAAAAGGAAAGGTTCACTAATCTACGCATCTGCTTATAATTTCTTCTATTATGTCTGAGATAGCCACAACAATCATATTTTTGTGGTTGTTTTAGCTGTTGGGTACGGAATTTTAGTTGGTATGATGCATGTATCCATGACTTTCGATATGTAAGGTTCGTAAGAAGCTACCTACATTTGTATTCATTGGTTATGCTAGCAATCATTCTTTCATGATATTGACATACAACAACACCTTGGTGTTTTTTTTCGATGTTGTCTGTAGGTAGTAAGTACTTGCCTCCAGATTTTACAGTAGTGTGGTGCAATAAAAACCATCGAAGAGATTGTAAAGATGTGTAATAAGGATGTAACGTCTTGAAGGTGTTTAAAGTTGTTCACTCCTTAACACGCCACTGCCATTATCTTGAATCAATCCGGCTTAGGTAGATATACTATGATCGATGTGCTAAAATTTTTTATAGCCCGTGGCATGTTATTGCATCATTTAACTTTCCATGGTGAATAGATGCAGTTGCTCTCTAAATACTCGGTTGAGTAAGATGGTTAACCATGCATTTTTTTTAACAAGAAAAGTATTATTATCATACACAAGTGGAATTTATTATTTACCTGAAAGAATTTTCATTCGTAATTTTTTATTTGTAATGCAGGGGCAAGGCTGAATGTTCGTTCTTGAACAAAGATGGAATATGTGGCATCTTTATCCTCGATGAAAGTACAAGTCTAATTTCAATGCAAAGATGCATTGTCGGGGAAGGTCGGACATTTAAGGGACTGCAGGAGTTTAGAAAATTATTAAAGAGTTATTCTATTTCCACTCATAAACATTTCAATTAACAAAAGAACAATTTAACCAAAATTATTGTGGTCTACATCGACAAGTATTGTGGTTGGCGTATTTATGCATACTTCCATGCTCATGATTTTTCATAAAATACATACTTTAGATGTGTTTAACATGAATACATAAATGTTTACAAGCCGTATTCTTTCATAAGGCATAGTTGTGCCTATATTCTACAAAAAAATCAATTAAAGATAAGTACAAAGACTACTTAATTATAATAGATGAGTAGCGTACATGCGTCCAACCGTGCTTCGGGGAGGCATGCTCTGTTGCTCGCTCATACACCATACAATCATATCCACAAACATTACCTTTAACAAGATATACATTCTCTACATATTGGCGACATCATTGTCGCACAATAACATCACATAGCTTTTCCGAATAGGTCCAATATATTGGAGTTTTACTGCCTTAATACTCACCTTATTCCATATTTTCGTAGATTCCTGTAAAGATCCGCCAACATAGAGCTCTCTTCCAAACCAATTATATGATGCTCACCTTCATACAACAAATGATTCATAATTTTGGACTACTTTGCTCCATGTCCGTCAGAACCTATCAATCCAACAAATGTATTAACTATGTTAAGTCATATAAACGATTCAATAATCTTACACATAATATACTAAAATCATATATTCTTACGGAATTCCAGTAATATACTAATCTCAAATAGCAACAAACTACCAAATTCACTAAATAACAATTACGACATACTTCACATAATAGCAACAAAAATACCCAATAACAACTAAATTCATTATCAAAAGTTGTCTCATAAAGGATAGCCTAGTGGTGTGGAGGTTGGACTTGTAACTATAAGGTCATGGGTTCAAACCCCCGACGCCTCAGGTCACCTGCCACACATGGTTCGCCTAGTGTCACTTGCCTGTCGGACCTAGTTTGCAGGGTATTAGGATTCATACTCGTTTAACATGCAACAATATTTTCCCTAAAATAGCAATTTCTTTACTAACCAAAATGCTAGTGATACAAATACTAACATTGCAAATATTCGACTCTAACGTCATCAGAGAACAAAGACGACCGGCCACTCTAGAGGTCAGGGTCTCATTTACTTTTTGCATGTTGATCTTTGAATATTAATTATTATATCAAAACGTAGTACACATTAAGAAAAAATTGCAAAAATACTTTTATTAATGTCTTATAATACTAATAGAATGAAATTCGTACAAAAAAATTATACAAACATAAGGATATTTTTAATGTTAAGTACAATAACGCAAAAGGTAAATATGACCCTTGGAGGCGGACGGAGGGAGTACTAATATTTCTAAAACTCAGTGCAAAAAGCAAACGGATAGATAGATATGAGACGGAGTGTAATATCCCGATTTCGGAGTGTATAAAATAATATTGTTGTAGCAAATAAATATTTTTATAATATTTTGAAATTAAGAAATTAATATTTTAGAATAAATTATATTCATATTTTGTATATTAATTATGATTTAAAAGACGGTTAAAATGATAAATATTAATAACAATAAAAAAATATAATATATAATAATAATAATAATAATATAAATTATATATAAATATATGAAATAAACAAACAAACCAAACCCATCTTACAAGGAAGAAGCATACGTCCAAGGAGGAAAGAAGAAGAAAGGAGGATGAAGAAAAAAAGAACTTGAAAAGTTTCGTTGTCCGATTTCGATTCTGACTTTGATATTGTATTTTTTGTTAAACGTATAGTTTAGTTATAAATTTTAATATGAATTTGGATATTGGGATATTAAATTAGAAATTCTTCAAACATTCATAACTAGCTATTTGGCTATTTAATCGACTAATTGCTTTAGCTAATAGTGTATTCGTAGTCCTAGCGTTATATTATGAGAATTTCGTATCGATCCAAGTCGAATTGAAAACGGCAGTATATTGCACCTTCCTGTTTATTTATATCTTTAAGTATTTTTATTTAATAAACAGACAATATAAATATTATGAGGTATAAGAGTTTTATAGTAAGAATATCGTATTCTACTAAATATAAAAGTTTGAAGCCCAACGACCTAATTGTATAAATTAGCTTTTGAATAAGCAGGTAACTCCTATGGATAAGCATATAGCTCATCTGATTTGAGTAAATAATGGATCAGGTGTACGTTGGAGAAGATTTGAGTGAGATTGCAAAAGCTAGGGAGTGTCGATAAGAGGTAAGCAGTAGGGAATTGAATCTAATTTTAAGAAATTAGGTATGCATGTTGCGTGTGATTATGTTTATAATGTTAAGGTGATAATATACGGATCACTTTGTGAGTGCATGTATATATTTATATATATGTGTGTGCATATGCATATGTGAAACTTCTCATTTTATGATATTTGATATACGTATTTGATTGCGTTGGTGAATTTATGAAAAATGAGGATAGGTGAGCTGTCTCACCGGCCTTTTTCGGTTAATTCACTTATTTGACATGCTGCACACATATTGCACAGGTTATCAGATATGTTTTATGGATCTATCATTTAATCGTCTTGTGCGGTAGTGTTAGGCGAGGGCATCATCTGGGGTTAGAATATTCGACCCCGATGAACCGTAACACTTTGGCGATAGTGGACGATGGTAGTAGGACAACTGGGTCACTTAGTCGCACGGTCATTCAGGGATTAGACCCATTGTAGTTGAGACGTATTTGGTCTAATCATTCGTGTTCAGTGTTGTTCCACTCATTTGAGTAGCTACTAGTGAGGTCTACCGGTAGTTTAGGATCATATGTAAAACTCCAAACGTGATCCCGTTAGGGCGTGCGAGGAGGAGTATAGTTTCCAGATTTTCCTTGGGTGATTCCAGGTTGCACGGATTCTACTACATTACATGGGATAGGGCTAGTCAGTGGGGGTCCTATCTTCGCTATTACAGACTATGGGGCGTCTTGTGGTTAACGGTGACAACGTTCGGCTATCCATGTATTGATTTTGGAAGTCGTATGGTGGGTGTATGGAAGTGACCGGATGACCGTTATATTATTATAGGTTTATCAGGTCCTTTCTTGAGCTGAGGATTTTTCGGCTATTTATTGATAATGGTTTAGTGAGCTTGTTATTATGGGGCCGAGGTTATTCCGGCTGCTCACTTAGACAGATGCAGTGAGCCTATTATTATGGAGCCGAGGTTTTCCGGCTGCTCACTTCGACGGATGTATATATGTGTACATGTGCATGGTTTTCAAGTTTGATATCTTTGTTGCATCATTTCACTATTGGTATGGCATGGCATGACACGTATTTTATGAATGATGGAGATTAGACTTTATTTGAAAAAGTATGACATGACATATTTCACGTTAGTTCTTAAAATGGATTTAAGTCTAGACTTCTTTTAAGAAAAGTATTTGGTTCAGGTTTGCATGGCACCTTCGGAAAATGGGACGTCTCGGGATATAGAAAAACGGGTTGAGTGAGTGAACTTGCATCTATTGTATTATATGTAAATTTTTAATCGGAAAAACCTCTTGTTTAGGAGTGTGTTTTGTAAACATTCATAAATCAGATTTTGTTATATAATAATGCATTTTTATGGTTAATTTTAGCCTTAACACTGTATTGTGGGGCCCGAAGTAGGAGGTGACAACCTCATGATGCAGTGTGGCGGTAGCATCTCCAGTATGAGCCAACTAAGGTGCTACAAGTTGGTATCAAAGCATAGGTTTGGTAGATTTTGGCTCTTGGGATTAAAAATGTCTTGAAAATAATAATGATATTGAATTTGTTTGGTAAGGTTTGGGTTTTGTAGGTGCATTCATGTTAATGTGGTTTTTTTCTTTAATGTTATACCTGGTTTAATTGTGTTGCTAAGTTGATATTGAATCAGGGAAGCCTGGCCCAGTATGTCAAATTCTTGAGGTGATGGTTTATGTAGGGCTATTCGAGGCCCAGAGCTAGATCCTTCGTCTGATGAGTCATAGTATCTTGTGCCAGAGCATGTAGCAATAGAGGCACCTAGTCAGGATTTCTTTCGGAAGTTTATGGTTGCGATGATGCCTCAACAGAGGAGTTTTATTGATGTTGTGATGCGGCATAACCCACCAACATATTCTGGTTCCGTAGAGCCCGAAGTTCTTGAGTTCTGGGTTGAGAAGATGGAAAATATATTTCATGTTGTTCAGGTTCCACCAGATCAACGAGCTAATATCGGGGCCTATTTCTTGGAAGGTCTAGCAAATCGGTGGTGGTTAGGTGAAAAAACTGCAGGATTGGACTAAGTGGATATGACTTGGGATGAGTTCAGAGCAAAATTAAAAGCTAGGTTTATACCGTTACATGTTTGAAAAGCAAATAAGCAAGAGCTGCTGGACTTGAAGCAAGTTTCGATGTCAGTCGAGGTGTAAAGTTCAATGACCTGGAGGTGTATGTTCCTAACTAATTTTCCTGTGAGCGAAATAGAATTGATCATTTTATAGATGAGTTGCAGCAGAGGATTCAAGAAACTTTTGTTTCGTTGGATATCACTTCATTGTATGAGGCTTACGAGCGTGTTGTTCGATTATATCAGAATTAGGAAGTCAGACAGAGAAAAATGGATTATCAATATCAGTTTCGAGATAAAGGAAAAGCTAATTTGGAGGATGAACCAAAGGGTTAAAAGAAATGGTGGCAAATGTTCAGATATGGGCCATCGTATAAGGGAATTTCTATTAATGAACCCAGTCAAGAGAGGTCTCAACAATCAGGGGTTGTTTGTCAGCGTTGTGGAACAAGTCATTCAGGTACCCGTTGTAATAAATTTTCATTGACATGTTTTAAGTGTGGTGGAGTGATAAGAACCCCACATCATATAGTACCATTGAGCTCCCCATGGTTAAGTTTTTATTTCATAAGTCATTAGACAATGGATAAATTTATCCAAGTATGTCACATTGAATGTAAGCTCCAGTTTTATTTGTGAAAAAGAAAAATGGAAGTTTGAGGTTTTTGTATTGATTAGCGTGGGCTGAATAAAGTCATGGTACAAAACAAATATCCTATTCCGAGGATTAATGATCTATTTGATCAACTGAGAAGTGCAAGTATATTTCAAATATTGACTTGAGATATCATCAACTAAGCATTGCAGAGCATGATATTCCTAAGACAATTTTCCGTACTATAAACGGTCATTATGAATTTACGGTTATGTCATTTGGGTTGACTAACGCCCCAACTACGTTTATGGAGTTGATGAGGTGAATCTTTCAACCATACCTCGATCATTTTGTGGTGGTATTTATCGATGATATTTTGGTATATTATCTAGATAAAAAGACACATGCAAAACATTTGCGTGTGACACTAAATACACTGTGTGTGAGACAGTTATATGCCAAGTTATCCAAATGCGAGTTTTGGTTGAAAAATGTTGCTTTCTTGGGGCACGTAGTTTCTGGAAAGGGTATCTTAGTAGATCCTTCTAAAGTGGCGGCAATCTCAGATTGGCCAAGACCTACCAATCAATCAGAAGTAAGAAGTTTTTTGGGTTTGGCAGGGTATTACCAAAGATTTGTTCTTGATTATTCAAAGTTGCGAAACCATTAACTAATTTGCTGAAAAATGACGCAAGGATTAATTGGGATCGTGAGTGTGAGTCCTCTTTTGTAGAATTGAAACATCGATTGATTTCAACACCAGTCTTGGCTTTACTAGTAGAGGGTGAGGATTTTGAAGTATATAGTGATACTTTGAAATGGGGATTGGGATGTGTCTTAATGCATAATCAAAGAGTTATTGCTTATGCATCACGACAACTAAAACCTCACGATGAGAATTATCCTACATATGACTTGGAGATGGCAGTAGTTGTGTTTTCTTTGAAGATTTGGAGGCACTATCTTTATGGTGCTCATTGTAGAATGTTTACTGACCATCAGAGTTTGAAATATATCTTCACTCAAAGAGAATTAAATTTAAGACGAAGAAGATGGTTAGAATCTGTGAAGGATTATGATCTTGAAATTGTATATCATGAAGGCAAAACAAATGTTGTAGCTGATGCATTTAGTCAAAAACCAAGGCATAAATTGGGTTTCATATCAGTTGCCGATGAACTATGCCAAGATTTAGTACAGATGAAAATTGAGGTACTTGGACGGGGCATAACTCTGGGATATTTGCAAATGATGCAAGTTGAGCCTGAAATTTATGATCATATTAGAGCAGCTCAAATGGAAGATAATAACATGGTCGAGCTGGCTATAAAAGTTCAATACGGTCAGACTCAAAACTTTAATATTGCTTCAAATGAGAGTCTTCGATTCAATGGGAGATGGTGTATCCCAAAGGACCGAAGCGATTTGAAAGAGCAAATTATGAGTAAGGCTCATAATACACCATATTCAGTGCATCCATGAGGGATTAAAATATATCAAGACTTAATTCAAAATTTTTTGTGGAAGGGCATGAAGAAGGATGTAGCCAAATTTGTTGCACAATGTTTAAATTGCCAAAAGGTGAAAGCAGAACATCATAGACCAATAGGGTTGCTAAAACCTTTAGAAGTTCCACTCTGGAAATGGGATTCTATTACAATGGATTTTATGACAAGATTCCAAGGGAAAAGTCGGGAACAAATGCAATTTGGGTGATTATAGATAGATTGACCAAGTCAGTAGTGTCTATTCCAGTACGTATGTGAGTATGTAGAAGTTGGTCAAATTATATGTTCATAATGTGGTTAAACGACACGGTATTCCTGAGGTGATCATATCGGATCGTTACCACATTTTCAATCTCAATTTTGGCAAAAATTGTAGAAAGTATTTGGTACTCAGTTGCATATGAGTATTGCATTACATCCAATGACTCATGGTCAATCAGAGAGAAATATCTGTATTATGGAAGATATGCTAAGAGCTTGTGCAATAGAGTTTCAAGGAGTTGGGAGGACCACTTGGATTTAGTGAAATTTTTATATAATAATAGTTATCAAGCAAGTATTGGAATGATTCATTTTGAAGCTCTTTATGGCCGAAAATGCAAGACTTCTCTAAGTTGGGATGATATGAGTGATCAACTGCTATTAGGTCCAGAAATAATCAAAGAATCAAAATTAAGATTCGAGTTATCAGAGAGAAGATGAAGACAACTCAAGATCACCAAAAAAGTTATGCCGATAAAGTCCAACGTGAGGGTCAATTTCGAAGTGGAGATTTCGTCTTGCTTAAAGTATCTCCAATGAAAGGTATTAGAAGGTTTGGAAATAAAGAAAAATTGAGTCCGCATTATGTTGGACCCTATAAAATCATCGATCGAGTTGGGGATTGGGCTTATCGGTTAGCACTTCCAAATTCTATAGAACGAATTCATAACATGTTCCATGTATCACAGCTTCGTAGGCATATTGCATATCTTTCTCATATTTTATCTCCAAAAGAGCTGGAGCTAACTGAGGATATTTCGTATGAGGAAAGACCTTTTTGGATTATGGACACAAAGGTTCGAATCATGATAAACCGAAATATTCGCATAGTGAAAGTAACGTGGTCCCTGCATGGAGCGTAAGAGGCCATGTTGGACGTAGAACAAGAGATGTTTAAAGCATACTTACAGTTGTTTAATTAAGTAGCGTTGTTATACATTTGAGTTTAGATTTCGATGACGAAATCTTTTTAAGAGGAAGTGAATTGTAATGTCCCAATTTCGGAGTGTATAAAATAATATTATTGTAGCAAATAAATATTTTTATAATATTTTAGAATTAAGAAATTAATACTTTAGAATAAATTATATTCCTGTTTTATATATTAATTATGATTTAAAAGACGGTTACACGGATAAATATTAATAACAATAAATATAAAATATAATATATATATATATATAACATAATAATAATAACAATAATGATAAGGATGAATGATAAAAGCATTGATGATGATGATAATAATAATAATAATAATAATAATAATAAATTAATAATAATAATAAATTAATAATAATAATAATAACGTTTCCTAATAATAATAATATAAATTATATATAAATAAATGAAATAAACAAACCAAACCAAACCCTTCTTAGAAGTAAGAAGCAGACCTGCTGGGAGGAAAGGAGGAGGAGGAAAAAAAAGAAAGGAAAAGATGTAGCTGTCCGATTTCGATTTCGACTTCAATATTGTATTTTTTGCTATAGGTATAGTTTAGTTATAATTTTTAATATGAATTTGAATATTGGGATATTAAATTAGAAATTATTTAAAAATTCATAACTGACTATTTTGACTATTTAATCTACTAATTGCTTTAGCTAATAGTATATTTGTAGTCCTAGCCTTATATTTTGAGAATTTTGTATCGATCCAAGTAGGATTGAAAACGGCAGTATACTGCACCTGTCTATTTATTCATATCTTTAAGTATTTTTATTTAATAATCGGGTAATATAAATATCATGAGGTATAAGAGTTTTATAGCTAGAATATCGTATTCTGCTAAATATAAAAGTTTTTTAAGCCCGACGGCTAATTATAGAAATTAGCTTTTGAATAAGCAGGTAACTTATATGAATAAGCATATAGCTCATCTGATGTGAGTAAATAATGGAGCAAGTGTACGTTGGAGGAGATTTGAGTGAGATTGCAAAGTTAAGGAGTGTCGATAAGAGATAAACAGTGGAGAATTAAATTTAATTTTAAGAAATTAGGTATGCATGTTGCATGTGATTATGTTTATAATGTTAAGGTGATAGCGGATCATTTTGTAAGTGCGTGTATATATTTATATATATGTGTGCATATGCATATGTTGAGACTTCTCATTTTATGATATTTGATATACATATTTGATCGCGTTGGTGAATTTATGTAAAAAGAGGATAGGCGAGCTGTCTCACCGGCCTTTTACGGTTAATTCACTTATTTGACATGCTGCACACATATTGCACGGGTTATCAGATATGTTTTATGGATCTATAGTTTAGTCGTCTTGTGCGGTAGTGCTAGGCGAGGGCATCATCTGAGTTTAGGATATTTGACCCCAATGTACCGTAACACTTTGGAAATAGTGGACAATATTAATCGGACAACTGGGTGAGTTAGTCGCAAGGTCATTCAGGAATTAGACCCATTGTAGTTAAGATGTATTTGGTCTAATCATTCGTGTTCGGTGTTGTTCCACTCATTGGAGTAGCTACTAGTGAGGTCTACCGGTAGTTTAGGACTATATGCCAAACTTCAAACGTGATCCCGTTAGGGCGCGTGAGGAGGAGTATAGTTTCCGGGTTTTCCGTGATTCCAGGTTGCACGGATTCTACTACATTACACGGGATAGGGCTAGTCAGTGGGGGTCCTATCTTCGCTATCACACACTATGAGGCATCTTGTGGTTAACGGAAACAATGTTCGGCTATCCATGTATTGATTGTGGGAGTCGTATGGTGGGTATATGGAAGTGATTGGATAACCGTTATATTATTATGGATTTATCAGGTCCTTCCTTGAGCCGAGGATTTTTTGGTTATCAATTGATAATGGTCTAGTGAGCTTGTTATTATGGGCCGAGGTTTTCCGGCTGCTCACTTCGACGGATATATATATGTGTACATGTGCATGATTTTCAAGTTTTATATCTTTGTTGCATCATTTCACTATTGGTATGGCATGGCATGACACATATTTTATGAATGATGGAGATTAGACTTTATTTGAAAAAGTATGACATGACATATTTTACGTTAGTTCTTAAAATGGATTAAAGTCTAGACTTCTTTTAAGAAAAATATTTGGTTCAGGTTTGCATGGCACCTCCTGGATAAAGGACGTCTCGGGATATAGAAAGACGGGTTGAGTGAGTGAACTTATATCTATTGTATTATATGTGAATTTTTAACCGGAAAAATCTCTTGTTTAAGGGTGTATTTTGTAAATATTCATAAATCATATTTTGTTATATAATAATGCGCTTTTTATTTTAGCCTTAACACTGTATTTTGGGGCCTGAAGTAGGAGGTGACAACCTCATGATACAGTATGACGATAGCATTTCCAGTTTGAACCAACTGAGAGTGTTACACGGAGGGAGTATAATTTTATTCTATATATTCTTTTCTTTCTAGTATATAATAATAATTTACATTTAGTTATGATATTACAATAACATGTGTATAATTTGACAAAGTTATTATTATTATTATTATTATTATTATTATTAGGGGGACTTTGATTTAAATCCCTGTCAGGTAAATAGCATTTAAGTTCAGTCCCTCCAGACTATTTCAAGGCACTACACTCCCTAGTTTTGTAAAATATTTACAGATAGCTCCCTACTATCCATTTTGCCCCTGAAATTATGTTTATATGTAACTAATATATTATGTACTTATGTTGCGTTTATGTAAACCTACGTTCTTTATTTACATACTCTAAAATTGGCGTGCTATACAAATTTAATTTCAAAGTGATGTACCTTGGTTTATTATTTATATACTATAATTGGTTACAAAAATAACACAAAAATAACCGAATTTAAAAATACACACGATCTCAATCATTTTTTTTTTTTTCCAAAAAATCTTCACCTTCTACTTTTAGGTTGTCGTCTCCAACCGCCATTCTTGAAATCATCACCGCCACTGCATTGAAAATTTTTTGTATCAAAGACCAACCGAGAGGATAAAACAAAGGTGCACAATCTTCTCAACATGTAGAAAAGAGTTTCTCTCCGAAACAAAGTTTAAGAATTAAGTTAATTTTTTTGAATTTGGTAAAAATCGATATTTTAGTTATGTACTTTCGAATTTGTGGCATACTGTAATACTTGTATTGTGTCTCTATCTAGTTTGTACAAGTCTAACACTACAAAAAAAAATAGTATATTTGTAACGGAATTCCGTTCCTAAAGTTCACGTAGCTAACGTAATTTCATCTCTAATTCCGTCTCTAATATCATTAGTAACGGAAAAAGTGGAGTTAGGAACGAAAAAACATCGTTACAAATTTGATATTTTCTTGTAGTGTAAGTACCAGCCGAGCTTATTTCGACCTTGTAACTCATCATCGTTTCAATTATAATTTATTTTAATGTGTTTTAAATTGAAAATAATCTTATTTTATATAGAAGTGTGTTCATTATCATACTGTTAGGTTTAGTTTTATAGTAAAACAGTTGCAGTATGAGGTGGGTGGAGTTCAATTCTTTTCAAATATCGTTGGTGTCGATTTCTCATGTGACATTTTTACATATTGAACGTGTTTGTTGATATCTCTATCACATTGTTGGTTGTTTATGTATTTATTTTGTTGATTTATGAAAATTCTGATTGTTTTTACTATTGTGCCTTAATGTCTCAAAATGCTTTTAGTTACAACAAATAATATATAATGTGTATCCTAATTTTCAATTGGTGTTCCTCTATAAAAAAGTTATATACCTATATAGTTATATCGTAAACTTGAATCGGTGTTGTATATACTTTTGCAGACTTATGTATGTGTTTAAAATATTGTCAGAACCAAGGTGAGAGCCATGATTGCGGGTCATTAGTATATTTGTTCTCTGAGAGTTACGTTTTATGCAACACGAAATTTATCCACCTAGCAGATGAACTATCGAATTTAACGATATCAAAACATATCAAACAAAATTTATTGTAAAGATTTACCAGGAGATCGTAGAGGTGTTGTATAGTATCATTTTTCAGATTTGTATGTTAAGTTTTATGCATAAATTGAGAATAAGTAAAGTTTGAAGCATATGGATTCTAGTTTGGGGTAGTTAGTCATTGATGTTATATTTTGCCAAGAAAATTTGAGATTCATTATAATTTCTAATTTAACATATGACATATGTGATACACATTAAATATAAACATTGGTATTAGAGGTACCCACACACATAATTAAGATATATGCTTTGGTGCACAAAATTTCACGGTTGGTTGTAGAGAAACCCTTAAATTTGAATAATATACTTCCAATGAAGACATGTGTTCCTCATTTAACTAAGTTACATACTCCAGACACGATTACATGTACTTTTATTAAAAAATAGGCTTTACATATTCGACATATAGTAAAAAGATGTGTACTCACTATACTGTTCTGAAAGCACCGATTGGTACGTTTATTGTACACCTCAATGACAAATGTTTACTTATAAAGTGGATAGTTCTAATATGTCTTATGTATAATATTTACTCCGCATACCTTCTAATACATTTGTTTGTTGGGATGTTTGTTCCTAGTCTACAAAATGATAACATGGATAAAGCCAATAAAGAGTGTGGGGGTGTCGAGAGACCTTTAAGTGGACAAATTCGACGAAATTGCAATGATCTATTCAACCCACAACTGTCCAAGTTAGCTATAATCATGGTTGGGTGTCGAGAGACCCCTAAATAGGAGCTGCATACCTCCAATGATGATATTTGTTCATGTATTCACTAAGTTACATACTTCTAAATTTATTAAATGTACTTATATTAAGGAATGAACTTTATAAGTATTTTTATTCATATTTTACATATATTGAGAATATATGTACTCCTCAAATATTTTGAAAGCATTGATGACAGGTTTCATGTACACATCAATGACTAATACATTCTTTATAAGATGAGATGATTCAATATGCCTCATGCATAATATTTACTTACTATACCTAACATAGTTGTTCTTGTTGTGAGTTTATTCATACTCTAAAAAATACTTGCATAGACAATCATAATACAAAAAACATCATGCATCATTAGCTATGTAGTAACTTCAAAATGTTTATTACTATGGTTCACTACATGATATGTTATGTCATATATATTCTAAATGACATTTTCATCTATCCTTGAGTATATGGATAAGTGATCTCATAAATCATATTAGAAATATCCGTTGATGCACACTAACTTCCGAGAAAGTGGGTATGATATAATCAACTAATAGCTATTTGATTCAACGGTAATCAATGACAAATTTTGGATAGATTTTGAAATACTCATGTTTACAATAATTATACTTATATACGAATATGAATACTTTCATACACAAATATGCACTCTCTTACTCGAATATGTATACATCTAATATTAATGAATATGCTCCCCGAACGCCATAACATACTCGTATTTTGATTGTAGCAACTTCTTCAAAAATATTAAATACCCTTATAAATAAATTTGATTTATGTTTCCAGATGGAATAAAACATCCTGACAAAAGGTAATGACATTGTTGAGTGCACCAAACTATTCAACGACTCAGTTATAGTATTATTTATTATTCCCTAATGAGTCTCTTGAAATAGATCATTCGTCTCATACTAGCGTTGCAGTTGAGAAATTAAGTTTCAGGCAATTGGCATGGCCTCTATAACATACGTTATATGCTGCTCAAAATCCTTCTGTAGAGGGACATAACTGACTTGTTGAAAATGAATATCCATTGCTTCTTGTTGTGCATCGGATATCTCCGCATTACCTATATGAAATGTAATTACTTTGTTGTACATATAATAATAAATGGCATATATTTTACATATAGCTGAGTGCGAAAGTTGCCAACTAGGTGCCGAAGACAGTATGCATAGTGGGCTCTAGAAAATATCGCATGAATTGACTATATAAGTTCCGAATGTCTATCCGAAAAAAGTGTACTAACTCCAATTATTGACCATCAACGTAAAGAACAAACTTTAAACTACAACAAACCATTCCCAATTTTTATCATTTTTTGCAAACACTACTGCATAGCTACAAGTTTTTAACATTATCTAATACAAACACATAAGATAAATATCAAGGGTCATATATGATTAATTATAGTATATAACAAAAAAATCAGGGTATTTTCAAACAAACGCATCATACGATATCAGACAACATGGGTATAAGATTAATGAATATAGGTATACTACACTGGAAAAAAATACCCGTGAAAATACCTACGGATACTAGCAGGGAATCGCAACGGCCCCCACAAAACTTTTCCCTTATATATATTTTCCCAAACGAAAGGTTATAATAAAACCCAATTAGCAGCTATTGCAATCATAATTTCAAAAAAGACAAAAATCATCGAAATAATAATAAAATACTTACTAGAATGGACCGCAAGCCCTAACAGAACCATCGTAATTAACTAACAAAATAATCGCACCAATAGAACATCACGCGCTGAAGAATCGAACATTATTCTTACCAGTTTCTCTTTTGCGTGAAATAAACCTAAAATTTTGGATTTAGATTTGAAACCCATCACAGTCACCAACGATCACATACTCCTCCTCGCGAACAAAACTGAACGATGTAGACAATCTTTTTTCTTCGCACAAATGAAATCAAATGCTGGACACAATTTCTTCCTCCGCGCGAAAGCAAACCTACAAATAGAGAGATAAAATTGATATTAATAAAATGTATTTTGGATTGAAGGGCAAAACTGGAAATGAAAAAATAATTGGGAGTTAATGGTAAAGATTTTTAAAAAGGGGGGAGTGCAGTGTTTATTAAAATGGTCTAGGGACTGAATTTAAATGTGAAAATAGGTATGGGTATTTTATTCCAATTGTCCGTTATTATTATTCATTTAAGTATATTTAATTTTAGTTTCAAAATAAATTAATTTTTATTAATATATTATTTCTTATGTCCCAGTTATTTTTGTCCATGTTACCGTAAATACAGAGATTTTGATAAAGTATAATTCTTAAGTATTTAAGAAGTGTATTAGTAACAATATAATAAAAATAATTATAAATTAAGATTAAGATAATTAAATAGTTTGATTAAAATTAAGAAAATTATAAATTATAAAATTTAAAATGTGATTAAAGTGAAAAAAATTGCAAAGATATCCTCCATGTATGTCTTATTATCACTTTTATCTTGTATTTATCTCGTTGGTAAAATATATCTCACATGTTTGAAAAATCGCTATATTTTTATATCATTTGTCACACACCACTACGCGTTGTGTGAATGTCACGCATGCTATAAAGGACATAAATAGCAATTTTTGCAAACATGTAAATATATTTTGCCAACGAAATAAATACAAGACAAATGTGATAATTGAGTATACATGATAGACATTTTTTCAATTTTCTCGATTAAAGTGTACCATTATATTTTCAAAATAATGACAAATTAGGTGGGACTAAAAAAAATTAAAAAAAGGAAAAAATTAAACATTGTATTCGGACTGTTATCACTTAAGTAAGGATAATATAGACATTTTATTGTAAAATTAAATAATGCTAGGGGTTGAATTGAATTAATTATCACCAAAATTACTTATTGTATCGGACTTATAATTAGGTCGGACCCAAATACATTAAAATAAATATGAGATTAGATCAGATAAAATAATATTATTCATCTTAATCTCGTACAGACATCCTTAGATATACATGTGTGAATTTTATAGTTTTTATTTAATTAATTATTGATACATTTATAAATTTATTTAATTTTAATAAATCAAGCCACGTCAAGCATGACCTAACCTTTATATGCCAAGGTACGGTACAATTCATCGTTCGTGCCATGAGGCTCAAATTTTTTTGGATATGATTTTTTCTTTTTTTTAGCATTCTGGTAGAATTTTCAATTATGTTTAGTTTTTTGCTGGTTCTATTAAAAAATAGAGTAAAAATCAAAAGCAGTCCCTGTCAAATTCTATTTTTTAAAATTTTTAGTCTTATTTAAAAACATTTATCAAAATTAATCTCATTCAAAAATTTATTTATCATTTTTGTCCCACCATTAAAATTTTAACGGAATATGCTGATGTGATTGTAACAAAATTTGAGTTGGCAGCCGATTCAAATGATACACAGCCGTGTTATATAAAACACGGCCGTGTTCAAGCAGTTAAAATTCAAACAACACGGGCATGTTTCAATTTTTTCTTATCAAGAAATACTGCATCATAACGCTATCCATTCTCACTCTATCTTCTTTTTCATTCTCACTCTATCTTCTTTTTCATTCTGCATAACATATATATATATATCAATTAATTTTCAAATTAATTCAAGGCCAGGGGACTACGGAAACGTCCGAGGACACTCCGAGCAACAGCAGGGCCCTACTTTACAGAAATTTGAAACTTTAAAATTGTGTTCTTTTGTGAGTTTTACTACAAATTTTTACTATTCAGATTTTTTTACCTCCAAAAATATCACATCAAACGATTATTTTTCTTTTTTATATTATACTACAAATTTATTTTACATTAAAAAAAAATATCACATCAACCTCGATTTATATCACATGAAACAACTATTCAAATTCAACTTTTTACTATTAAAAAATTCAAACCCCAAAACTAAAACCCACAAACAAACACACCCTAAGTGGCATCGGCGGACAAGTCGTGGCTACGCGCCACCATCGGCGACTCATTTCCGTACCTCAATTTTGAACTCTACCCATTCCACAACACGGCGGTGGCAGGGCTAATCTCAACGTCGATCTAGTTGACGCTCCATCAACTGCCCGATGAACTATGCCCGGAGCTACCTCTCTGACCTCCTTCCCCTGTGCGTCCGCTGCATCGTCTAATTCGATTCTGACTTGATCCTCATTGAAGACATTTCGAAGATCGCCAGAATCCCACTCTCCAATGGCCGCGTATCCCTTGGAGCGTTCTTGGACGCTGCCGTAGTCCCCTGGCTTTGAATAATTTGAAAAGAGATTGATATATATATATGTAATATTATATAGATATGTGTTATTGTTAACAAGAGGTTCTCCACACTTGGGCCGATCAGGTTTGTTTAGGCTCAGCCCACTTTTTGTCTTGTGGGCTTTGATCCACATATACATATATGTATATACATTCATAACACTAGGTTAATATCACTCCGCCGTCGACTTCATGTCTTCACTTTCATCATCACGCACAGTGCACAATTCATCTTCATTATCATCCTCAATCATACACTTCTATACACACACTATGCACAGTTGATTTATGGTGATTACTTGAATCACGTCACTTCGTATCACATCTCTCTCGTACTCTAATCGATCTCCGTATCGATTTTCTTTCATACGCCTTCTTGCTACTCTTTTCACTCTATTTTTGGTATGTTTCTTCGAAATGTTATGATCTATTTCTACTATGTTTCTATGGCTTGAATTGAACTCCTGGTGTACAAGATTAAAGGGAAGCACTGATATCAAAACTGATGATTTAGTTTACATCGTTTGGTTGTATCATTTCTCTTGTTCACTTTTTTTTGGATGATTTAATTTGTGATTGTGTAAGAGGTGTGTTCCTTTGTGAACACTGTGGTTCCCTAGTTGATTAATGTGTAATGATTATTTAGATCCCTTTTGATCGTGGACGAGAACTACTTTGATTTGTCCTACTTATGCACCGGTGCTGTGAAATAAATCTTGTGAATCGAGTTTAGCTGTTGCTCACTCGAACTTATATTTGTGTGGTTATTTTTTTACAAGTTACAACATGGTATCAGAGCCACTCTAACATCTATGGTCTTTTTCCCAAGTGTTGGTTTCGATTGTCCTCTGGATTTGTTGTAAGTAAAGGTGTGGAGGTAAGTCTCTGACTATCTTGTTTTTACCTCCCCATTAATTATGGGTGAAAATATCAGTCCGAACTCTGGTACATCATCTAATCCTTTTCTGGTAAGTTCAAATTACTTTGATCCGTTGTATTTGCACCCATCAGATTTATCAAATACTTCTCTAATTTCTTGTGTGCTAACTAGTTGTGAAATTTATGTTATCTGGAAAAGAGCTATGACAATTGTTTTAAAAGGAAAAACCAAGCTTAATTTTGTAGAAGGCAAAGTCCCTATGTCTGATGATCTTGAACTTGCTAAAAAATAGAGCATGTGTGATGCTATTATTATGTCGTGGTTGTTAAACTCTGTTGATAAATCTAGTTACAGTACACTTATTTTTTGTCCCAAACCTTCTAATATGTGGAACCAACTTAAGAACACATATGAAAAGTAATAGTACCAACATTTATGGTATCTTAAAGGAAATAGCTAACTGTAAGCAAGGAAATGACATTATTGACACTTACTACACAAGGCTGAAACGCCTTTGGGATCATGCAGCCTCGATTAAGGCTGTTGATACTTGAGTGTGCAATGCTAGACCTTCTTTTGATAGATATGAAGAAACTCAATGTCTGGTTCAGTTTCTCAAGGGACTAAATGATAGGTTTTCTGTTCTTAGAAGCACCATTCTAGCTATGAATCCACCCCCTTCTGTTACGGATGCTTTTAACACAGTAAGCCAAAGGAATATCATAAACATATATGTGGTGAGAATCCTTCATCTAAGAACACTGTAGCCTTTGCTGCAAAAAGAGCCATAAAGTCCAATGCAGAAAATGTCAATCGAAATGTTCTCATTGTGGTCGTAGTGGTCATCTAATGGAGAGCTGTTACCAATTAATAGGTTATCCTGATAAGAAACAAACCTTCAAAGTTAATTAACTTGGCTCTAATGTTGCTAATGCTTCTTGTGTTGAAAGTGTGAACAATGAAGCAACTATTACTACTTCAAAAATAGCTCTAACTTCTGATGTTTGGAATGAATTGATCAGGTTGCTAAAGGAAAAGAAGAACTTGGAGTCACCATAGTTCAACATGGCAGGTATGTCAGATGCTTATTCATGTAATTCTGCTCTCTCAGCTGATTGGATAATAGATTCAGGAGCTCCAGATCATATGGTAGCTAACAGAAACTTACTCTTTGATGTTAAACCTGTCAAAAATGGGCCAATACATGTTAGTTTACCTACAGAAAAATATGCAACTGTTGTTGAGTCTAGAAAATTTTTTCTGAACAGTAACATCATTCTGGAAGATGTCCTATTTGATACTGAGTTCACTTTAAACTTGTTGTCTGTTGGTAAGCTTGTTTCTTCAGGTGTTGTCACTGTAAAATTTTTAAAATGTGCTTGTGTCATTCAAAGTACCTTAGATGGAAGTATTGTAGGCACAGTTGAGTACTGTGGAGGTCTATAAAAAATACACAACACTCAGCCTTCTTTCATGACATATTCTAGCTTAAATGCTGGAACTATTAGATATACCCTGTGGCATCAACGCCTTGTACACCCTTCATTGGAGGTATCTGATTTACTTAATGAAGGTCTTGGTCTTTCTAAACACTTCTGAACTAGTTTGTGACATTTCTCATTTGGCAAAACAAACTATAACTCATTTCTCTTATAGTACACATAAGTCAAAAAGTCTGTTTGATTTTGTCCATAAAGATGTTTGGGGACCTTATCACATTAAAACCATAGATGGTTTCAAATACTTCCTAACTCTTGTGGATGATTTCTCTCGTGGGACTTAGGTCTTTCTTATGGAGAGTAAGTCTGAGGTTTTCATGTGCTTAACTCAATTTCTTGCCTTGCTAAAAAAAAAAAGAAAAGAAAACCAGTTTGGTAAGACTGTCAAGGTTTTTAGGTCTGACAATGGAACTTAATTTATAAATTCTCGCCTTGTTGATCTGTTTAGTAACTGTGGCATAGTGCATCAAACATCATGCACTTATAGTCCTCAGCAGAATGGTGTTGTTGAGTGCAAACATAGGCACACTTTGAATGTTGCTAGGGCACTCATGTTTCAAAGTCGTTGTCCTATTGATTTTTTGGGGGATTGTGTGCTTGCTCCTGTCCATGTGATAAATAGGTTGCCTACTCCCTTGCTTGATAAATTGAGTCCTCTTCAGGTTGTGCATGGATGAAAGCCATATTTAAACACCTTAAGAGTGTTTGGTTGCCTCTGCTATGCGACTAATCTGAATATCTCAGACAAGTTTCATCCCAGGGCAACACGTTGTTGCTTTAATGGCTATGCTGAGAATAAAAAAGGTTACAAGGTTTTAGATCTTGAAACCTTCACAGTCTTTCTTTCCTGTGATGTTAACTTTTATGATTATGTGTTTCCTTTCCACTCTGGTAGCTTAACAGATTGATCACATCAATGCATCCCAAAGTTTGGTCCTATTAACAATGTCTATGATGATTTTTTTGACATTTGTGAAGGCAATCATTTGGGAACACCTTTGGATGGTCCTCAAGAACATTTTTTAAATGAAAAACCAGGTGCTACCAATTATAGCAACACAAATAAAGTCTGTGAACCTCTACATGTCACAGAAATAACTCAAATATCTGAGGCATGTCCTAACACGCGTCAATGAAATAGAATACGTTGTATCCCTACCTACCTGCGTGATTATCAAATTTCAATAGGCAGTGTTGCTGTTAAATATCCTTTAAGTGCAGTATCTTGTCCTCCTAATGATCTGCCTAATGAGAGTTTTTGCTTGATGGCTAATCTGGACAGCCTGGTTGAGCCTCAAACAGTCAAGGAAGCCATCCTTGATCCCAAGTGGAAAGAGGCTATGGACCTTGAAATAAAAGTCCTTGTTGATAACAAAACTTGGGTTCTTTTTTATTTGCCCAGTGATAGGAAGCCAGTTGGCTGTAAGTTGGTGTTTAAAATTAAATATATTTCCAAGTCGAGCGATACAAAGCTAGATTAGTTGCTAAAGGTTTTAGTCAAAAAGAAGGCATAGATTTTCATGAAACTTTTTCTCCCGTAGTCAAAATGCCCACTGTTCGTTGTGTCATGTTTGTTGTTGTTAATAGAGGTTGGGAAATTTTTCAATTAAATATAAACAATATTTTTCTTTATGGTGATCTTTCACGAAATTGTCAACATGACCCCTCCCCCTCCCCCCTAAGGATATTCAGAAATGTTTCAAGGAAAATATTGTCTCTTAAGAAAGTCATTATATGGGTTGAAGCAAGCCCCGAGGCAATGGAATGACAAGTTGAAATCAACAATGGTTGAGTTCGACTTCAAACAATCTCTTCATGACTATTCCTTGTTTGTCAAAATTGAAAGTAATATGGTTGTTATAGCTTTAGTTTATGTTGATGATATTCTTGTGACAGGGAATAAGATTGAGAAGATTGTTGAATTCAAGAAATTTTTGAACAATAATTTTAAAATAAAAGATTTAGGTGTTGTTAGCTATTTTTTGGGAATAGAAGCCTTCAGGTGCAGTGAGGGGTTTGTTTTTTCTCAACGGAAATACTCCCTTGAATTAATCTCTGAGTTTGGGCTGCTAGCCTGCAAGCCCTCTTTGCTTCCCATGGAACAAAATTTGAAAATCGACAATGTTAAGAGTGATTGTGATCCCCTATTGTGTATCAACAGTTGGTTGGCAAGCTGATTTATCTTACTTTGACTAGGCCTAATATAGCTTTTCCAGTTCAAGTCCTGAGTCAATCTATGCACAAGCCTAAACAATTTCATATGCGTGCAGCTCTAAAAGTTTTGAAATACTTAAAGGGTTGTCCCGGGCAAGGTCTACTGTTTTCAAAAAGTAATAAACTGCTTTTTAAGGAATTTTGTGACTCAGATTGGGCATCATGTCCAATCTCAAGAAAATCTGTAACTGGATTTTGTATGTTTCTTGGAAATTCGTTAGTCTCTTTTAAGAGTAAAAAATAATCCATTGTTTCTCAATCTTCAGCTGAAGATGAATATAGGGCAATGGCAAAAACTTGTGCCGAAATAACCTAATTGCTTGGTATTCTTCGAGATATGAGTATATCTCATGATAGTGCCGTTGAATTATTTTGTGATAATATTGTTGCTTTACAAATTGCTGCTAATCCAGTTTTTCATAAAAGAACTAAACACGAGATTGATTGTCACATTGTGAGGGATTACATCTCCAAAGGAATCCATCTCAACACATTTTATTCCCTCAAGTGATCAACGTGCTAATTTACTCACAAAAGGCTTGGATAGTAAGTCACTTTCTTTCCTTTGTAAACTTAATAGCTTGGTTGATTTGTTTCAGGTTGCTAGTAATGGACTCTCGAGTGAGGGGGGTTGTTAACGAGGGGTTCTCCACACTTTGGGCCGATCAGATTTGTTTGGGCTCAGCCATTTTTTTGTCTTGTGGATCATAACACTAGGTTAATATTACTTCCCCGTCGACTTCATCCCTTCACTCTCATCACCACGCATAGTGCACAATCCATCTCCATTATCATCCTCACTCATACACTTCCATACACACACTATGCACAGTTGATTTATGTCGATTACTTGAATCGCGTCACTTCGTATCACCTCTTTCTCGTACTCGAATCGATCTTCGTGTCGATTTTCTTTCATACGCCTTTTAACTACTCTTTTCACTCTATTTTTGGTATGTTTCTTCCACTCTTCTTTCTTCCACAGGTTATAATCTATTTCTACTATGTTTCTATGGCTTGAATTGAACTCTTGGTGTACAAGATTAAAGGGAAGCATTGATGTCAAAGCTGATGATTTAGTTTACATCGTAATATATTTTACAAATAATAAAATTACAATATTAAAGAGTAAATGTAAGAATAAAAAATGAAATAAAAATTGCTAATTTACTTATTGTTATTTGAAAAATCTTGTTCTTTGAGCATTTTTGAAACAAATTCATCAATCAAATTTTCATAATCAATTGGATCCAAAATTTCATTCTTAATTGCCACCAAAGCTAGTTCGTTTGGGTGTGTTGTTTGAAGGTTTGAATTTTAGATTGAAATTTGAATAGTAAAAAAATTGAATTGAAATAGTCGTTGTATGATGTGATATAAATAAGTATTGATGCGATGTTTTGAATGTAAAGCTAATTTTTAGAATAATATAAAAAATTAAAAATAAGTATTTGATTTGATATTTTTGGAGGAAAAATTAGTATGAATAGACAAATCTCTCAAAATCCTTGAAACAAACACACCCGAACGTTCTTGCGACATAGAACTATACAAGTAAGATTTAAGTAATTTTAATTTTGAAAAACTTTTTTCCTCCGCTGATGCAACTGTTATATGAATGATTAATAATATTTTATATGCTATAATTGTATTAGGAAAAAGACATTTAAAAATATCAAGAGCTCTCAACTTTTTTTTCGGTAAAAATGTTTGAAGTAATTTCAACTCCACATATAAGTCATAACCATAAATATCACAATTATCACCATTTTTAAATTTATCTTTTAAATTCATAATATAAAATTTTAAATTTGAATCATCCAATGAATACAATTTTTTGGAAGAAAATAAAAAATTAAACATATTTGCATATTGTTCATATTGATCAAATTTTCTTTCGAGAGAGACAATTGTTTTATCAACAAACAATTTATTTATTTTTTGATAAACAATTTCTTGTGTAATTTTAGCATATTTACTTTACTATTTATTTTCATATATATATATATATATAAAGTTATTATTTATTAACATATATATTAATGAGCCCCACAAATTAAGAACTGTAATCTTTTATTTTTTTATAAACAAGTTTTTGTAATGTTAATATATCTTTTATATCTATTATTAATTTACTATAATATTATATGAATATATATATATATTATCATATATATTTATGAGGTCCTACAAATTAGAAGTCTCGTGCAATCGCTCATGAGGCATATGCTAATAGTCGATTCTATATTAAATGATTCAATGATGTAAATTAAATCAACATAATATTGGCATTCATATTGCCAGCACCCGATTGCCGATATATATATATATATATATAATTAACTGTTTATAAGCCCCGTCAAGTTCCCATTTCACTTTACTTTGATAGATAATAAACTTATACAATAGGTTTTGATCTTATTTTGAAAAATTTTAAATAATCAAAGCATCTAATTTATTTTATAAAACAGTATATTTTTATATAAACATTATATTCAATAATTATTTTATTTCAAAAATATCTCCGTTTTAGTTAATCTTCAAACTATTATATTTGACTGAAAATTTACTTAAAGCACATTCGAACAATAATGACTATAATTCTCACGTTATAATATATATATATATATATATATTAGCCTATACTTTATCGAAATAGAACTACACTTAAGGTCACCAACCACCAATTTCAATTGTGGTGTTGTACTTTGGTGGCTAAAAATCAATCCACAAGATTCCTAAGTTTTCCAGGTTTTCTCCAATCTATCAATTTTATTTATGTAGTCTTAATTAAAAAAAATGCAATCGTTACAGAATTTTTATTCTAATCTGATAAATTTATTTTTATTGCAAACTTTTTTTCTAAATATTTTATTTTATATATTATTTTAAAAAATTTCTTATATTTACAATCTATAACCAACTTTTATTATTATTTACATAATTATATGTTCAGTCTGTTCACTCAATATTTTTCGATAAAATAATTTTCCATAAATATTATTAAAAAAATACAATATACACACATTAATATAATATATGCATTATTCATTTATAAAAAATCAACAATATAACACAAAATATTATAATTATTATTTAATTATATGTTTATAATATAAATAAATAATAATTTATTATTAAAGAATTTTTTACAAGTTAAATATAAACACACATTATATGAAATATAATAATTCTACAATGTTAAATTAAAATAAAAAAATTAATCACTACTATATAATAATAACAACATATATATAATTACATCAAATTACAAATAAGTCCTTACTTAATTAAAATATAACTTTTATTTTTATTTTTTTTTTTTAAAAAAAAATGAAAATTAGAACACTAAAACATAACAACTCTAAATTTGCACTTGAAGCAAAATCTGTCTACCAAACTCCCAAACATGGCTAACGTTGGTGTTGCTCTTACAGCCCCCACTCCATTTGATTTTGAAATTTATTTATTCATTTTAGATATAAGTTTGAAATTTTTGACGCGTTTAAAAATTAATAAAAAATTTAATAAAAATAATTATTTAATATAATATAAATAAATATTCCCTCAGTCCACTTACAATGTTTACATATTTTTATTTTGGGACGTCCAATTACAAAGTTAACATTTCATTAAATACCCTATTTTTTTCCACAAATACCCTTATTTTACATCACATCATTACTTTTATACAAAAAAAAAAAAAAAAGTAAGGGAAAAAATAACATTACACTATTTTTAACTATTCAGCATAATTAAAATACTATTATTTATTAAACACCGCGCCAAAAATAAATATAAACCTTGTAAATGGACGGAGGGAATATTATATATAATAAAATTGTTAAAATAATATTTTCGATAAACAAAATAAGTATTTGATATAATTGTCATAAAAAATATGTTTTTTTTTTTTTATGCTTGTCTGTAATTAAAAACACAAGTTTATTTTGGTGTGTTTACTTGTACAAATTTTCACATAATTTTACTATTTTAATTTTTTTTTTTAAAAAATATTAAATTAAACACTATTTTTTATTTATTATATTACATTAATATTTAATTTTATATTTAAAAAATCATAGCAATATATATTTATATTATATCAAATAACTATTTCAATACAAAATTTTACTATTCAAAATCAAAATAAAAAATCAAAATCTCACAAGTATACTTCTTTATATATACATATTTTATTTATAAAACACAAAAAGTACATATCATATTTAATTTTTTGCTAAATATAAATGAAAAAGATTTTTGATGATAGAGAGTAATAAAAAAAAATTACTTATTTTGACCCTTAATAAAGTATCAATTTATTTTACTTAATATTAAAAATATTTTTATATTTGTATAATATATTATATAAATACTATTGTATTTGTTTTCTATAATACTGATAAAAATATTTTTATTTTTTTCTCTTAATTGTACTATATACAAATATTTAAAATTCGTAAAAAAATAAAAATAAATGAATACTTAGGGAAAGATGTATAATCTATAAATAGTGTTAAAACTTCAAATATTCCGTCTCATAACAAAGTATCTATTTTTTCATTTTAGTCTGTTTCATGACAAAGTATCAATTTCTTTTTTTAATAACTGTACTATATACCTAACATTACAAATACCCTTACAACTTACAATATATTACACAAATGTCATTACCTTTATATCACACGTACTAATAAAGTTATTTTAGTCATTTCTACTTTATTCCTACTATATCTCAATATAATACTAATAATTTTAAAACTACGTGCAAAAAACAAATGAATTTTTACTTTTAGGACGGAGGGAGTAATATTCTTATAGTATATTATTTGTTTGCAATTTTGATAGAGTTTTATATGAAAATAAAAACATTAAACGGAAAAAATAAAATTACACAAATACACAAATATTCACACAAAGTGCGCACCCGGAGTACTTTCGGGTAGCGACTGCGGATTCCTACGCTATATATAAAAAAAAAAAAAAAAAAAAAAAAAAAAAAAAAGTGCACACTCAGGACTCGTTCAATTCCTTTATAACATTTATTATTTTGTTTGACAAAGTCCATCTGGAATTGGAACATTGGAATGAACATTCGAACAAATTATAATCAGACATCGCAACCAATCAACAAATCGTACATTCTAATCCAATTCACCTAAGCCAAAAAGAATAGACTCCCTATAAACAATAATATAAAATATAAAATAAAGTCAAAAATAAAAACAATTAAATACTCCTTAAAAAAATTAAATATTTAATTTAAAATAATATTATATTTTATTTGTTTAATACAATTCCTCGTACCACGTATAAAAATAAACTCAAAAATTCAAAAAAATCACAGTTTATTTTGTATATTTATTAATAAAAATAAATTATTTCTATCACTATCACGTCAAATATTATTTAAACTAAAATTCAAAATATTATTCTAATTTCAAATCAAAATCAAACAAATTGATTTCGTAAATAAATTTTAAGTATGTTCACTCTACAATTTTTTATTGATATGATTTTTGATTAATATTATTAAAAAATATACTTCTCTCAACTCAATGTACTGTATCTATTATTTTCATTCATTTCACTCAATAATATTTATTTTCTGTTCAAGTAAAAGTAATTTTTTATAAATATCAAAATACTCGTAATTTTTATAAATATATTTCATTTTTTCTGTATTTGCAATCGCAAAAATTTCAATATTATTTTATACAATTTTATAACCAATAAAATATTATTATTATTTTTAATATACCTAATAAACAAATGATACTTTGACTTAGAAAGAAAGAAATAATATATAATGTATATTTTATCTACTTATAAAAAATCAACAATTTAATAGTTCATCCGTCCCAGTATGGCATCAGCGTTACTTTAGATACGAAAACCTAAGAGGAGTATAATTAGTAATGAATTAAGAATGTATTTGTAAACTTAATTAAAATATAATACAAATAATTATAGATTAAAACTAAAATAATTAATTAGTTTAATAAAAAAATTTAAAAAAAAAACTATAAATAATAAACTTTAGAATATGACTAAAAGGTAAAATATTTTTCCAAAAAATAAAAATGACATAATATGTTGAAATGACGAAAATGAAAAATATGTCATGATATATGGAACGGAGGGAGTATAAATTATTATTATTTTTTTATATTTTTATACTCACTCCGTCCAGTTAGAAAGTATACATGTTTCTATTTTGGAACGTCCAATTACAAAGTAACCATTTCATTAAATATCCCATTTTTTCCACAAATACCTCTACTTTACATCACATCATTACTTTTATACCAAAAAAGTAAGGGCAAAAATGTCATTTCACTACTTTTATCTACCCACTCTAATTAAAATACTATTATTCCTTAATCTCCGCGCCAAAAGTAAATGTATACTTATTTAGTGGACGGAGGGAGTATATTTTTCTATTTAAATAAAAATTCAAATTTATATATCATTTCAAATTACAATCAAACAAACCCATCATTATGAATTATATTTCAATTCTCATTATTAATTTATATACTACCTTGGTCTCATCAAAAGAGTGATATTTGTTTTTTCTACATAACTTTTTAAATATTATTATTACATTCTCCATCTGATAAATGTAATCTTAATTGAGTTGGACACGAGATTTAAGGAACATTAATATTATATTGGTAGTTGGTAAAAAGTATGGATAAAAGACTTTTTTATCCTTGTGAGTGTATTTGTGTAAAAAGTAGTGGCAATTGTGTAATAAAAATAAAAAAGTATGGGTAGTTTTATGGTTATATGTTTATTTATGTAAATAAGACTATTGTTTTGGAACGGATAAAAATGGTAAACAAGACTATTGTATTGGGACGGTGGGAGAATTAATTTGTAGTGTAAATAACAAATATGTCCATAGTATTGTATAATATAAAAATAATAGCAATATGTTGTAAGTTCTAACAGTATTTATAATGTTAAATAGATAATACAATTATTAAATTAGAAAATCATACCCTTATTTGGGATAGATAAAAATGAAAAATGATACTATTCTTATGAGATGGAACGTATATAAAATTTAAAACATTATACATATATATATCTGGTAAATTTTTTAATCAAATATTTAAAATAAGATATTAATTTGAGTTTTCGTTTAAATAATATTATAATACTCCATCCATCTCATATTTATATATTTATTTGCTTTTTGCACGGAGTTTTAAAAATATTAGTATTATATTGGGATAAAGTAGAAATACAAATAAAAAGACTAAATTATCCCTATTAGTATTGTATGATATAAAGATAATGACATTTGTATATATTTTAAATTGGAAGAGTATTTGTAATGTTGGGTAGATGATACAATTACTAAAAAAAAAAAAAGGAAATAGATACTTTGTTATGGGATGGACCAAAATAAAAAAAATGGATAAATTGTTAATGGATTGAAGGAGTATAATATTTAGTAAAAAAAATAATAGTATATTTTTATTAAAATTTGTGTCAAATAAATAATATTAATTTTAAATTGAAATAATAATAATAATAATAATAATAATAATAATAAAAACCAATTTAAGTGTATGTAATATATTCATATTTTTTAAAACACATGTGATTTGGAAAACAAAAAGAACACTTCTTACAGTTAGACACAGGTTTAAAGAGATTTGAATTATGTTAAAAACACACACATAGAAAAAAAACATATTTACTTTTTTTTTTCAATAATTAACCTAAAATCTAATTTTGTATATTAGTAACACTATTTTTATATCAAAAAATGTTATTTAATACTTCCTCCGTTTCAGCTACCTTGTCTGTTTACGGTGGATACAGAAATTTAGGAGAGATATAATTAATAAATAATTAAAAATATATTAGTAAAAAATAATTATTATATAGTAAAAATAATTTAAAATTAAAATAATTAATTAGTTAAATAAAATTAAAAAAATAAAAAAAAAATTAAAGCGTATGACTATTATGAAAAAATGAAAAGTAACATAATAAGAATAAGTTGGACATAATTGAGTTCAATACTATTGTATACTAAAATTTTCAAAAATGCTAGTACTAGTATTTACTCAGAGGCGAAATTATTTATTAAGTTGGAAAATTGACCAACGCCCAACCGAAAGCCACCCACCATCCATGCTTCTTCAATTCATTCCTAATATCTATTTCCAAATCCTACCCCACACACTTCCCCTCCTCTCGATTGTTCCACTGAATCTCCAATACGACGCGCTAGGGCTGGCGGATGCGACAAACCTACCTAAGCCTGCTGTAAACTCTCTCCTCATTCACAATTCTTGGTGTGGGGTTCGCACTCGCACCACAGAAGCGATCGTCACGTGTTCCGTGGGTTTCCACTCCCAACTACTTCTTCCCCGCCCCCCTCTTTGCGTGTTTCACTGCTACACCCCAAAATTCTTGGAGATTTTGGCGATCCGGGCGAGGAATTCGAGGTTTTTGTTTTCCCGTCACCCAATTGAGGAAACTAGGCGTCGAATTTGCGGTATGGATGTTTCTTTGCCCTTTTCAACGTTTTGTTACTTTTTATTTTTTGGCAAACATTCTTTTGTTCTTGGCCCCCGGACTGAGACGATGGTTTGCTTTTGTTGAACGAACTATGGGATGAGGGGAGACTTCTGTTTTTTTTTTGTTCATTTCACTGTGATTGTGTTGATTCATGTGGCTGAATTATTATTATTATTATTATTCTTATTATTATTTAATATCCCAAAACAATTGCATATGTATTGGGAATTAGAATTCAAAATTTTGAATCTACCTGTCGGCTATTTTATAATGGTATTTTTTGGGGATTGATGCCATCGAGAACAATTAGGAATTCTTGGTACTTTTTGCGACTGCCACTTTAATTAGGATATTTTCATGTTTGGTGTTTCGAGGTCCATCGGTAAATGGATAAATTATATGCATTTGCTGCCAAGCATTGTCTGATGATGTAGTTAGCAATGGTGCATTGCTCGTTTCTGCACATTGCTGATGTTTTGCTATGGTTTGAATTGATTTTGATCTTGTTGATGTCACACGGGTCTGGTTTATGATTTAGGCTCCGATTTTTGCTAATCTGCTGTTTTCGATGCCAAGTTGGTTTGTGCTTAAAAAAATTTGATTAAAAAACTCATTGAGTTTTAAGTGGTTTGTGCTTCAATTGTTTGATGGTCGATGATAACGATGATGACGAGGCTTTTTAGTTGAACTTGAAATATGAGAATATTTGTCGTTGTAATTTATTCAGGTTTGATTGCATCCACCTCCACGATGTCGAGTTTGGAGCAGCCCCTTGGTCTTGACAAGCTGCCATGTTTGAGCAACATCGATGCGCCTTTTAGGTTTTCTTCCGGGGCTTGCCGGCCTATCCCTGAAGACATGGGAATGGGGAACTGCTGGATAGAAGGGAGAAGCTGCAGCTCATCTAATAGCTGCGAGTACGTATACTTGCTCAATATTACACTTTTTAGTTCCAATTCCGCTATCTGCATTCGAGTATCATGCTCAGTTTGTCATTTGTGCATGTGTGTGAACCCTGTTTTATCTTCAGTGACGATTTCGAAGAGTACGCCGAAGATCCCATTGGGTGGCGTACAAAAATGAGAAATTCGCTGAGCAGATCATCGAGTTTAGGCCGGAGTTGTGTAGCCTGTGGAACCACGACCAATTTTTCTTACTTGTCCAATTATAACGACACAAGGGGGTCGAAATATAGGGTAACCCTCAGAATTTTTCCTTATAAGTTAAAATTGCTTCTTGGTTTTGGAGCAAATTCCATATCTATTCTTTTCGGTGCAGCTATTCAAGGATATACCAAGGTATGTGAGGATAGTAGAAGTTGGCCCGCGGGATGGGTTACAAAATGAGAAGAAAATCGTCCCAACATCGGTCAAAGTGAAACTAATACTCAAATTGGTGTCCTCGGGCTTGTCTGTTGTTGAAGCGACCAGTTTCGTTTCGCCTAAGTGGGTGCCTCAGGTGATTGCTATGCTCCCATTCTAGTTTGTTCTCGAATACTTTTGATGATGTTGAGTGTTGTAATTTCTTTCCTTGATTGAAACTTAGCTGGCGGATGCGAAGGATGTGATGGATGCAGTTAAGCATTTGAAGGATGTTCGACTGCCCGTTCTGACACCAAATCTTAAGGTGAGCCGTGATGTTTTTTATTTCATTGATTCACGCATTTTGTGAATGAGAGCCATTAACACAACTGACTGCAGGGCTTCGAAGCTGCTGTTGCTGCTGGTGCCAAAGAAGTGGCTGTGTTCGCATCAGCCTCCGAGTCATTTTCAAAATCGAACATCAACTGCAGCATCGAAGAGAGCCTTGTGCGCTACCGCGCTGTGACATCGGCTGCCAGAAAACTCTCCATTCCCGTGCGAGGCTACGTGTCCTGCATCGTTGGCTGCCCTGTCGAAGGGTATATCTCCCCATCAAAAGTCGCGTATGTTGCCAAGGAGCTCCACGACATGGGCTGCTTCGAGATCTCGCTTGGAGACACAGTAGGCGTCGCTACACCTGGTAAAAGCATAGCAGCAACTGAATTTTCTTTCTTCCCTGAAGCTCTAGCTCATCAATGGCTTTCTACAGGCACTGTTCTCCCAATGCTTGAAGCTGTAATGGCAGTAGTCCCGATCGAGAAGATTGCTGTCCACTTCCACGACACGTATGGCCAGTCTCTTCCCAACATTCTCCTGTCCCTCCAAGTGAGTAGTTCAACTTGACTTGCAATTTAAGGCTGGCAAAATTTATCCTGACCCGAACCTGACGGAAAATAATTGGGGTTGGGTTGAGATTTTTGACCCAATTAATAATTGGGTCAAACTCGTTTAACCAATTTAATTAAATGGGTCAGGTTAAGGTCTACATTTTCGACTTGAAAATAACTCGTCTAACTTGTTTAATTAAATATTATTTTAAATTTAAATATATCTTCTAAATTTTATCAATATAATTCAATATTTATGGCCAATTTTATAAAAAAAAACAATAAAAAAATAAAGAATTGTGTTGTGTAGTAGTGTTTGTTAATTCCATTGTTCAATATCGGTTTCATGGTATGAATAAATAATTTTTTGCTTTAATATGTATATATATTATGCATTTGAAAATTTAGTTATTAGAAATTGTAATTTTAAATTAAAATTTAAAAATTTTAGATTTAAACAGGTTACATAGGTCAGATTAAAAGTTAGATTCATGTCAAGGATTTTGTAACCAGTTTAAAGCTGACCCGAACTTGAACTCCACCCGACCTCCGTTTTCCAGTCTTACTTGCAATAATATCTAGCGTTTCTCATCATCATTATTATTATTATTACATATGAATTTCCATTGTTGGTAGATGGGAATAAGCACGGTGGATTCATCGGTTTCGGGGCTAGGAGGTTGCCCGTACGCCAAGGGCGCTACAGGCAATGTGGCCACAGAGGATGTCATGTACATGCTCAATGGGCTTGGCATCAAAACAAATGTGGACATGGACAAGCTTCGTGCTGCCGGAGAGTATATCAACCACTACCTCGGCCGTGCATCTGGCTCCAAAACTGCCGTGGCCCTCACCCGCAGAGCCTCGCCCTTGCCCGATGCATCCATCGCCTAAAGACAATGATAATTTGATGAAAGAGGTTATTGGTATTTATCAATTTGGACAGGATGTATTGCCCTTAAGGAATATGTAATACTGAAAAATTAATGAAGTCTACTACTTACTGATACACAAGTAAAGTAACCACAAATAAGCTTAAGGTTCAAATGAGCATATAGGCTATACTCAATTCAATTTTACTCTATTATCTCAAACAGCTGTTGTACAAGTGTCACGAAATAGAGTGTTGTGCATTTGAGATCACATTAATGGGGTTTTAAAAAAAAATAATAATCCAAGTCAAACCTTGTTTAAAAGATCTAGTCTTAAAAATTCTTATATTTATAAAATGTAAGAATTTTCAAAATTCTTAAATATTCGAAAACTCTTACATTTTATAAATATAAAAATTTTGAAAACACTTAAAATATTAAAACTATAAGTTTTCAAAACTTTAACGTTCTCTTTTAACTATGTCATCTATATCATACCTTATTTTATTTAAAGTAGTTCTAGAAACTCTTGTATTTTTAATTATAGGAGTTTTGAGAATTTCTACACTTTTAATTTGAATTTAAATTTGGGTAAATTATATAACATTCTTTTGTATTTTTATTTAGTAAAAATGCACAAAACACTCTGTATTTTATTTATTTTTTATTGCGTAAAAAATTCCCTTATGTTAATTTAAAATTTGTACAAAACACTCTCCTTACCCAAAGTTCTAAATAAAAACCTAAATTATGCAAGTTTTATACAAACAAAATACCTAAAATATCTTAAATAATTTTTTTTGAATGAAATAAATAAATGAATAATTGATCAATTATTTATTTTTATAATTTTGTAAAAATCAGATAGCCATTTGTTTCCAAAAAATTATAAAATGAATGATTAATGAATTATTTATATTTTATTCAAAAAACTATTTAAGATATTTTATTGTTTTTATTTGTATAAAATTTGCATTATTGAGTTAATATTTACAATCAAATACTCCCTCCGTCCCATTGCAAGAGTGACATTTGTTTTTTGCACGTAGATTTTTGAACAGTAGTATTATATTGGATGTAGTAGAAAAAGACAAAAATACCCCTATTAGTATGGTGTAATGTAAAAGTAATGACACTTGTGTAATATATTGTAAGTTGAAATGATATTTATTATGTTAGGTAGGTAGTACAATTACTAAATTAGAAAATGGTAACCTTGTTTTGGGACGGACGAAAATAGAAAATGGTAACATTTCAATGGGACGGAGATAATATTAGTTTTGGATGAAAATGGTGTTTCGTGCAAATTTTACATTAACACAAGGAGTTTCACACAGTAAATAAAATACGAGGTGTTTTATGCATTTTAAATAAAATACAAGGGAGTTTTATATAATTTACCCTTTAAACTTTCTTAAATAATTTTTTGTATTTCAAATATTTGTATATGACATGTCTTTCATTTTTTAAGTAAAATTTCTTTTCAAAAAATCCTATATCGAGTTGTTATTTTTTGGACTAAATTATTTTATAATCTTTATACAATATTTTGTTTAATAAATTGTAAGTGAGAGTAAACAAGGTGTTAAATGAAATAATCTCTAGTTGGAGATCATAGAAAGAGCAAAGTAAAACGATTCAAATAATCACATAAATATCATGCATAGGTGAATGAGAAGTATATGAGTATGAGGTGAGCTGTGTTGGTGGAGTATGTTGTGCATGGAGGAACGTGTATGGATGATGGTGCAAGTGGCGGCGTTGGAGTGGACAGTGTTGAGAGGATCTGTGTATGAGAGAATTAGAACATAGGGCATAGGATGTATAAATATAGTAGATAAGTGGGCCAAATAAAATGAATAAGAATGGGCCAGCCCAATAGAACTAGAATGAAGTCCAAAGAGGAATAAATAGTCCAATTTGAAATTTGGTAGGTAAATTGTTTTTAGTAAGGTGACGGTTACTGTAGTAACATATAAAATTCAATACAGGATTGACAACACATAATATAAACACAAACAACCTATGATAGAAAGCTAGACAACACATGAATTGTGCTAACATAATACAAATACAATACATGAACTGACAACGTACAATATAGAGACAAATAACATATTATATAAAAATATACAACACATTATATAAAGACAGACAATATATGAATTATATTAGTACAAATATACACATAACATAATTTCATACAACCATAATAATTTGACCCTTCATCAAGAGAAATTGGGGTCTTATTGCAATCAAACGATAAACCATACACTTTCGCAAAATTCTTGTTGGTCACTATCCACTCAATCCCATTAGGTTAAACAAAATAGAGTGATCTATATCCTGCATACTAATTAGACGTGATTTAGGGTCAGGGCTAAAAGACCTAAGATTAACATGTAATAAGCCCTTACCAACAACAAATAAATTTACTCATGGGATGATTGCCCGTCATCGGAATTATATAATTTTTTATACCTCACATAAAGAAACACCACTTCAAACTATTTTACAAAACAAACAAACTCCAAACAAATCCTAAATTTCATAAAGAGTTAAAATCAATCATTTTTTGTCCCATTGTATATTATAATTCTAAATTTTGGTCCATTTCAAACTAAAATTTATCAATTTTAGTCTCATGGTAGCTGACAGTGACTGAATACGACTATGTTCATTACCTTGCTCTAAACATGACTATGTTCGTACCTCTGTTCACAACCATGTTGTGAACGTGGCCGTATTTTTGTCTGTGTTCATGCCGTGAACACAACTATTTTTCTATCCATATTTACGATCCTGTTCTTAACATGGTCATATATTAGGTCATGTTCACGGTTTGTTTTAAATATAATCATATTCTAGATCATATTCATTATCATGTTCACTTATTTGCTCAAATTATTTGATATATATATATTTATTTATAATTCAACACAAATATTTTTTACAATTATTTGAAACTATATAAAATAATCAAATTTTAATATTTTAAAAATAATTGCAAAAAAGAAATAAAATTATTATAACACTTCATCCACCCCTATGAAATGTCCATTTTTTCTATTTTTGTCCGTCCCATATAATTTTTCATTTTTTTTGAAAATATAATTATACACTTTACTTATATTTTAAATTTTATAATTTGTAATTTTTTAATTTTAATTAAACTATTTAGTTACTTTAATATTAACTTATAATTATATTTATTATATAATAATTATTTTTACTAATACACTTATTAATTATTTACTAATTATACTTTACGTAAATTTATGTATCTACACTTCTTACCCAAACTCATACAATATATTTTTAAATTAATATATAATATATACTTTATTCACTAAAAAAACTCAATAGTTTAATATAAAATATTACTATTTTTTATATTAACAATACAATTTTTCATACTTAGTATATAAAATTGTTATATAATAAATAATATAAGTAGATAAGTTTTGTAAGTATGAATATATATAGTGTATATATGTGATGTGATGTATGCATGTGATATTATGTATATGGTGACATAAATACAACTATATATGTATGGTTATATATATATATATGTAATAAAGATATGTATATACTAGCCATAAATGAGTGTAGAGAGAGAGACGAGTGCGCAGAGACAAGATGAGGAGAATTGTGTGTTTCCTTTCATTCCAAATAATACTACATATCTATAAGAGTATTCAACCAATTAAAAACATCCACACTTTACCTACACATGCGTATATACACACTACCTATACAATACATATATAGTGGTTGCGTGTCTTAACACTCCACTTGGATGTTTTTGTACAAATGATGTATCTCATTAAAATTTTACTATGAAAATGCCCTGTGGGAAAAATCACAGTGAAGGAAAAAGAGTACATCATTCGTGTATTAATGCGCTTCCCTTGTTTTGAGCTTCATTTGATATCTTTCAGCTGACGCATTCCAATTGCTTACACCAATTTGTTGAATGGTACAGTCGATAGCGCCTTTGTAAATAAAATTTGCAAAATTTTCAGATGATCGAATTTTTTGCACATTAATTTCACCACTTTTCTGAAGATCGTGAGTGAAAAAGAACTTTGGAGATATGTGTTTTGTATGATCGCCTTTAATATATCTTCTTTTCAATTGAGCTATACAAGCTATCTTCAAACAAAATTGTAGGATGTAATACATTATTAGAAATCAAGCCACAATTTTTCTGAATATGGTGAGTCATAGACCTTAACCAAACACATTCACGACTAGCGTCGTGAATTGCTAAAACCTCAGCAAGGTTTAAGGAAGTAGTTGTTATCGTCTGTTTAGTAGATCTTCAATAGATTGTTGTTCCACCATAAGTAAATAAATAGCCAGTTTGAGATTTTGCTTTGTGTGGATTAGACAGATAACCAAAATCAACATAACCACTTAATTCATTTCGAGATTCACTCGAATAAAATAAACTGAGGTCATGAGTCCCCGAAGATACCGAAAAATGTGTTTGATACCATTTCAATGGCGCTTCATGGGCGATGCGCTAAATCTGGCCGGTAAATTTATTGAGAAAGATATATCTGGTCTGGTACAATTTGCAAGGTACATTAATACGCTAGCGCTAAGATATGGTACCTCAAGGCCAAGTATTTCTTCATTTTCTTCTATTGGCCTAAATGAATCTTTACTGGGATCAAGGGACCTGACCACAATTAGTGTACTCAAAAAGTGAGATTTATTCATATAAAATTGCTTTAATACATTTTGGGTATATGTCGATTGATGGATAAATATTTTGTTATTAACATGATCCACTTGTAATCCCATAAAATATTTTATCTTTCCAAAATCTTTGATCTCAAATTCTTTCTTTAGATATTCAACTGCAATTTGGATCTCTTTTTTGGAGTTCCAATTAAATTGAGATCATCAACATATATTGCAGTAATGACAAAATTTGATCCATTTTTCTTAATAAAAATGCATGGGTCTATTGGATCATTAGTATAACCTTCTTTAATTAAAATTCACTAAAACAGTTATACCACATTCGCTCTGATTGTTTAAGTCCATACAATGACTTTTTCAATTTAATGGAATATGATTCATTTTGGTTTAATTTGTATGTTTGAGACATATTGAATCTCTTAGGAACTTTCATATAAATATCAGTATCTAAAGAGCCATAAAGATATGCAGTAACTACGCCTAAAAGACGCATGTCGAGCTTTTCTCGTACTGGTTGGCTCACAAGATATCTAAATATTATTCTATTAACAAGCGGAGAGTATGTTTAATCAAAATCTACTCCAAGTCTTTGTGAGAATCCTTGAGCTATAAGACGGGCTTTATATCTCACAATTTCATTATGTTAATTTTTTTTTTTTTCGTACAAACACTCATTTGTATCCAATTGGTTTTATACCATTTGGTTTCTGAATAATTGGTCCAAAGACCTCTATTTTGTTTAATGAGTCAAACTCTAATTGAATCGCATGTTCCCATTTTGGCCAGTCATTTCTTTCCCGACATTCGTGAACCGATTTTGGATTTGGATCATTGTTTTATTCCATTATATCAAGTGCTAAATTGTATGTGAAGACATTATCAATAATTGCCTCTTTACAGTTCCAACATTTTCTTGAAGTAACATAGTTCATTGAGTTTTTAATAACCTCATTATGTTCTTCAAGATCGTGCTCTTCTGGAGCAAGTATTTTATGGTTAACTTCCTCACTAGATTGAGATTTATCAATGTCAATCTTGATATTTTCATAATTATCATTCTTCATTCCTCTTTTCTTTCAAGGATGTTTGTCTTTGGAACCGATTGGTCTACCACGCTTTAAGTGTGTCGTTGATTCATTGAATGCAGCTTGAATATATGATCGAGTGACTTTACTCGAGTCATTGAATGCATCTGGTAACTGATTTGCAATATTTTGTAAATGTATAATGTGTTGAACTTCTAGTTCACACTGCTTTATACGAGGATCACAAAAATTCAATGAGATTTTCCAATTAATATCCCTTTTCGGTTCATTTTGTTTCCCCCAAATGTTGGAAAATATGATTCATCAAAATGACAATATGCAAATCTTGCAGTGAATAAATCACCCGTCATAGGTTCAAGATATTTTATAATTGACGGTGATTCATATCCAACATAAATGCCCAATCTACGTTGAGGACCCGTATTTGTACGTTTGGGGGTGGAATAGGAACATAAACAACACACCTAAAAATACGTAGATGAGATATATTTGGTTCGTGACCAAATACTAATTGCATAGGGGAATAACTATAATAGTTTGTTGGCCTCATTCTTATGAGTGTTCCTGCATGTATGATTTTATGCCCCCAAGCTGAAACGGGCAACATAGACCTCATCAGTAATGGTCTAAGTGAGTTTGCCAGACCATTTTGTGCATAAACATGAGCAACTGGGTGCTCTACATTGATTCCAATCGACATGCAATAATCATCAATTATATTCAATGAATATTCACCAATATTATCAAGATGTATAGTCTTAATTGGATTATCGGGGAATTGTGCCCGTAATTTAATAATTTGGGCAAACAATCTCACAAATGTCATATTGCGAGTATACAACAAACATATATGGGACCATCTTGTAGATGTATCAATAAGTACCATAAAATATTTAAATGACCCACACAGTGGGTCTATTGGTCCACATATATCCCTGTGTATTTTTCCAAAAATGTAGGTGATTCAATAGTTACTTTAACTAGCAATGGTCTAGTTATCAATTTTCCTTGTGTGCAGGCAACACGAGTTAACTCATTTGAGTTTAACACTTTTTTACTTTTTAATAAATGGAAATACGAATTTTCAATTATTCATCTTATCATTATACTGTCAGGATGCCCAAGATGATCATGCTATATTTGAAAATCGGTAGTCTTTTGATCTACCGTGAGGTGTGTTTCAACAACATCTAATCTGGAATAATATAAACCAGTAGAGAGTGAGGGCAATATCTCAATAATGTTGTAGACACTAAAAATATATGTCTAAATTCAATTAAATATTATGTATTTTGGAAGAAAATAAAATTCAAATAAAATAAATATATTGTATTTAATTATGCATATATGTTAATTTTTGTACAATAAATATCAACAATTAATGCAAAAATCTGCTTTAAATGGAAGATATCATACAAATATTATGCGCATAAATAGAGCCATAATAAATTTGGCAGAAAAATAAATAAATCTTATCAATAAATGAAGTATATAAATTAATATCTTCTGAAAAAATGCAATGATATAAAGATCTTGGCGAGAAAGAAAGATGCACAATCAAATCCGTCAAGAATGGAAAACGGCATCTAATGAAAAATGAAAGATTATAAAATCTTCATATTGGCCAATCAGGACGCGCCACGTGACATCATTCTAAAAGGAAGCCGAGGCCATCCTTACCCTATAAATAGGAGTCATGGCCAATTCATTTGACACACCGAAGTTACATTGAGGATTCAAGGAAAGGGGTAAGTCTCTAGACTCTCTATGTATTGTTCTTCATGTTCTTCGTGTCCTTCATGGCGTTCTTTGTCGAAAGCCACTAATTTGGACAAATGATCTAATATTGGTTGACGAATCGATGAAATTAACGTTTTTCATCGTATGCCTAAGCCAGAGGAAATATCAAAGCTCCCAAAGCCATTGAGGAATTCATCAAAGCCAAGGGAAGGTTTCCAAAGTTCCTTTCAAAGCTTCAAGATGTTCATCGCGTTCTTCAACAAAGCATCAACCAGACCTTCTTCGATCCAAAAGTCAAAGGGACACGCCGCCAAAAGTGTTATGGAGGACCAAATCCATCTCCTCCAAGATCAAAGCCACGAATCATCCAAAGAAGACATCAAATCTAAAGTTGAGGATCAAATCGCTTGCACGGAGACCGAAGCTCTCCAAAAGGCGGAAAAGGCAAACCAAAGATCAAAGCCTCGGATCGTCCGAAGAAGACATCAAATCCAAACTCGATGATAGAATCGCCCATACGGAGACCAAAGTCCTCTGAAAAGCGGCAAAGCCAAATCAAAAATCAAAACTTCGGATCGTCCAAAAAAGACATCAAATCCAAAGCCGACGATCAAATTGCTAATACGGAGACCAAAGCTCTCCAAAAGGCAGCAAAGCCAAATCAAATATCAAAGCCTTGGATCGTCCAAAGACATCAAATCCAAAGCCGAAGATCAAATCGCCCACATGGAGACCGAAGCTCTTCAAAAGGCGGAAAAGGCAAACCAAAATCAAAGCAGCGGATCGTCCAAAGAAGACATTAAATCCAAAGTCGACGATCAAATCGCCGACACGAAGACCAAAGCTCTCCAAAAGGCGGCAAAGCCAAACCAAAGATTAAAGCCGCGGATCGTCTAAAGAAAACATCAAATCCAAAGCCGATGATCAAATCGCCCACACGGAGGCCGAAGCTCTCCAAAAGGCTGAAAAGACAAATCAAATATCAAAGCCGCGGATCGTCCAAAGAAGACATCAAATCCAAAGCCGACAATCAAGTCGCCCACACGAAGACCAAAGTCCTCAAAAAATGGCAAAATCAAAGTAAAGATCAAAGCCTCCAATTGTATAAAGAAGACATAAAATTCAAAGTCGATGATCAAATCGCCTAGACAGAGACCAAAGCTCTCCAAAAGGCGGCAAAGCCAAATCAAAGATCAAAGTCTCGGATCATCCAAAGAGGACATCAAATCCAAAGCCGCCGATCAAATCGCCTACACGGACACCAAAACCCTTCAAAGTCCGGCAAAATCAAACTGAAGACCAAATCTCTTCGAATTAAAGAAGTCATCGAAAACCAAGTTGGAAAACAAATCGACCCGGAAGGAGAATCAAAGGACCTATTTAGAGAATAGGATCCGCTTTAAATCCAAATTAAATATAATTTATACAAATTTTTGTGTTTATTAAAAATAACACAATTTTTTGTCTACGATGCATTTCCTTTTATCAATGATATTGTTGATCAATAAAAATTCACCATTGGTATCACTCATAATTTCAACGTGATAACCATTTTTCCAAATGTCATGAAAGCTCAGTAAATTTCTTCGAGCTTTAATGGCCAACAGTGCATACTGTATCATAATTTTTGTCCCCGCAGGGAGAAATATAATGGCTTCTCCAGAGCCTTCAATTAATTTCACACTGCCACTTATTATATTGACATTCATCATTTTTCTTTTCAAATAGGAGAAATATTTTTCATGTTTCAATATAGTATGTGTCGTTGCACTGTCAATGAAACACATATTTGCCTCATTTTGATTGACATCCATTTAACCTTCAAATATAATAAACGCTGTATTAATAAAGACAATTATAACTATTACAAAATGCATTACAGAAAGGTAATATGCGACAATTTAAATATTACAAAATATAAAATAGCATAATGTAAAATGACATAGTATGTTTGTCACTGGGGGTTTGCTGAATCGACAAAAAAATCAGCTATATCAAGATGCGTTGTGTCATAATCCAGAAGATCATCATAGAGGTCGTCTTCATTATCAACGTGATTAATCTCGACCTCCTTCCCCTTTTTCTGCAGTGAGGCTTGATAAAGATCGGCTAGGTGTTTGGTTGTTCTGCAGGTATTGGCTCAATGGCCTTCAATGCAACACCGATTACAAATGTCGATTTGCCTATTTCTCTATTTAGCCTTTTTATGTTATATCCTCATATTGGGATTTACGCTGATTCCTGTTAATGTCAAAATCGCGGTGATTGTAAGGGGTGTATCAACCGCGTTGACTCTCACGACCGCGACTGCGTCCACGGTCTCTATCATGTCCTCGGTCTCGTTCAGAAAATGTCACGTTCGCTTCAGGGAACATACTGGAACCAGTGGGCCGGGACTGATGATTTTTCATCAATAACTCATTGTTTTTCTTGGCTAATAAAAGACATGCTATGAGCTATGAGTACTTTTGAATTTTTTTTTTCACGATACTGCTGTTGCAGCACAACATTAGAAGCATGAAAGGTAGAGAGAGTCTTTTCCAATTTATCATTCTCAGTAATATTTTCTCCGCAGAGTTTTAACTGAGAATATGATGGATAGTAGAGTTATATTCTGTAACAATTTTGTAATCCTGCAATCGCAAGTTAAGCCAATCATGTCGAGCTTTCGGGAGAGTGATATATTTCAAATGGTCAAATCTCTCCCTTAATTCATTCCAAAAATCAAGTGGATCTTTCACCGTCAAATATTCGGACTGTAAAGGAATGTCCAACTGGTGACGAATGAAAATAATAGTCTTTGCTCAATCATGACTTGTAACCGTATTTTCACTAGAAATTGTATGAACAAGGCCTATATCAGATGCATTTCTACATCCAGGGACCAAGTCAAAAAATTATTACCGGTGAAAGAAAAATGTTTAAAAGAAAATTTTGCAAGATTTTCCATAATTTTAAAAAATAGATAATATAAATAGTATAAAAATAAAACTTACTACAAATAAAATAGATAAAAACCTTTATGCTGATAACATGCTATATAATAAATAATACTCCCTCCATCCCTTAACAATTTATCAATTTTCTATTTTTGTTCAGTCCCATAACAAAATATTCATTTTCTTTTTTAGTAATTGTACATTCTACTAACATTAAAAATACTCTTACAACTTACAATATATTACACAAATATCATTACCTTTACCTCACACAATACTAATGAGTTATTTTAGTTTTTTCTACTTTATTTATACTATATCTCAATATAATACTAATATTTTTAAATTTTCGTGCAAAAAACAAACGGATACATATATAAGAGACGAAGATAGTGTAAGTAAGTAGGTAAGTTTTGTAAGTATGAATATATATAGTATATATATATGTGATGTGACGTATGTATGTGATATTATGCATATGGTGACATAAATATAACTATATGTATGTATGGTTATATATATGTGTAATAAAGATATGTATGTATTAGCAATAAATGAGTGTGCACGGAGAGAGAGAAGTGCGGTTAATTCGATCCTGCACCCGGAACATGTGCCCAGATTGCGCCACGCGCCACATGGCGCAATCTGTAAATTTTATTTTTTTTTAATTTTTTATTAAATTTCTCCACTTCTTCTTTATCTTTTCGTCTAAACTTTAGTGCGGCGGGCTTCTCCAATGGTGAGGGTCACACGCGACGCATTTCCAATGGTCAGATATAACTTCCGGTCATTCCACTGTTGAAATCTTGCTGTTCTCCGACCGCTGTCCTAATCACTTGGTTATATATCTAAGAAGTCTAAATTCTCCCTCCCAATTTCAAGGCGGTTCTTGTGCTTTCTAAGAAAAAAATTTTTTGAGGAGTTTTTGCATTTCTAGCAGCAGTATATCAAAGTTGTTGCAATTTTTTTACGCTTAGATGATTTTAGAAATGGTTTTGATCTGATTTGGTGTAAGTTTTGAGTTTTTGATTATGTAATTTACGGGTTGAATTCTTCTATTATTTTTTGTTGTCCAACCATTATTTGAAAAACTCCAAGAAATTATGATTCCAATTATTATTGTGCTTTGGCGTTTCAATTTTTGCATCAGTAGGAAAATCAATTGTATTGTGGATTGGAAAATTGTGTTCGATTTTTCGTTTTGAGATAGTGACACTGTCTTGTAGGAAGAGGACAAAAAATATAAAAAACCGTCTCTTAAAAGAAGAGTTCTTTGAACCTCAGAGTTGGAAGGATGATAATAGTTTCAGGGCAATCCATTTAAAGCAATCGAAGGTTACAATGATGTCGAAAATGCCGTCGTCGTTCATTGTAGAAATTGGGAAAAAAACATAAAGAAAGAATTTTTTTTTTAAAAAAAAAAAACTGCTGGAGATGGAAGAATGACAATATTTCAACTGTGAAATAATCAGAACTTATTTTCCCGGTCGTCGGAGACTTTGCTATGCAACTTATCCGGTTGGAACAGAAGTTTAAAACATCAAATTTTCAAAATAGGGTGTGTTTGTTTGTGGGTTTGAATTTTAGATTTGAATTTTTGAGTATTTTGAAGTTAGGATTTTATATATGTGTTTGTTCGGGGGTTTGAATTTGTAACGATTATATTTAAATAAATTATTATTTTATTAAAAAAATTAATATATTGATGTGATAGTTTAAAAAATAAATATTTAAATATAAATAAAAAATTTGTGATTAATGAATAAATGTATAATTTGATTTGACGTGTACGAATAAAAAAATCTAAACTCACATATACAATCGGTTTTCATCTGCTTAAAGCAAGTCATTTGAATAGTAAAAAATGTGAATTGTAATAGTTGTATGATTTGAAATAAATATGTATTGATGTGATGTTTTGAATGTAAAATTAATTTTTAGTATAATATAAAAAATAAAAAAATAGATATTTGATTTGATGTTTTTGAGAAAAAATTTTTGAATCAGAATTTTGTCAAAATCCTTCAAACGAACACACCTTAGTTGATTTGGTCAACAGTGAGGGAGGAGAATTGTGTGTGTCCTTTCGTTCCAAATAGTAGTACTACACATTTAATTACACATGCATACACACACTATCTATACAATATATACACAGTGGCTGCGTCTCTTAACAAAAATAAATTTATCTAAAAATATTAATTGAATAAAATCATTATTATGGTTATTTATTACTTTTTTCATCCAATTTAATTTGTCAATTATTTTTATTTCTGTCTTTCACACGTAATTTATTTTTTTTTTAATAATATAATTATACACTTTAATCATATTTTAAAATTCATAATTTATATTTTTTTATTTCAATTAAATTATTTAGTCATATTAATTTTAATTTATAATTATTTTTATTAAATTATAATTACTTACTAATTATACAATACCTACAACTCTATGTCTAAGTTAAATAAGACAAATTAGCTGGAAGGAATAATATTTATTAATTATTCTTTAGATACAAATAATAACTAAAAAATAGAGAAAATCAATTATTAACCAATATTGTTATTTTACTTATTTGTTTTCATAAATTTTATAAAATACTATTTAAAATGTTTTTATAAAAATGAAAAAAATAATTATTAGTGATTTTATATTTAAAAATATTATTTATTTATTATATATCTTATGCAAATAAAAAAAATATTATACGCTCAATTTTAATCTCGCCCCAAACATATCGAAGACGGTCAGGAACAAGGAGTATATATAATTGTAAAAAGCGATTCTGGCAAGAGCAACTAGCGACTTTAATAGTAACAACAGGGCAGGGTAGAGTAGAATTGTGGTTAAGGGTGATTGACTGATTGCCTGCCTTCGTTCCGCAGATTCGAATTTCCCGAGAGACAGTCGTTCAGATTCCGCTTCTATTTGCCGAAAACGCGAACGGAAGCCTGAAGCCCCATGGATGAGCGAGAGTTTCAGAAGGTGTTGGAGCTCTTCCCCGTTGTCCGATCTCGCGATTATCACGTAAACATCCGAATCCATTTTGTGTGTATTTCTGTACGTCTAGGTTTTTTACTTGTCAATGTGAGTACGTTTGAATTCGTACAAATGCAATCTTGTGTGTTTGTTGTGTACCATACCCCTTGGTTAAGCTTTGTGAGAGGTTAAAAATTGCATTGCATAAGAATGTTGGTCGCTTTGATGTTCTCTCTCTCTTAATCATAACATTTAGGTTTATCTAAGTTCGACCACTGGGTATTTTGTATGAAATTATTGATGAAAGAGCACGGAATCCGAAATGCGAAAGTTGTTGATTAAGACATCTAAAAAGACAATAAAACTATTAGCGCAAATGTTGGCTGTTCGATATTTTGGCTTTGGTAGAAGATGGAAGCAGCACACATAAGTGTGCCTTTTTTAATTTATAAATCTGGGTTTCATTAATCTGTGTAGCATATAATTTTCATCTTCTGTATATATGAATTTGACAAAGCTGTGAAGGAATATGATATTTTGACTATATCAAATTTAAAGGTTGTTGTAAGATAGCTAATAAAACTTCTATTAACTTTTTAATCTCGAATTGTTTCCTATATGTTGAATGGTTGATCACTTGATCTTAAGGGCAGTGTATATTTAGATTAAGAAGGCCAATTTTCACCTTCAGTTCCTTTTTTCATTCCTTCAACTTGTGAATGTTTAGCTGTTATTTTCTACTTTCAGGCAGAATTAGATCCTTCAAGACCATCAACTCAATCTGGACAAAGTTCAGAGGTACTGCATAATATTTATGCTCCCATCTCTAGATTTCTGGTATCTAAAAGTAAAATGTTCTTTCAGGTAAAAGAGTGGCAAGATGGATGGAACACTGAGGATAGAAAAGGTATGAGGATATCTTGAATTGACAATCATGGGTGCCACTCGTGTATGGGTTTATTAGTTTTTTATGGTTTTGAATGGCGTGCTACACTCATTACAGTCTGCAGTCTAACTGCATGCCTTAGAGAGCCCAATTCAGTCTTTCTTACTTTTGGCCTTTTTGTATCAATAACACATGGCAGAATGCTCATTGTATTGTTTCATTTTGTAACCAATGCTTCCTTATGCCCAATATAAAGAATTCTGTTGGATTTCTTCAATTAGATTTATAGTATGTTCTTTTCTTTCTTTTATTTTTTTGTAGATCTTAATGGTATCAGCAAAGTTTAGAAGCTATTCTATCTTTAGTTGTTTTTAACTTCAGGGCAATTTAATCAACCTTGCAGTGTATTTCACAGCACTATTCTTTCTGTCAACTTCACTTCCTATGTGGTCACAATTTCCCTTTTCAGCATATCTTCGTGTTTTTACTGCAAACTGAATGAACTAGACTAGTTATATGAGGAAGGTGATCATTCTGGAATAATACTTCCTAGGCAAGTGGCATTATTGGTATGGCATCTAGATACTATCAAGTTAGACTTTTCTTTGTTGTAAATTGGTACATTACCTATGGTTATGTTGATTGTGGCAACAGAAGCATTTTGGGGGAAATTGAAGTCAGCTGCTGAGAAGAAGGTATTTCTTCTATTTCTTGGTAACTGGCATATTGTAAACTATGATGTTTTGCTTCTAAGGTTCATTGACCTAGGTATCTTTATGGATCTTGAGGTATTTCTTTCTATTTGAGTTGCTTGTTGATTCAAGGCCATAAATGTAATATGCTTTTCTTTGAATTATGACCATGATCTATACCAATTTTGTAGACTTTCTAGTCTTAGAGGGCGTTAGGTCCAAATAAAATTTTTAAATTGTTGAATTCTTAAGTTTATACGTAATAAAGCGTGCTATATTATTATTATTATTATTATTATTATTATTATTTCAATTCAATCTATTATTTACCCTCCAATAACATCACATACCACACAGTGTACGAAAAGCATACCTTTTCCCATTAAGCATTAAGTTACAAGTTTAATCACTTAGTTATGAACTTGTTTTACCTGATACATTTAGGGTGTGTTTGTTTGAGAGGCTTTCCCAAACTTCCACTATTCATAAAAAATTTCCCTCCCAAAAACTTCAAATCAAACATCTATTTTTCAATTTTTATATTATACTAAAAATCAATTTTACATTAAAAACATCACATCAACACCTATTTATATCACATCATACAGCTATTCAGATTCAAATATTTTACTATTCAAATCCCAACTCAAAATCCAAACTCCAAAACAAACACACCCCTAGTATCACTTAGTAAGTGAATTTCTTTTTTGTTATCTAACAGACAATGAAATACAGTACCGAATTGCGTTTAATCGATAAGTGACATTACCAGCCAGCTTAGGTTTGAACTTGAGCTTTTCTATAGTATTCCTGGTTCATCACTTGCATATCACTCTGTATAGTGAAAGGAAATAAATTTCCATACTTCTATCACTCACTCTCGTTTTTCAGGTGGGTGCAGCTGATGCTGAAAATTTTTGCAAGGCGTTTCAACAAGTTTATAAGAAACTAGTAAGGGAATTGAAGAAATAAATAAATCCTTGTTTACTTCTGCTACTGCAGTTACCCACATAATTGAATATGATATTTCGTATTAATTTTCCTATAAACAATGGTGACATTCGTCTCTGTCATGCAGGTGTATGAAGAATTAACATTGGATGCTGCTAAGAATATTATAAACTCAAGGTCTTAATCATATATAAAGATGGCTGCTACTACTGCATACAAGTCCCCATCAAAACATTGGCATCATGATATACTATGAATTTTATGTTGAAGCATTTGGGACTTTGCTCGATTTCTGGCTGTGGATATGTACTATAACATGATGTTTTTTGAGTATTACATATTTTTGCATACTTGTCTGTGTTTCTGCTTATTCTATGAATTTGATTGCTGTATAGTATTGGGAAATCCTTCCCAGATTTCATATCTCTTTCTCTCTATGGAATGGGCATATTTGTAAGTGGGTTACCTTTCTCAGTTCAAGAACACATGTTAATGTCTTGAATCTTATACTGGCAGGGTCTGAGTTGAAGTCCCAGATTATTTAGATATCACTGCCCTTCAAACACTCATTTGCAAGGGTTGTTTCTCGAAAGTAAAATCTTTCCAGCTGATTTTTCCTTTATTACCAGGTTGCTGAAATCAGGCCCTTCTTCAAAATGTCAAAAGGACTTTGAATGATTGCCACCTATTTATGATTCTATATGGCCATGTTTGTTGTGTTGGATTGTATTGTCTATAAACCAACCTTGTAAACATTGTGTATGTTTATTTTGATTTTTCCTTATAATCATATAACTGATCAAGAAGCTACAAGTTAAAGCCAAAGAGATGATAGGAGGTATTCAGGTTTAATATTGAATCTAGTGGCCAAGGAATGCAGTGTACAAAAACAGGTATCCAAAGCTGATGATGGTTTTCAAGTTTAATAGAGTATGTTTTATTGCAGGCTAACAGAATATTTTCATCCAAAATGCTCCTGATGTGGACTTTCCATGGGACCTTATTTTGGAATTTTGTCCAGATCAGATATTGCTAACAGTATCTCATCTGACTATACTTCTGTCTGAATTTCCTTAAAAGTCTAGGCAAAGTGGAGTAAATACAAATCCAGGGATATGCATTGGCACAGCTTCATGCTTTTGCTCTTCAGGTATGATTCTCAAACCAGAATTTATTTTAGAATGCATAAGATTCAATGAGTGTATTTTCATCCAGGAACACATACTGGAATATCAGACCTGAGAGATTTCAGATCATCGTATAAACAACGGTGCTGTCTGATTGTCCGAACGCATGGTACGAGTTCAAGGTGCATCTTCCCGGACCATATTTCTCCATGATGCTCATTTTCATCTTGTTTACATGCAGGAAAGGCTGTATTCCATGGAGCCCAGAAAGCAGGGTGGATTCAGGGCTTGCATGTTTGTTTTTGGTAAGTTGAATCAGCTCTGTATTTATGAATCTGCTCATGTGTATAACGACAGTAATATCGAAAGTTTTGCGCTGTGGCAGTTCTGGGAGCCCTGGAGAACATTGGATTTGCTGCAAACATATCGACAATGTATCTCTATTTCCACCGCGGGCTCTTCTTCAGCATTTCTGCCTCAGCCAACACTCTTACGAACTTTCTTGGTTCGACGTTCTTACTCACGGTTGTAGGAGGCTTCATCTCAGATACTTACCTCAACAGGCTCCATACTTGCCTCTTTTTCGGCTTTCTTGAAATACTGGTACTGGTAGAACAGAAACCATTTACAATTCTATTCCTTGTTGGAGCCTAATGTCCTCTTTTGTATTTAGGGATTGCTAATGCTTACAATCCAGGCGAATACCAAGAACCTGCAGCCTGATCCTGATCCATGCAACAACAAGCAGAGTTGCATCCATGGCGGCAAGGCCTTCATGTTTTATACCTCTTTGTGCATGTTGGCTTTAGGGTATGGCGGAGTAAAGGGATCCATTGCCGCACTCGGTGCTGATCAGTTTGATCGATCGGATCCTGAAGGTGCCAAGGGCGTTGCCAGCTATTTCAACTACTTCCAGTTCAGCACGACCATAGGATCCCTGATAGGAGTGACGGCAGTGGTGTGGATTGCCCTGGATAAGGGCTGGCACTGGGCTTTCTTCACCAGTCTTGTGACTGCTTTCGTCGGGTTTGTTGTGCTTGCTCTTGGAAAGCCTTTCTACTTGTTCCAGCCTCTGGCAACAAGTCCCATTGTTAGGATATCACAGGTCTGTCAAAATATCTTGGAAACTTGCTTCTTGAGGTTTGGATTGGATTGGATTTGTTTGGTTTGGTTTGTATGAATGAAGTAAGTAACATAATTTCTTTCTGGGTGGATTTGCAGGTGATTATTGGTGCAATTCGGAACAGGAATCTTAGCTTGCCTGAAAACTCGGATGAATTGTATAAAGGAAGGGACAGTTGTGAAGAAAGGGTTGTGCACACCGATCAGTTCAGGTTCCTTGACAAAGCTGCTGTTCCTTGGCCCCGACGGCAAGTCTGCACAGTAACACAGGTAGAAGAAGTGAAGATACTGCTACGGATGGCTCCAATCTTTGGGAGCACCATAATACTGAATACATGCTTGGCACAGCTGCAGACATTCTCAGTCCTCCAAGGATCCATCATGGAGCCTCACTTGGCCACTCTAAACATTCCGTCCCCATCCATACCAGTTATTCCATTGCTTTTCATGGCCATTTTTCTCCCCCTCTACGAGATCTTCTTCATCCCATTTGCACGAAAGATCACAGGCCATCCTAGCGGGATAACTCAGCTCCAACGCGTAGGCATTGGCCTAGCTCTCTCTGTCCTTTCAATGGTATTGGTAACAATAATCTTACATTACATACATGCTTCTCTCTAGTCTAGTCCTTTTAAATTATGTATTGTTTTTCTCAGGTAATAGCTGGAATAGTAGAGGTGAAACGAAGAGAACAAGCTCTAGCAGATCCCGAGAAGCCGCCGATCAGCCTCTTCTGGCTCTCATTCCAGTACGGCGTATTTGGAGTTGCAGACATGTTCGCCATGGTCGGCCTGATGGAGTTCTTCTACAAAGAGGCCCCATCTGGGATGAGGTCTCTGTCCACATCCTTGACTCTACTGTCCTTGTCCTTTGGGTATTTCTTGAGCACTGCGTTCGTCCACATTTTCAATGCTGTCACCAAGAAGATCACTTCAGACAAACAAGGGTGGCTACAGGCGTCTGACTTGGACCACAGTAGACTCAGCTATTTCTACTGGTTTTTAGCCGTCCTTAGTGCCATCAATTTTGGGAATTATCTCTTCTGGGCATCGTGGTTCAATGCAGCACAGAAATCTGATCAAGATAGCAAAACCAGTGATTTCGATCCGATGGAGGGAGGGTCGGGTCTCCTTAATCAGATAGATAGTAAGGATGGTGATGGATTCCTATTTCTCAATCAAAGCCATCTCTCATCTTTTTTCCCATCTGAAATTGAAAGGTAGGTATGAAAGACACCGCACCACACCACACACGGGGCAGCTTGTCGTTAATGGAGTGCTGGGAGAAGGCGGGCGATTATTTCGTTTTCCTTCTTTTTTGGGGGCTTCGAAAAGCATACGGAATCATTTCCTCTCCACTTACCTTCTTCAGACTTATGATCCTTCTTCTTTGGCTCTGTAGTCAATTTCTCTGCTCTATAAATTACAATCGTTTTTTTATCCCTTCTACTTTCCAGGACAAAGATCTCCTAGTTTTTGTATATTCATCATCTGTGAGTAACATTTTTTGTGATAAAAATCTCTGGGTTTTCAGTAGTTTCTTTATGCCTCGGTATTGTGCTTTGTTGTCTTTTCTGGGTTGATGAAGTTGATTCTGAGTTTATGCTTTCATCTATATGTGATGCTTGGATTGTCTTTGGTGTGTTTGTTTGTTGGTTTTGTTCATATTGTTTTGATTTTCCGTTGGTAAGGAATGATATGGTTATGAAATTTGGGAATTTCTTTGATGCTCAATTTCTTGGGTGTGAGCTTGCAAATTTTTCGCTTTGTTTTCTTGAATGAAGCAAGGGTTAAAGATCAGGTTAACTGCCTGAGTTTATTAGTATAACAATGTAAACGTGATACTGTCTCTTAGTTGATCTTAGCTTGTTGGTTGAACTGCTGTTATCTATTTGAAGTAACTGCTGATCCAATTATATGACGAGGTTAAGCTGGGGTTTTAGCTACACAATGCAAAAGGATGCAGGTTCACAAGTGTCTGCCCATGTACATTTCACTACAAGTCGGTTTCCAGATTATATAATAGGGGCTGACGATGAGATTGTAGAATATCAAGAGTACTCCAATTCATTGCCCATGAAAGCTACAGTTGCAAGGGAAACTGCCATGTTACTGGAGCAGCATAACCGCATATCGGTATGCGACCTTGCAAGGAATTTGAGAAAGGTTTGGCTGCAGCTGCAAAGCTCTCGGAAGAGGTTTAATCTCTTATGGAAAAATAGTATTGTTCGTTCAGATTTTGCTTAGTATCTTGAGTAGCAAACGTTTGAAACATTAGTGTTATTACTACCTCAAAACTTACTCCAGGCAAGCGATGCATGTCTCTTGCAGTTCTAATGTCATCTACTTGTGGATTCAGGCAAGACTAAAAGAGGTTGTTTCATTGGAGAAGCACATACTTATAAAGAAACTCAAAGATGCACTTCAAGCTCTGAGAGGGCGTGTAGCTGGGAAGAACAGAGATGATTTGGAGGATGCTATGGCTATGGTTTGTTATCTGATTATGCTTCAGTATCCATCTTTTAACGTGGCCTCACCTTCTTTATTGCAAAATTTTAGTGCTGACAGACATTCCCATGTGTCATTTATGTTATGTCCCCAGGTTGAAGCTTTAACGATTCAATTGACCAAGAGTGAAGAAGAGTTGCTTCACGAGAATGCTGAAATGAAAAAAGTCGCTGCTTTCTTGAAACAGGTAAAATTCACTAAATGCGGCTGTTAGATGCTAAGATTTTACTTCCTCGATCATCCCAGAACTTTATGGAAACTCTTCTTCATTATAGAATCTGTGTTGCAATGAGCTGTTCCTTTGTACTGATGTTGACCATCCCATCCCAGTGGACGTGAATTGTGAAATGCGATGCTATAATATTTTTTAGTTATCACTGCGCCGATTGATTTTTCTACCTAGTGCATTGCAGGCTTATGAAGATGCCAAAAAACATGTTAATGAAGAAAGAGCCTGTGCACGGGTTGAAATTGAGAATGCAAGGGGAGCTGTACAGAGAGTGGAAGAAGCCTTCCAAGAACAGGAAAGAACTTCTGGCAAACAGGTTTCTGATGCAAATCCTTCCCTTTACCATTTTAGAAAGTCAAGAATTCAGAAACATCTTGCAATGCATCTAATACAGTCGAAAACTTTTTGAAGTTTCTAACTTTCAAAATTAGCTATTCTGACGTCGATCATTCATCTCCCCTAGCAATTCGCAAATCTTCAATGTAAATTATACTTGTCCTTTTGTTTTTATGATCAGGACATGGAAGAATTGATGAGGGAAATTCAAGAAGCTAGGCGAATCAAAATGCTGCATCAGCCCAGTAAGGTAAATTACACACATGCTGTGCTCTGCTTTAGCTTTTGTTTTGTAGCACAGTGTGATTACAGTAATGTTCCATTAATGCCCTAAATTACTTCATTAAGCATCCTTCTTCACTCATCAGAGGCCAACTGAGGTTGAACATAATCTCAATTTATCTAAGAATACCACCTTAGTCAACATGATTGCTGAATTTTTTGATCCTTGAATTTTCTCCAATTTCATAATCCCCTTCTCCAATAACTCACGAACATGGTGAAACTTCAACTCAATATGTTCCGTTCTTACATGGAATGCAGGATTCTTTGTCAAGTGGATTGCGCTCTGATTGTCGCTATACAAACTACTATTTTTCAGATCTCTACCCAATTCAAGCATAAAATTTTGCAGCCAAACCTTCTCCTTGCTAGCCTTCGGCACTCAATGTACTCAGCTTCTATTGTCGACAAAACAATTACCTTATGCAGCTTCGAAGTCCATGATATTTTTGTCCCACCATAAATGAACACATATCCAGATGTGCTCTTCCTTTTATGCCAAGTTGGCTTCTACGAATTCAGCCAAGCAAGACTCTCTTCTCTCGAAGATCAGTGCCTTATCTGTAGTGCCTTATCGAAGAAAAAAGCTGATCTGCCGAAAAAGTAGGAGGAAGAAGAAGAAATAGGGTGTGTTAGGGAAATAGAAATCGGTTTTGGTAGGGATAAGATTGGAGAAGATGAAGTGGGTGGGAGAGAGGCTACATTAAATTAAATTTTAAAGTAGTAGTATTACAAAAATTAAGAATAATTCAAATTATAACTGAATTCAATTATTTAACTTTTAATTTTATAAAATTAATTATATTTAATTATTTTAATTACTTATTATTAATTATAATTAAAAAATATAAAATTTTATATTTAAATTTTTTACGGATATTTGACCGATACATCGAGACGATACGCCGCGACGTATCTGAAACTGTGAAGGCCGATTCGCGACAATGAACCATGATCTTAACCGTTGATCTATCTCCATCCGGTTACTGTAACTTTTTCAGAACCCTCGTGAATTATAAGATCGGAAGGATACCTATTGAAGTTATATACCATGCATATAAACATATGGTGAAGAAATATTGTATTTTAGGAAACAAAAAGTCAAATTTATCCGGTTATAATAAATAATCTGCGAATTAAGAGAATGCATCATAATATATTTATTTGAACATCATTAGAGTAAATTACATATGGAGTGCATTTCACAATATAACATTATAATAATATTACAAAGACATCAATTGTGATACCATATATATCATTATATTTTGAATATGTACCATTTTGAAAAGTAATTATTTGCAAATATTTTTTATTTTATTTAATTAATTTAATTAAGAATATATTGAAAGTAGTTGAAATAATTTTTTCTAATTAATTGTTTTAATTAAAAATCTTTAATTAATTTTTTAAATTACCAAAATACTCCAATTAAACTGTTGGATTACAATCAAAACTATCCAACGAATTAAAAGAAATTAGGATATTCCTAAATTTTGTATTACATCATAATGATACCAAAATTCCTCCAACAAACCCTACGTACGTAGGTCAACAGTCAACAAACCAATGATGATGATGATGATGATGATAATAATGATGATGATGAAGTTTCCACATGTCATATCACTATCATTGACCTTACCGTGCTCGTTTTTTTTTTTTTTTTTTTTTTTAATACATGGAGTATATAGATATGATGTGTTTTTCAATATTTTTTAGTGATATACTCCATCTCGTGGTTAATGATATTTTTTATTTGAATTATAATATTTACTTTAGTTAATAATAAAGATTATGGTATTATTTTATAATTTTTTTTACGTAAAAATATTATTAATAATTTTAAAATTAGAAATAATATATATAATTCAAAAAATTTGGAATATATATTTATATTTTAAAAAATTATATTTTAATAAAATATAATAATATATATTATGATATAAAAATAAAAGTTTATATAATATAAGTAAATAAAAAATTTACTTATTTATTTATGATTAATTTAAATTAATTTTATAAAACAGTGAAAGTTTTAAATATAAATAAAAAAATTTATTTATTTAGGAGAAAGATATAAATAAAGTGGTTTTAAATGGATAATAATATGATATTATATGTTATGAAATTAATTAAATTAATTTATATTCATTAAATATATATTAAATTAGTAAAATTTATCAAATATAAAAGAAAAATATCTTTTTTATAAGACGAAATAAATAACTTTTAATAAATATTAAAAAATATATATATAATGCTACCTCCATTGAAATATGTTCTTATTCTCTATATTTTAGAAAGAGAATAAAAATACATTTGGATTAGAGAGAAAATATTGTACATAAAATATACTCCATATTTTATTTATTATTTAAGATTCTCTGAAAAAACGTGAGGATGTCATAAGTAGAAATCATTGATGTGAATATTAAATAATTGATGTACTACCAATTTAAAAAGTCATTGTTGATTCGGTCCAAACATTTTTTTTTGTTTTTTTGTAATTTGTATTTTAATTTAAATTTAATATATATTTTAGATGAGTAAGTATATAGAAATTAAGAGGGTACATTATTTAAGGTTTTATTGAATTTTTAAAAAATTTTAAAAAATGTGGATTTAAAGAAATTCATAATTAACTACTATATAAAATTTTAGAAAGTAAAAGGGTACATTATTTAAGATTTTATTCAATTTTTAAAAATTTTAAAAAATTGTGGATTTAAAGAAATTCATAATTAATTTCTATACAAAATTTTATTAACTTTATTAATTGATTTATGTAGATTTTTACCGATTTAATTGAATTATTTATATAAAATATATAACAAATAAATAAAATAAAATATTTATATATGTGCATGCATCTAACGTGTGTATAAGTTATACACGCAATTTAATAGATATATAATATATATGGAATATTCTTATATATAGAGAGAGATAGAGAGAGAGCAAGAGATAAGATGGAAGAAAGCAAAAATCAGTCGTTACATTTCATTAAGTACAAATCCCCTTATATAGACAATTAAGAAAATGATTAGTCATCCAATTTGCTACATGACATGATTCTACAATAACACCTAATTATATAATAAAATGAGTTATAACGTTCCCCCTTAGGTATCATTTACCTGCAATGAATATGCTTCGTTAGAACGTTATTAGAAAAAAAAACTCACTGGGACAAAACATCCTTGTAAAGGAAAAAGAGTATGATATTCATGCATTAAAAATACTCCCCTGATGTGGACATCATTTGAATTCTCGTAGTCGATGCATCCCGATGTTTTTCACCAATTTTTCGAACGTTGCAGTTGGTAAAACCTTGGTCAATAAATCTGCTAAATTATCATTTTATCGAATCTGCAACACATCCATTTCACTATTTTTCTGAAAATCATGAGTAAAGAAAAATTTAGGTGAAATATGTATCGTTATATCTCCCCTGATATATCCTCATTTCAGTTGCGCTATAGAAGCTGCATTATCTTCGTATAAAATAGTATGAGGATTATCATTTTCAAATCTCAAACCACAATTCTTTAAAATGTGGTGAGTCATTAATCTCAACCAAACAAATTCTCGACTAACTTCATGAATTGCTGTTATTTCAGCGTGATTCGAAGATATTGCGGTTAATGTTTGTTTAGTGGATCTTCAGGATACCACTATACCATCACAAGTAAATATATAGCCAGTCTGACTTGACTATATGCAGGTGGGTCAGAAAGGTACCCAACATCTGCATATCCAATTAATTTATATCGAAATCCTTCTAGATATAATAGACCGAGATCAATAGAGCATTGGAGAAAATGAAAAATATGTTTAATTCATTTCCAATGTCGTTGTGTTGGCATTGCACTAAATATGACTAATAAATTTACAGAAAATGCTATGTATGGTCTAGTACTGTTAGCCAAATACATTAGTACACCAATAGCACTTAAATATGGTACTTTAGAACCAAGTACTTCCTCACTCTCTTCTTTTGGTCTAAAAGGATCCTTATCAAGAGTTCTAACGACAATTGAAGTACTTAATTAATGTGTTTTATCCATTACAAATCGTTTCAATATCTTCTGGATATATGCAGATTGATGTATCAAAATTCCATATTTCAGACGTTCAATTTGTAGACCAAAACAGAACTTCATTTTTCCAAACTCTTTAATTTCAAACTCCCTTTTCAAATATTCAATAGCTTCTTAGACATTTTCAGGGGTTTCAATTATATTCAAATTATCCACATAAACAGCTATTATCACAAAATTTATCTCATTTTTTCTTTATAAAAACACATGTACAAACAAAATCATTGGCATATTCTTCTTTCAATAATGATTCATTGAGACGATTATACCACATACGACCAAATTGCTTAAGCCCATACAAAAACTTTTGTAATTTAATAGAATAACATTCTTTTGGCTTTGATTTGTATGCATAAGACATATTAAATTCTTCAGAGGTTTTCGTATAAATATCAGTATCTAATGAGCCATATAAATAGGCAGTTACGACGTCCATTAGACGTACATCCAAATTTTCATGTACTGTCAAACTGACAAGATATCGAAATGTTATTCCATCAATTATTGGAGAATGTGTTTCATTAAAATCAATTCCAGGTCTATGTGAAAAACCTTGGGCAACAAGTCTTGCTTTATATCTGAAAATTTTATTATTCTCATTTTGTTTTCGAACAAATACCCATGTATAGCCAACAGGCTTAACACCTTCGGGTGTTTGAACAATTAGTCCAAAAAATTTCTATTTTTCCAGTGAATTTAATTCAGACTGGATCACATTTTTTCCATTTTGGCTAAATTATTCTTGTCCAATATTCATCAACTGATTTAGGTTCTGGATCCTCGTCATTTTCTATTAGATCAAGTGCTACATTATATGCAAAAGTATTATCCAAATTGTATCATTTTGATTCCAATACTTTCAATTGGTAACATAATTTATTGATTTTTCAATAATTTCATTCTCTTCAGGAGAATTCTATTAGGATTAACATCATCAGCAAGTTTATCAGGATCAATTTCATCAGAAATCTGATCTATGTTACTCCCTGTTTCTTGAGGGTTTTAATTAACATCCAAATCATCAACCCTTTTATTTGTTCATATTTTTTTTCGAGGATTTTTATATTTGGAACCTACAGGCCTGCCACGCTTTAGGCGTGTATTTGATTTACTAGCACTTTGTATATTTTCTTCAGGAATAACAATTTTAGCAGGTACATTTTCAGTAGCTATATAAGATCTAGTAACCCTGCTGGCATCACAAAAAGTATTAGACAACTGATTTGCTATTCGCTGCAAACGTAAAATTATTTGCACCTCTAATTCGCTTTGACTTGTACGAGGATCAAGAAAACTTAATGGTATTTTCCAAGTAATTTCCTTTTTCAATTGATTAGTTTCTCCCCTTAATGTAGGGAAATGTGACTCGTCAAAATGACAATCAGCATAATGAGTTGTAAACGAATCACTAGTTAATTGTTCAAAATATTTAATGATAGATGGTGATTCATACCCGACATATATCCCCAATCTCCACTGGAGGCCCATTTTTATATGTTGGGGTGGTGCAATTGACACATAAACTTCACCCAAAAGTTCCCAAATGTGAAATATTGGGCTTTTTATTGTACATCAATTGTACTGAGGAGTAACTATAATAGCTTGTCGGTCTTAATTTTATTAGTGTTGTTGCATGCATAATTGCATGTCCCCAAGCAGATACAAAAAATTTAGATTTCAGTAATATAGGTTTTGCAATTAATTGCAGTCTTTTTATAAATGATTCGGCTGGACCATTTTCAGTATGTACATGAGGTACATGATGTTCAATGTTAATTTCAATAGACATGCAATAATCATAAAATATCTTAGATGAAAATTCACCAGCTTTATCAAGACGAATTTTCTTTATTAGGTGCCTTGGAAACTGAGCTCGTAATTTAATTATTTGAGCAAGCAACCTCGCAAATGCCAAATTGCGGGTGGATAAATACAAATGCGACCATCTAGTAGATGCATCGATAAGTACCATACAATATTGAAATGGTCCGCATGGTGGATCTACAGGCCCACATATATCACCCTAAATTTGTTCTAAAAACGTATGGGATTTAGTTCTCATTTTTGTTGGTGATGATCTAGTTATTTACTTCCATTTTGAGCAAACAGCACATTTAAGCTCATTTGTATTTAATACCATTTGATCTTTCAAGTTATGGCCATGTGTATTTTCTATAATTAATCTCATCATAGTATTCCCGGGATGCCCATCAATAAATTTTGTAATAAACAAAAATTCATTATTTTTCTCACTTAATGTCTCAATATGATATCTATTTCTGCGAATATTATTAAAACTCAACAAACTTCTTTGAGATTTTCTAGAATATAGTGCATTTTGGATATCAAGTTTTATTCCTTTGGAGAGAAATATTATCGCTTTTTTGGTGCCCTCAATCAATTTCGCACAACCACTTATATAGTATTCACCTCAATTTTTCCCAACTTCAAGTTGATGAAATATTTCTTATATTTCAAAATGGTGTGTGTTGATGCACTATCAATCATACATAAATTGTCTTACATATTATTCATTAGAGCGTGCTCAGCATTCAGATTTCTTCTTAAAAAATTTCGCAATATGCACATTCAGGATGCTTAATATACATCTCAATATACACCATCAGGGGTTTTAAAATATGAACCTTCAGGGTTCTCAATATACACCTTCAAGGTATTCACATCATCGGAAATTTTCAAAATATAAACCTTTATGGGCATCATGTACCTTCTGGGTACATAAAAAAATCACACATATCATTGCGTGCTAATAAAATTATCACCATCACTTGCATTATTTTTAGATAAATTTGTTTATTAAATATTGACATCTTCGAGTGCTATTTTCTCTATAATAGCTGGTGGAAAAATTGTAAATTTATGTTAGTAATAATTGTATTGAAAAAGTTAATTGAATATATACTTCAAAATTTTTGCAGAATTTCGGCAGCACTTTGATATTTTCATATTGTATCCGGGCAGAACTTTGGAATTCTTTTTTCTTCGAGCAAATTTCGTAACCTATTTGAGTAACTTGAAAAATCATAAAAAATACGCTATCTTTACATTAGCACTTCATCGGCAAAGCCTCGTGCTGATAACGTGTTATAAAATATATAAAAAAAATAAAATAAAATATTTATATGTGTACGCATGTAACGTTTGTGTAAGTTAAACACACAATTTAATAGATATATAATATATATGCAATATACTTATATGTAGAGAGATGGAGAGAGAGAGCCGAGAGATAAGATGGAAGGAAGCAAAAATTAGTCATCACATTTCATTAAGTACCAATCCCCGCAATTAAGAAAATAATTAGTCATCCAATTTGCTATATGGCAAAATTCTACAATGATACCTAATTATGTAATAAAATGAGTCATAACAATTTATGAATTTTTATAGATTTTATATATTTGATATAACTCTATAATTTTTATTAATTTTTATGGTTTTCACAAATTTTAATAGACTAATATAACTTTATTAAAAATATCTCTATCCATCAAACTTTTTTTTCTATTTTTTTTACTTCATAAATTAAATTTACTCTATTATTCACTCTATCCCACTTTTTGTATCTAATTTATTGTAGTTATAAAAATTTAGATAAAGTATAATTATAAGTAGTTAATAAATGTGTTAATAAAAATAATTATTATATAATAAAACTAATTGTAGATCAAGATTAAAATATTTAAATAGTATAATTAAGATAAAAAATTATAAATTATGAAATTTAAAATGTGATTAAAATCTATAATCATAATCCTAAAAATGAAATGACAAATAAGATGAGACGGACAAAAATAGAAATAATGGACAAAAACTATGGGACGGAGGGAGTATTAATTTTGAAAAAATCAACGAATCTAATATTTAGCAATTACACTTTATTCAATATTTATTTACAACAAATATCACTAGATTTTATTACACTATCTTTTTTCATTTACTTTAATTTCTAACTAAATTCTAAAAACTACTTCAAATTAATTTTTTTTTTTATCATTTTTTAAGGAAAAAAATCAATAATATAGTAGTCTCAATATAAATATAAATAAAATGTATCAATTTTGATCATAATATAATTTTTTTTTTATCAATTTTAATCTCACTATAAACAGTTTTAATAAATTTTAGTCCCATCATTCAAAATTAATGGAAATTGCTTTGTGGATGTAACAGAATTGACATGGCAGCTTGCCTTAAAACAACACGACCATATACAATTATACATGTCCATGTTATCACATGATCGTATTTAATTGTACACAACCGTATATCTTTATGTTTTGATCTAAAATTTTATTTTTTTGGTTATATATGTTTTTTAAAAAATATATAATAAATTTAGAATAGTTCATATAGTCTAAAATTAAATTGTAACAATTTTAAAATATTGAAGTTCAGTTCGATCGTATTGTGTCCAGGTCAGCTGTCCTGCCAATACCATTACGTCCACGTCAACAATTTTCATTAATCTTTGAACGGTGGAACCACAATTGATTGAAAATATTTATAATGGGACTAAATTAATGAATGTGTTTGTTTGAGAGTTTGAGATTTAAATAGTCAAAATTTTGAATTGAAAAAGTTGTATGATGATATAAATAGGTGTTGATATGATGTTTAGAATGTAATATTAATTTTTAATATAATATATGAAATAAAAAAACAGATGTTTAATTGAATGTTTGTGGGGTAAAATTTTTTGTAATTAGTAAAATTTTAGACAAAATTTTTCAAAAGAACATATCCGATGAATTTTTTTTTATCTCGTAATCAAAATTGATACGTTCTAATTAGGCAAAACTGTCTATATTCCCCTGTGGTTTAGAAACTCGGCGTCATTTCTCAATGTACTTCAGAAACGGCGTAGTACTCCCCTGTGTTTTCACAAACCTTGCACACTCTCCCCTTAGATCAAATATAACTTACAGTGTTAAAATTAGTCAAATGGACCATTATACCCCCAATTAAATATCTCTTACCTAACCATTCTCCCTCATTACCCACCAATACCCTATCTCACAACCGCTGTAAACCCGCATCTGTCCCTATCGACCACCGAATCGGGGTTAGACCGACGAATCACCCAAACGCCGACACTGACGAGATGCCACACCCGAAGACCACTCCGACATCGGCATATTCATGGAACGAACAAAGAATCGAGGAAAAACCTTGAATTCGATTTCTTTGACGGTGAGTGTATATAATACAAATTCACCCCAAAATCCTGTTAAGTAAATATAATTCCAATGCAACCCGATACAGATGCATCCCTCCTAAATATAATCTTGCCCATGAACACTATAAAGTTAGGGCTATATCGGGTTGAGAAGTTCCTCTATTTGCTATAGATGTAGATTTGGGTGTTCGACGAGTGCAATTCTTTGGGTTTTTATACATTTTCATTAGTTATCCTCCAAAATACACAAATGTGTCACTTTCCAGTTATGAAATAGGTCTTGTTTTTTTATCTTTGTTCTTGTCGTGTTGCTGTTGGTAGTCGACCATGGTGGGGTGGACCATCTATCGTTAATTTTTCATTTAGATTAGTCATTTATTCATTTTATCATCGATTCTTTATGAGTACCGATGGCTACGTTGACATATACTTGTGGGTGGGTTGCTACTTTCAACCCGAAAGCCCAGGCCCAGACATGCCATATTGCGGTGGCTAGAAAATATTGTTCAAAAATATCGATAAGGACAAAATTTACTATGGAACGTTGGTTGATATGTATGGACGCATTGATGGAAAGTCTCTTGCGGTTCAGATGTATCACACATCAAAGATAACCCCTTGCGGCTTTTGCACTAAACATATGTTTCTTATGAAGACTGACGATTACATCTTGGAAATGTTTCGAAAACACTATGGGGGAGAGGCATATACACATATATGCTGAAGAATTTGGCATGCCGATCGCCACATGTGATCAAGAATGGCGCGAGATAGGCTTAGAGAAGAAAGTGTCCCTTATTGGTTGGCACAGAGATACCAACTCAAGTTATCAAATTCTGTCTGGAAGCGTTGTCTATGATATTGCATCATCAAATTCGGAAAAGCCTGTGAAGGAGAATCTGGGTGATTGTGTTGGCAGCAAGTATGGCATAAAGATGATTGTGGATTTGATCCAAATAACGAGTTGTACATTGCGAAGGGAAAACAAGTCGCTGAAACTATGAATGAGTTAGACTCGGAGTCCGAGTTCTCGGACATGGGCAGTGAGGAAGATCGATACTATGGGGAGTTTCAAAAGGGTGAGTAAATGGACGAAAAGGGCGATGATCAATTCAAGGGGGGCAAGTACAATAGCACGAGAGATGATGGAATGGACAAAGAGGGTAATGAAGGTGGTGGTAGTTGATCTGGCGAGGCTGTCTTAAGCAAAACCATGCAAGCACCTCAACTATCCTTGGGACCAATAACTCTGAGCAAAACACGAAAATTTCAAGATCAAGTTTTAGCCTTAGCAATTCAATTGGACGAAAAAAATAAATTCAAAACACAGGCGTGGAGGCCTCTTTCGCCCTTGCTTATTTTAATCCAGCCGAACCAAGATCAAGACGAACGTCAAGAATGTGCATTTTCGTTGGCCCTACTAGAGAAGTCCAATCAATAATTTATTTAATGCTACTTGAATTTCCAATGTGATTAGTGGAAATTTCAAGAAGAATTAAATATTGTTGAACTTCCAAAAATCTTAAATGGTGGTAAATTTCCAAGACAACATAAATAAGGGTGGATTTTCAAGATGACATCAATGAGAGTGGATTTCCAAGATGACATCAATGAGAGTGTGGAGTTCCAAGATGAGTTTAAAGGTCCAAGGTTGAATGCATTGAATCTAGTATGTTTCCCAGGTTTATTGCATTAATTTGTTTTAACTATTTCCTAGAATGAATGCAATAGTTTCCAATTTTTGCATTTATTTTCCCTTGTCTATAAAAGGGAAAATTTAGATGTAATTTGAGCATCCTTGTTTTTGAAGATATTTGAATTTTAGTTCTTTCTTTAAACTAAGTGTTTGAGAGCGATTCCTTACACTTTGGTTTATCCATCAAATCGGGTCTTTGGTTAAGTCTATAGATCCGTTGCTTCCAACCTTCGCAAGGGTTCAACATATTCATTCGAGTTATCTTTTTTTCGATTTAGTGGGTCTAAGACAAGTTCCTTAGGTTCCTAAGCAAGCAAGAATACTTCGGTACTGCAATTTTTCTTTGATTAAATATCTATTTCAACTGGGCATAAAAAAAACGTGAACCACCCCCTTTGGGTTGGAACACAATCTTCTTCCGGCCTTTGTTTGCATATTTGGCATAATTGTGAGCAACCCGTTGTAGATTTTCCTTCACTCGGCTATGTAATTGCTGCAAAAATTCAGCTCTTTTCTTGCCATCGAGACTTTTGTGCTCATTGCATGGCAATGGCAAAAAATCCAAATGAGTCAAGGGATTAAATCCATAAACAATTTCAAAAGGGGAATAATTAGTAGCCCTATGAATAGTTTGATTGTAAGCAAATTCTGCGTGAGGTAAACATTCTTCCCAAGAATTCATATTCTCACGGACTGAGGTACGTAGTAAACTCCCTAAAGTCCTATTCACATATTCAGTTTGACCATCCGTTTGAGGGTGGTGTGAAGTAGAGAATAACAATTTAGTGTCTAATTTTGCCCACAAAGTTTCCAAAAATGACTTAAAAATTTTGTGTCCCGATCAGAAACAATTGTCCTCGGCACACCATGCAGTTTCAAAACATCTCTAAAAAATAAGTTAGCAACATGTGCGGCATCAGTGGTTTTCGTAGATGGAATGAAGTGCGCCATTTTCAAAAACCTATCAACAACAAAAAATATTGAATCTTTCCCTTCCCGACTCCTAGGCAATCCCAAAACAAAGTCCATAGAAATGTCAATCTAAGGTGATTCGGGTATGGGTAGTGGAGTATACAGCCCATTGGGTTGGATGGTGGACTTGGCTGTTTTACACACAATGCATTTATTTATAAATTGTTCAACTCAGACTTCATGTGTGGCGAGTAAAAATGTTCTTGCAATATGTTCAAAGTCTTAGACCTACCAAAATGACCCATCAAACCTCCAGAATGTGTTTCATGCACAAGAAGATTCCTACGTGAGCATCTAGGAATGCATAAACGGTTCTCATACAACAAATAACCATCATGTAAATGATACTTGTCATGACCATGCTTAGCACACGCAGTATAGATGTCACCAAAATTAGAATCAAATTCGTAAAGCTCTTTCACATGAGAAAAACCCATCAACTTGGACTCAAGTAATGTAACAAGTGCGTACCTTCGAGATAGAGCATCGGCGACCACATTCTCTCTACTTTTTTTGTATTTGACAATGTATAGGAAGGTGTCGATGAAGGCAATCTAACGTACATGCCGTGCACTCAACTTCGCTTGAGACTTGATATACTTTAGTGACTCGTGGTATGTGTGCACCACAAATTCTTGGGGCCGAAGATAGTGCTGCCAAGTTTGAAAGGCTCGAACCAAGGAATACAACTTCTTGTCGTACGTTGAGTAGTTCAATGCAGCCCCATGTAGCTTCTCGCTGAAATAGGCCACCGGACGTCGTTCTTAGGACAGCACAACTCCAATCCCTACACCAGACGCATCACAATCAATCTCAAAAGCCTTAGAAAAATCAGGAAGTGCAAGTACGGGTGCATGTGTAAGTTTATGCTTCAGTGAATCAAAAGCTTCTTGTTGCTCTACTCCCCAATCAAACTTGTCATTCTTCTTGGTGATTGTTGTTGGTACAAGTACTTTTGGTCGGCATTCACTTTATTGGGACTCAATGGTTTAAGTGTAATCTTTTTTCCGTCATGAATGAGTGTATACCGGTTCAGGTGCCCATCATGCATTGTCCTTTTGTCAAATTTTCATGGCCTCCCAAGCAAGATATGGCATGCCTGCATAGGGACCACATCACACAATACTTGGTCATTGTAGTCCTTGATATTGAAATCAACATGGACTAATTTTGTAACCTTGACCTCACCACAATTATTAAGCCATTGCAGCTTATATGGATTTGGGTGGGCTTCAGTTTTCAGCCCCAATTTCCGAACCACAAGATCGCTTACCAAATTGGTACAACTTTCACCATCTATGATCATGCTACAAACCTTGTTGGCTATCTTGGATCTACAATGAAAAATATTGTCCCATTGTTCATCGTTGTTTATCTCCTTAGGCAATGCACTCAATGCCCTCAATGTGACCAAGGTTAAACCAGCTTCAAGATTATAGTCGGTCTCTTCTCCACAAACCGGTGAGACAAGCTCAAAGAAAGTTACACCCGATTATGACTGGGGTAGTCAAGAAAGAAGTGTTGAAGCTACATGATGCTGGTATCATCTACCCTATCTCCAATAGTAGATGGGTAAGCCCGGTCCAAGTAGTTCCCAAGAAATTTGAAGTAATTGTGGAAGATACTTGAGAAGGAGAAAAACTCCATGTTCGAAAGCAAACTGGATGGCGCCAATGCATAGATTACCGTAAGCTCAATGCGATAACAAAAAAGGGATCATTTTCCCTCTCTTATATTGATCAAATGATTGAAAGACTGGTTGGTCGCGCATATTACTGTTTTTTAAATGGATTTTCAGGTTACTTTCAGATAGCGATAGCACCTGAAGACCAGGAGAAAACATCATTCACTTGCCCATTTGAAGTTTTTGCCTACAAAATAATGTCTTTTGGTTTGTATAACGCCCCCTGCTACATTCCAAAGATGTATGGTGAGTATTTTCTCTGAGTATATTGAGCAAGTCATTGAAGTGTTTATGGACGACTTTAGTGTATATGGCTTTAATTTTGATGATTGTCTAGGCAATTTGACTCTAATCCTGAAACGATGCATTGAAACTAACCTTGTGCTTAATTGGGAGAAATGTCAACTGATGGTTCAACAATGAATTGTCTTAGGCCATAAGATGTGACCTAAGGGTATAGAAGTAGATAAATCTGAAGTTGAGCTAATCACTGTTTTACCTTACCCTACTTCTGTGCGAGAGCTATGCGGTTTTTTAGGATATGCAGGTTTTTACCAACGATTTATCAAGGACTTCTCCAAGATCAGAGCGCCATTATTTCTCCCTCCTACAGAAAGATGTGGCATATGAGTTCAATGATGATTGCAATAAGGCATTTGTAGCATTGAAGGAGTGTCTCACAACCCCACCAATTATTCAACCTCCGAACTAAGACTTGCCATTCGAGCTGATGTGTGATGCAAGCGATATTGTAGTGGGAGCTGTTCTAGGGGAACGAGTTGGGAGAGCTTCTCATGTCAACTACTATGCTTCACAAGCATTGAATGGTGCTCAATTAAATTACTCTACCACGGAGAAAGAGATGTTTGTTGTTGTTTTTGTTCTTGAGAAATTTAGATTTTATCTTCTAGGCATTTAAGTGTTTTTTTACTCTGATCATGCAACTCTACGCTACTTGATGGCAAAGAAGGAGGCCAAACCTCGATTTATTCGATAGGTGCTCCTTCTGCAATAGTTCGACATAGAAATTTGTGACACTAAAGGAACTGAAAATTTGGTGGTTGATCAGTTGAGTCACATACCCGTGGAGTCGGAAGGTATTCCTGTTCGAGAGTCTTTTCCTGACGAACAACTTATCTCCATTGTAACTACATACCCTTGGTATGGTGATATTATTAATTACTTAGTCACTAATAAGTTTCCTGGAGGTTGGGCAAAGGCAAAAGAGGATAAGCTACAAAGTGATGCAAAATACTACATTTGGGATGACCCTTACCTTTGGAAGTGATGTCCTGATCAAATCATTCGAATGTGCGTTAATGAAGGTGAATTTCAGTCTATTTTGACCTTTTGTCATTTTATGACATGTAACCTTTACTGGCCTACTCTCTTCAAGGTCGCATTTGAGTTTTGTAAATCTTATGATAGATGTCAACGAACAGGTAACATTTCTTCCCGTAATCAAATGCCTCAATCGCCTATGATGTTTGCTGAAATATTTGATGTTTGAGGTATAGATTTTATGGGACCTTTTCCTAATTCATATGGGTGCTTGTATATTGTTTTGGCCGTTGAGTTATGTTTCGAAATTGGTGGAAGCAAGAGCCACCCGAACTAATGATTCTAAGGTGGTTTCAGAATTTATTAAGTCAAATATCTTCTCTCGGTTTTGAATGCCAAAAGCAATTGTGAGTGACAGAGGGACTCACTTTTGCAACAAAATCATGGCTGGACTTCTTCAGAAATATGGCGTACTTCATAAGGTGTCAACTTCGTACCATCCTCAGACGAATGGGCAAGCAGAAATCTCCAATCATGAAGTCAAGTCTATCTTGGAGAAAATAGTTCAACCGAATAGAAAAGATTGGAGCTTGAAACTCGATGATGCTCTGTGGGCATACCGAATAGCATACAAGACACCAATAAGGATGTTACCATTTTGATTGGTGTATAGAAAGCCTTGCCACTTACATGTGGAAATTCAACACAAGGAATTTTGGGCAATAAAAAAGTGCAATATACATCTTCAAGAAGCCGGATTCCATCGAAAAATACAAATTCAAGAGCTAGAGAAAGTTCAACAAGAGGCATACGAGAATGCGATACTTTACAAGGAAAAGACCAAAGCCTTTCATAATCATCACATCTCCAGAAAAAATTTTGAAAAATTGGATAAAAAGTCTTGTTATATCATTCTCGTCTCAAGCTTTTCCTTGGAAAACTGCACTCTAGGTGGATAGGGTCTTTTATCGTTACTAAAGTTTTTCTTTATTGTGCAGTGGAGATTCAGAGTTTAAAGACGGAGAAAACCTTTGTGGTCAATGGACATTGTAAGTCATATTACAAGAGATTCCCACTTGAATCTGTAGAGTTGATGTCTCTCGCTAGTGTTGAAGTTGAGAACTAAGACGCAAACAAGTTTAGCTAAAAGACTATAAAGAAAAGTGTTTTTTGGGAGACAATCCAAACCATTTAAATGCTTTCTTTAATTTTAATTGGTTGCTTGTCTTTTTATTTTGTTTGGTTTTGTGCAGGTCTTTTGGAAAATAATTACTAGCTCTTGGCGAAGGTGCGATCAATTTTCTTAAATCCCCTCTCCCCCTTCAAAAAAAGATCAGGCCAAGGGTGACTTTTAATCATGGGCATGACTAATTAGCATCTCTCATATTGTATTTTTTTTCATCTAGCCTTTCCAAACCATACCCAATTCCAGAATAATACAAGATATTTAGTTATGACCATGACTAAATACCTTATTGCATACTGTTTTTCGTCCCTTTTTTTTAAATTAAACCATAGCAGCCCTCCTCCCCTTTCTCCTTCTTTTCTTCTCTTCTCTTATCTCTTCCAATCAAACCGAACTGATTCATCTTCTTCTTCTTCCTCTTCCAACTGCCCCAGGCCGCGATTCTCCAACCACCGCGTAGCCGCCGCAATTCCGGCCAAACCGGCCCAAACTACTCCTCTCTAGACCGGTCCGCCTCAATTCCAGTCGATGCCTCAGTGACGCCACCCTTTCCAAACCGGACCGCCTCCAATTCCAGCTGCCACCCCAGCCTAGACACGGCGTAAACCACACCTCCACCACACTCTTCACCACTTCAGCTCGGTAATATCTCTTCATTCCTATATTCCTAATACTTCCAATTTTGGAATTCTATATTGAGAATGGGGTGATCACTGATCCTAAACTAAACTACTCGTTACAATTTCCATTGTTGAATTTCAGTCATTAGTATCTAGGAATTTGGTGAGAGCTTAGCGTCGAATTTTCCTTACGTTATGGTAATATTGAGGTGCTAGATTTAATTTGCGCAATCTTTGTTCAAATTTTTTGGGATGGATTATTAGACTCATGCTCTTGATGCTCTGAAATTGATATTTTCTAAGTGATACATCTGGATACATGTCGAAGTTTGAGTGTTTAGATATTGCCTTGGTATAGTTATAGTCTATTGTGTGGCAGACTATTTCATTTAGCAACTTTCATGGATAATGTTCGAGTTCTTCCCCCAAGCTGCATCAAGGCTACTCAATCATAAGGTATTACCAAGAAGAAACGCAAACAACTCGTCATTCCAATCATGAAACCACTCAAGTTGTTGAGTGAAGGAGATGAAGTATCTGAAACTCCAATTTCTTCGATGTCTTCATTGCTTCTTGGGGGATTGTTTGAGGTTGAATTAATGGCGAATAGATTTTGCATGTTTCTATAGATCTCATCCATTAATTGTATTGAAAGATGTTACATTATTTTTGTGTTGGATGTTGAACGTACGCGGGAGGAATGAGAAAGAGGCCGGAGCGGTTATATAAATTAGGAGAAAATAAAAATTACGTTGATACCCTTCAAATAATACAAACAAATAGATTAATTTTTGTAATCTAACGGCTCATAATGGATCAGCATGCTGCTAATTATAGGGATCAGCACCAAAACTCACCACATACTAATAGATAAGACAATCTCTAACTCGTTATTCCATTTGGCAGCAGCTACAATAAAAATATAGAGTTGATCTACAGTAATTTTATTTTAACCATAAACTTAAATTTCTACTATAAAAACTATATTTCCTATATATTTATTTTTATATTATTTTATATAATTTCTAATATTTATAAATTACACTTACCTTTAATTTACTTTTACATTTTATCACCCAAAAATATATAATTTATATTTTATTTAAAAATTATATATATTAAAATTAATTAGTAAAATTTACACGTTACTTTTAAAAAATAAAATTATATATCACCTTTTTTTAAAGAAAATTACACATTATTTTAAATAAAATAAAATTATATATCACTTTCCAATAAATTATATATCCCTTTTAAAAACATAAAATTATACATCATTTTCTAATAGGAATAAAAGTACACCATACACCACAAAAATAACAAAATCATAAAAAAACACCTCACTCCAAAAAGGAAGTGTAGCAACAATGCTGCAAAAATAGGGGGAAAATGAGTCCCGATTGAAGCTCCAAACCTGACTTGGACCGTAAGAGATCAACTATCCTTTAAGAATACAAGAATTAAAATTAACTAACTTTGAAGGGAAAAGCGAAAATAATGTATACTTATTACTTACCCTTTTAATAGGTGAAAATGAAAATGTATATTTTTTAATTTTATTTTATATTATTTTTCAATTTTAGTTTTTTTAGGTGGTAATATTATGTAAGAAGTAATCATGTATTTATCATGATAATTATATAATCAAAAAATTTGAATTAAACTTAAAAAAACAGAACAAAATGTGTGAATGAAGTGAGGCTTAATTATTGACAAAATGTGTTCTCCTACTTTCTCAATTGAATTTTATTAGCCATCAAACAACCAATTTTGACCATATTTAAATTTGACGTGCGATTTTCCAATGTAATAATAATAATAAAAAGGGTTGTTTTAAATTAAGGTAAAATTGCTTATAACTCCCCGGTTGTTTCAAAATTTAGCGTCTGTACTTTAAAAATTGCATGGTACTTCTTTATACTTTAAAAAACGTTGCATGAAACCCCACCACCATGAAACTTTCCTCGTGTGATAAGAAGATGATTTCATATCTATATGTTTTGTATGGCATGAGGGTTTTATGCAATATTTTTGAAAGTATAAGTGAGCGTCATGCAATTTTTTAAAATAAAATGTGGATTTATGCTGAGTTTCAAAACCACAAAGTGGTTTCATGCAATATTTTTTAAAGTATAAGGAGACGTCATGCAATTTTTAAAGTAGATGGGAAATTTATGCTGAGTTTCGAAACCACAAGAGAGTTATGGGCAATTTTGCCTTAAATTAATTTAGTGGAGTCAAATTATATAATGGCATTGGCATACCGTGACACAATTTAATTAAGCAACGTCGTTCCCTATCATTATCATAATTCACATTCAAAGTTTGAAAATTATTTATTGTCAATTTTTTTTATACTATTTAATGTCACGTCAAATATTTCCAAGTCTTGGATCAATAATAGCATTTGGACATTTATTTCACACAATTATATATTATAATGATTATTTGATATGTGCATTATTATGGTCTTCTTCGATTAAACTATTTTATTTTATAATACATTAAACAAAAATATATAAATGAAATTATCTTTACTTAGAGATTCAGTTTTATTTTAGTTATTATACACTTTCTTTTTTATCATTTTTTATAACCAAATTTTTTTTATAATCAAATTATTCCGTAAATAAACCATTATATATATATATATATATTAAAAGACTTATTAGAATGTTGACCAGAATTAATAAGCATCATGCCTATATTATAATATGAGATATTTTAGATATTCATTTTTAGATTTAATAGATTTATGTCTATATTTGATCTTATTCATAGATTAGATTACTTAAATTTGAGTCTATCGAGTCTATTTTGTATTGCTTATATATAGATTTTATTTTTCCCCAAAATTTCTAACATAATCTATACTAATAATCCATATAAAATATATTGTATATAATGGTCTTCTTCGATTAAACTTTTTTTTTTATCTTATAATAAACTAAATTATGTTTTATTTGTATTAGATCAATTATAATACTTCTTCTTCCGGTCACAAATAACTTATACTCCCTCCGACCCATAACTAAATACTCATTTGTTTTTTGCATGTAGTTTTAGAAATATTAGTATTATATTTGAATGTAATAGAAATAAAATAAAATGACTAAAATAACCTTATTAGTGTGTGATATAAAAATAATGATATTTGTGTAATATATTGTAAGTTGTAAGAGTATTGGTAATATTAGGTAGATAGTACAGTTACTAAAAAAAGAAATATATACATTGTTATGGGACGAACTAAATTGAAAAAATGGATACTTTGTTATCGGACGGAGGGAGTATTTCAACATTATCTTTTTTCTATTTCATTATCTTTTTTATCTCTCTCATTCATATAATATTCATTTCAACATTCAATTACTCTTTTCTCATCAGTAAATCATTTTCATCACATTACATTTACTATTTTATCAAATCTACAATAATTTATTTATTTGTGTATATTTTTATTGTGTAATAATATATATACATATATAAACAATGTATAATCTATTCATTTATACATATTTTCGTATATTTTTATTGTCTAATAATTTTTTATATAATATTATAATTTAAAATTTAAATATTAATCGATATAAATTTTAATAAGCATATCATTTATTATTTTAAAAATTAAAATTACTTTGAATAAATCAATATATATTTTAATTAAAAATAAAATAAAATAAATTATAGTATAATATAAATTTATAAAAGAAATACATTATTAATACAATATAACTTAGGAATGATATTTAATTATTTTTTTAGTATGTTGGAAGTAATCACTTTTAAAAAAAAATAATAAATTTTAATAATTGTATTCCCTATTAAAGATAATGAATATTGTTATAGTAAAAATTGAAAAAATAATGATAACGGTAATGGGAAAAAAAAGTCATTATAATCGATGTTCTAATATACACTATCTAAATAATTGTGCCCGGACAAATGGATCATATGTTCCAGGACGGATGAAGTATATATTATCAATTTATATGTTATATTTGTATTATATTAATATATATGTTATATTGTTAGTTTATATATCGGTTGATATATATATACAATCACGGTATACTTCTCAATTCAATATTTAGGATCATCCTGAAAAAATTACAATCATTAAATGAAACTTTTAATCAACGTATGAGATTGCATGTAGGAATAGATATGTAATTGATTCATATAATTAATAAGTTAATGCTTTATTTTAGCATAAATCAAGCGAATATAACTATGGATAGATGTTGACCGTGTTCATAACCCGAATCAGTTCACATAAAAAAAAATACATATAACTTCACCTTCTTTCATCGACAGTCATCGAAAAAAATAAATAATTGAGAAGTCGGAGCGTAGAACAAGATTAAGCAAAATAATGTGCATTCCGGTCAATTTTAGTGTGACGTGCACGAATATAACATTCTAGAAATTGCAGAATACGGTAGAAAATTATTGTAGAACTAACTTCAAATTAAATGACAAAGGATTCATTTGGATTGTCTTAAAAAATAAGCCGGAGTCAAAAGCAATAGAAATTCGATTTTGTATTTGAATGAATAATTATAAAAGTAATTTTTTTATAAAAAACTCTTTTGATATAATAAAGTTTAAAGTACTTTTAAAGTGTTAAAAAATTACTCGAAATGACGTGTTGTTAATATAATTGTATTTTTCTATACAACTTTTTATAATTTATTTTAAAAATTTATTAATTTATATTTAAAGATTTTGAATTATAAAAAATATTCTTTTTAAAATTTGTTATTTATATTTTAAAATTTTAATTTATAAGGATAATATATAGATTAAATTTAAAATTACAATCTAATATATTAAATTATTTATATTTTACAATGTATTTGAAATTTTATAAATTAATTACTGTAGTATAATTAAAAAAATTTATATACTCCTCATATCTCAATCATAATTTTAAATTTTAATTCAACTATAATATATAAATTAAAAAATAAGATTATAATTATTTTTTAATTTTTATGAAAATATAATGTATAAATTAATTATTTTTAATTATATTATATATTGTATTTATTATTATTATTATTATTAAGAATAAAATACTCCATCCGTCCCATTGAAAAGTTACCATTTTCTATTTGCATATGTCTCGAAACAAGGTTACCATTTCCTAATTTAGTAATTGTATTACTTACCTAATATAATAAATACCCTTTCAACTTACAATATATTACACAAATATCATTACTTTTACATTACACCATATTAATAGGGGTAATTTTTATCTTTTTTACTACAATCCAATATAATACTAATATTCAAAAATCTACGTGAAAAAACAAATATCACCCTTCCAATGGGACGAAGGAAGTAGTAATTTTAACTGAAAAATTTTTCTATTTATTTTAAAAATTGTCCTTAATGTGTTTTTGAAAAAAATATTTTCAGCATAAAAAACTACTTTTGTTATTAAACCGAAGTGAATGCAAACAAATACAAAAATAATATTTTAGAGGTAAAAACAAAAAATTCATGCAAAAAATAAATCCAAACTGGACTTAAATATTACTGCAACCAAGAATATTCCAGCCATACAGTCCAAATCACATAAGTTCTAATGTGACAACTAACTCTCTATCAATCATTTACAATTATGTGAAATATATAAAATATTTTATTATAAATTAAATATTTGATTTTTTTACTTTTTAATTTTTTTTATTTATTGTATGATTTTTTTTTTAAAATCTTTTTACATTTATAAAAAAATATTTTGTATTTATTGTTAGTATTATTATTTAAAACATTGCAAAGTTTCGAGAGTATAGAGCCATAATAGGTTTAAGTTTCTCATTTACTTTCCACCCTTCAATGTTATTTGGTTAAAATATTTTAATTTTTATCTTTCCATGATAATTAATACTCCCTCCGTCCCGCGATAGACGAAGCTTTTTGTCAGGGACACAGTATTTTATGTAATATAGATTATTGAGTTATTAATAATAAGTTAAGATTATATTTTATTATTTTTTATATGTATAAAGGTGTTGGTATTTTAAATATTTTTAGAATTATATCTCAATAAAATATATGCAATATGGATATCATTTTGTAGACAATAAAATTTTATATAATACAAATTAATAAAAAAATTTATTTATTTATTTATCATTATTATAAATTAGTTTTATGAAAAAAATAAGGAATTTTAAAGGTAGATAAAAATATTTATTAATCGATGAGATAGATAGAAATAAAAGGATTTTGAGTGGGTCCTACGTAGATGTTAGAAGTTTAATTAAATTGATTTATAAGTTAAGTATGTTTAAGATTGATAAACTTAACAAAAATGAAAAGTGGTCATCTTTTGTAGGACGTACCAAAAAAGAAATGAGGTCATCTGTGGCGGGACGGATGGAGTATATTTTTATTTTGGATAAAATTTACTATATTGAAACATACATAACAAATATAAATCAAATTACTTAACTACATAACATATAATATCATAAATTATGTAGGACTCACCGAAAACTCTTTTATTTTTATATCTCTCCTAAAAAATAAATATTTTTATCTATATTTAAAATTCTACATCTTTTATAAAATTAATTTATGTTAATTACAAATAAATAAAAATATTTTTTTATTTACTTGTATTATACTACATCTGTTCGGCTCTAAGAATTTCATTTACTTTTTGCGTGTTGATATTTGAATATTAATTATTATATGAAAATATAATACAAATTAAGAAAAAATGACAAAAATACTTCTATAAATGTCTTATAATATTATTATAATGACATTTGTGCAAAAAATTATACAAATATAAAGATATTTTTAATGTTAAGTACAATAACGCAAAAAGTAGATGAAACCCTTAGAGGCGGACAGAAGGAGTATAAAATTTTATTCTCTATAAAATAATATTCATATTGCATTTTTTTATTACTATATAATTTTTAAAATATTTAAATATATATTTTAATTTTCTTAATCATATATATTAAATTTATTTTAAAACTATCAATATTTTTAATTATATAAAAATAATAATAAAATAATATCATAATTCATTATTATTATTATTATTAATTAATTAAATATACTTATTTTAAATATCGTGTCCCTAATCAAGGATTAAACTAGACCTGTCAAAACGGAGCGGATTGGTCCACAACCAACCATAACTCGCAAATAAGAAGGTTGTTTGCGTGCGAGCCAACCCACGGCGGGGCGGATCAACGTTTCATTAACCCAACCCAATCCACCGGCGGTTGGCGAATTAAACAACTAGCCCATGGGCTTTTTAAAAATATTAATATTATAAATATTTTCGTAATTAATATTTAAAAATAGCTAAAAGTAGTTTTATTGTAGAATTTAAATAATAAATATTTTAAAATAAATAACAAATATAAAAATTCTCAATTTTAAATATTATTAGTTAGTGTATTTTAATAATAATAATAATAAGAAATATTTTACAAATAAATCATAATTAATTTTATGAATATGTACATTTTTTAATAAAAAAATATTATAAAACAATAAAATGGAAGACGAACAAAACAAATGATAAAAAATCGAAATAAATAAGAGTGACATTGATAATAGAGTTATAAAATAAAAGACACGTGTAGACAATATTGATTTATTTATTTAAGCTAATTTTATTCGTCTTAACTAAAAATATATCTTTTCAGTAGATTAAAAATAATAATATGTTACTTATTAAATAAAATGTACAAGATGATTTTGATATTTTTTTTTTCTCTTTATAAGTTATTTATAAATTAATTGTATTTATGATGATATATTTGTATTTTATATAAAATTAAAATATATTCTGATATTAATATTTGATTACTTTTATTATAATTTTTAATGTAAAAATAAAAAATGATAAAAAAAAAATATATTTAGTTGATAGGGTGAGTACTAGTTATTATATTTACTTGGCCCGCGGACTAACCCGCCCCACTACGGGCTAACCCACTCTCAACCCACAGCCCACGTGGGTTGGTCTGTTTAGGTCCGCATTTTCACGGGCTTACAAAATCACAATTCAACTCTCCTAAAATTTGAGGCGGGGCGGGCCAACCCATTTTGACGGCTCTATATTAAATTATCATTGAACAAAATAATACTCCCTCCGTCCCATCGAAATTGAACTATTTGATTAGGAACACGGTATTTAAGATAAGAATAATTAATTAATTAATAATAATGAGTTATGATATTATTATATTATTTTTTTGTAATTAATAATATTTATAATTTTAAAGTAAATCTAATATATATGATAAAAAAAATTAAAGTATATGTTTAAATATTTAACAATTATGTAGCAATTAAAAAATATATGCAATATAAATATAATTTTGTAGAGAATAAAATTTTTTATAATACAAGTAAATAAAAAAATATTTTTGTTTATTTATAATTAATATAAATAAATTTCATAAAAGATGTGTAGTTTTAAATATAGATAAAAAATATTTATTTTTTTTGAAAAAATAGATAGAAATAAAGGAGTTTTGAGTAGGTCCTACGCCATTTATGATATTGTATATTATGTAGTTAATTAACTTGATTTATATTTATTAAATATATTTTGATTTAATGATTTTTATCAAAAATAAAAAGGTGTCGTAGTATCAATTGTGATAGGACATAAAAAGTATTGGGTTTAATACCCCTCTGTTGTCCCTCAATATCTGTTTGTTTTTTGGTATATTAAGTATCATATTGATATACAATAAATAAAATAAAAATAATTAAAATTATTAATATAATATTTATGTAATATATTATAAATTATAATGATAAGTAAAAAATAAATAATTTTTTATGAAATAGATTAAAATATAAAAATAAATAATTTATTAAGGGACGAAGATAATATTTTGTATCTAAGGTCCGGCCGGTCCAAAGCAATCCCATTTATTTATAAATATAAAAGAAAAATAAATATAAATATAAAAGAAAAATAAAAATAAAAAAAAAAATCGAAATTTACGAAAGTATGGGATGAGCGATGGATGGGTGAGTCAGTAGTCTTGGGCATCATTTTCAATCAAGATTTTCGCCTTCCTCTCCCTTGACCAGACCGCCCTCTCTCTCTCTCTCTCTCTCTCAGATCATCAGACTCTCCTCCTCCTTAATGGCCGCCGACTTGGGTTCGCTTCACCATTCTTCAACTTGCACTTTTCTCCTTCTTCATCTTCTCCAAATCCTCCTCTTCTTCTCCATCTCTGCTTACTTACTTTCATCGCTCAAGTCACGTCTCAACCGCTTGCTTCATCATATTCATATCGATGGGGCTTTGCCTGGGAAAGCCTGTCAAACTCGCCCACGCTTCCTCCGGACAATTCTCCGGTACAACAATATTACTACTATAATCAAATCCTTCCTTCCTAGGCTTTTCAATTTCACTTCATACTGATTTATTTGTTGACCTTATTATGTTACTTTGCTTGCTTGATTATGTTGTACTAAATGATTTTTGTTTGTTCCTCCCCTCCCCTCAGATGGTAAGAGAGCGATTACTCCAGACGGACAGGGCAATTCCATGGTGCAGCAGCAGATTTCGAGCACAATTTGCACCGCAATTTTGGCGTCGAAAGGCCTCTCCAGCAACCTCAAATCGTTCACCTTCAACGACCTCAAGACCGCCACCCGCAACTTCCGTTCCGACAGCCTCCTCGGCGAGGGAGGCTTCGGATACGTCTATAAAGGCTGGATTGACGAGCAGACATTCGCTCCCAGCCGGCCCGGCACCGGAATGGTTGTCGCCGTCAAGAAACTCAAGGCCGAGAGCTTCCAAGGCCACCGGGAGTGGAGCGTACGTTACCCTAGCCACCCAATTTCAATTTCAAATTTGATCATATTATTATTCATCATCATCATAAGTAAAGTAACATAGCATTAGCATAAACATAACATTTGGACTAAGATAAGAGTTGTTTGTTACTTACAGGCTGAAGTGAACTGCCTGGGAATGCTTCACCACGAGAATCTGGTGAGGCTTATCGGATACTGCAGCGAATCAGAGAGCAAGCTCTTGGTGTACGAGTACATGCCGAAAGGCAGCCTCGAGAATCATCTTTTTAGAAGTGAGGAGAGGAGAGGAGCACACCATTCCTTCTACTCTACTGTACATGTTGTTGTTGTTGTCTGATAGTGTTGATTTTGCAGAAGGCGTGCAGCTTATGGCTTGGCCTACTCGGATGCGGATTGCCGTGGATGTCGCCCGAGGCCTGTCCTACTTGCATAGTCTCGACGCCAATGTCATCTACCGCGACTTGAAGGCATCCAACGTGCTTCTTGATTCGGTCTCTACTTAACTTATCCTAAACTTAGATATATATTAATAAACTTTTTGCTACCAATATAATTTTCATCTTTCAAACTCAAACAAATGTCTTGGAGAGGCGGGCAGGCAAGTATTTGCACAGAAAATACATACTCCTCCTTCCGTCAGCTAACAATAGTCAATAGACAGACACACAAACAGACAGATTTTGCTATTTAGGGTGTCGATAAACAAACAAATAGATATGTTTTTCTTATTTAGTAATTGTGAATCTTACAATTGTTGATAAAATGGCGCGGTTGCAGATAGTGCATGTAAGTATATAGTATAGCACAATGTTCAGTTTATATATTGTACCATGTTGTGTATATATGCTTATTACGCTGAAATCAATAATACACACTGCTATATGGAACTATATCTATGTACTGTCAAAATAGGTGTTATATATTGTTTTATCATGTGTTATGCTATCCACTTTGTTGATTTGTGCTGATTGGGTCACATCTAATCTAAGTATTTTTCTTTGGTTCACCATTTATAGACACATTTTGATTTGTATCTAAATCATGGAGATTTTAGAGCATATGGCCTTTTGTGGTAGAAATTGATTGAACTCATTTGTGCGGAAGAGCGTAATGAAGTTGCGTGTGTGTGTTGTTCAATCGGAATTTTTTATGAACCGGAATGTGTAAAAGAAAGATTGATTGATTTATTGTGGGTATGGGGTTCTAATATTGCGTTTTCTTTCTATAGGACTTTAATGCAAAGCTTTCAGATTTTGGGCTCGCACGGGAGGGTCCCAAAGGCGACAGGACTCATGTTTCAACTCGTGTTATAGGGACCAGAGGCTATGCAGCCCCCGAATACATAGCAACAGGTTTGTGCTCGCTCGGATTGGATTGGAAAAAACATTCATTATTATTTGATATTAGAGAAAATTGGAAAAAATATCCCACACTTATATCCTATTATCACACTCTCTTACGTGCGGCATATTGCGCGGCCAAAAGTGATGATAATAGGGTATACGTGGGATATTTTTTGCAATTTTCCCTTGATTTTAAGAAAGAATTGAGAATCAAATAGAATTGGAATCGAATGTTGTTGGAGCAGGTCACCTGACGCCAAGCAGTGATGTGTACAGCTTTGGCGTGCTCCTACTGGAGCTTGTATCAGGGAAGCGGGTGGTGGGCGATGAGTGTGCCGGAGTTGGCGACGAGACGCTGGTGGAGTGGGCGAGGCCTTTTCTGGGGGACAGCCGCAAAGTGATGAGAATAATGGACTCGAGACTGGGGGGGCAGTACTCTAAGAAGGAAGCGCAGGCTGCTGCCGCCATTGCCCTGCGCTGCCTGCACAATGACTGCCGCCATCGCCCGCCTATGACGGAGGTCCTGGACCAGCTCACTGTAACTTTAAGGAAGCACCGGGACTAGACTATGAACAACCGAATAGTTCACTCCTACACCACTACTGGAGTCGATTTATTTTGTATTTATAAATATGTTTTTTTTACATTTTTTTTACATTAGATATAAACAGTCGTATCAGTGGTATAAAAGACAATATTTTGTATTAAAACATTCTTTTTAGATGAATAGAATATATTTATATAGATTATTATATATATTTATGAAAAATGCGTAACACAAGAAATAAGTTGGGTAAACAAACTCAAAATAACATTATAAAGAATATTTAAAATATTAAAAGAGAAGGTTTTCAAATCCACTACCATCTTATTAAATAATACTAGTAATAAATTAAAAGAGAAGAGAAGAGAAAAGAAAAGACAAGTAATAAATTTAATAAGATAAAATACCTTGAAGAAGCCAAATAATAAATCTCTCAAAACTAATAAATCTAAATGGGCCATTTGGTGGAGTGGGTGAACTTCAACTAGCCCGACAATGCAAGTCACACGGCGCATGGGTGAGTTTGAATCCATAATCTCACTGTCACAAGTTGACTATACACCACTACCACACTGCCAGACCATCCTTACGGACTACTATTATTTTCTTTATTAAATGTGGATGGAAGGAAGGAAGTATCATAATTCATTCCATCAAACCATAAAAATACACTACTACTACTACTCTACTACTAATCTTGTACATTCTAACACACAAACTAAATACAAGTACATAGTAGTACCTGTGCAACTTTTACTTCTACTTCTCTTTCATGTCCTCATCATCCCTTTTCCAAACCACATCATCCAGCGAGGTCGACAGATTTTTGTAGAACTACACACATACATACATAATTAATAAACAAATGCATCGACGAAAACAACCTACACTTTGACTACTCATTCATACAAGTACTTAGGTACAACATTACCTTGTAGAATTCTAAAGTGTCCCCTTTGGCTTTCCGGACTTCAACCATGTGCAAAGACGGCGCGACTTGGAAAACCTGAACGAGAATGAATAGATGATGATGATGATCTACATATTCGACTAAATACAATCTTTTGTACCTCCGTGGCCACCTTGAGGTTCCCTTTTCTTCCTGCTTTCAAGTTTTCAAGCCTCATCTGGGAAATTAGGATCGGTTTTACAGATTAGACATAATACTGTTCAAAGTGCTAAGAGGACTCGGATAATTACAAAACAATCAATGATAGCATCGTAAAGCAGACTGACAAAACAAGACAAGACAACAGGACAGAGTCGATTTTCTCAGGCATATCACCTTGTAGTTTTTCTTGTGGACATCGAAACCGAGAGGCTTTGCGGCTTCTTCGATTTTATGAATTATTTCATTGGCTGGGGACGTGGATGTGAACCTCGTTTCTCTTTTGAATCCCTAGTAAAACACACATTCCAACCAAGTAATTAAGGGAAATTATTTATATATATATATATATATTCAAAATCTTAATTAATACCAGATCATGCAGTAATGCAAATAAGAACTAGATCGAACCAACCTGCTCCACTTCAAAAAGATTTCCCAGATTGAGACCTTTAGACATGGAAATTAATTCAAAAGCATTCATGGCAACCGGCTGCTCCTCCTTTTTCTCCGTCACAAGGTGTTCCTATATCATATAGGATTTATATATGTTAGACCCATTTGAATGCTGCTGCTGAATTTCGAGCCAAGGATGCATGGAGGAACCAAGAACACACCTCGGAATCCTTGAAAACAGCTTCTACGTCGTCCAGATTTGCATCTTCCTTCTCGTCAAATACTGAAGGTTTATAATCCTTCTTGAACCACTCATCCTCCAATATTTCAGCAACCGTGATACGCTGCAATGCAATAAATGGTGAAATCGGTAAAATCATATAAAATGTTACCATTAAGAAGGTAAGGATACGTATTGTAATTTCTTACAGTTTCGGGATTTGGATCTAGGATTCGGGTGATCAATTTCATGGCCCCGAAAGAAAGCCAAGGAGGGCACCGGAATTCAGCTGAGGATATCTGGAAATGTATGCAGCAAAACCATTAAAGAAGTGCAAAAAAAAGAAAAAGGATTCGCAAAATAACTCACCTTTCTATAAAGATTCGCAAGATTAGAATCATCGAAAGGCAAATAGCCTGCAAGCAGTACAAAGAGTATGACCCCGCACGACCATAAGTCTGCAGTTGCTCCATCGTAGCCTCGATCATTTAAAACCTTCATGGATTTTAACCTCGTCAATAAGATCCATCATATTGATATAATATTGAGGTTGATGAGATGAAATAACTTGTATGTACCTCAGGAGCAACATAGTTTGGAGTTCCACAGGCAGTATGCAGCAAACCATCATCCTGCCATATCACATTGATATACTATTTATTAAGTTCACTTTCTGAATTGATTAAAGAAACCAAAATCAGAAAAGTATGATGTTAAAATTTTCGTGATATTTTGGACCCGAAATTTACCTTGACTTGCTGGGATAGGGCACTCAATCCAAAATCGGAAACTTTGAGGTTTCCAGCAACATCCAGTAGTAAGTTTTCTGGCTGCAACAGTCAAGAAAATGTCAACTTTTTTCATGTAAAATCGAGTAAGAATATCCATCCAATTCAATTATGCTCCTCTGATAGTTCCTATCCAAAATCGACAGACAACCTTCAGATCCCTGTGAAAAACTCCCCTACTGTGACAATAATCAACTGCATTAATGAGTTGCTGAAAATATTTTCTTGCTTCGTCTTCTCGCATCCTTCCATTATTTACCTTTACATCACACACACACACATACATATAAAGAATCCAATCTTAGGACCACAAAGTAACAAAACAGAGTTGATTGGCTCCCTCCCTCCAAAGTAATAAATATCTTACAATTTTGTCGAAGAGCTCTCCGCCGGTAACAAACTCTAAAACAATAAATATCTTGGTCTTACTTGCCAGCACCTATCGAAAACAAGTTCCTTCAACATGAGGATACTTTCGAAGTTTGCAATAATAGAAATAAACAATAGAGTAAAGCATAGATAGAAATCTATAACGCATTATGCACCCTACCTACCTACCTACCTCATATATGCGAACAACATTGGGATGCTTGATCAATTTCATTGTTGATATCTCGCGCTTAATCTGCCCAATGAAGGGGCACAAGACAAGATACATCCATTTGTCAACATGAATATCAAAAGATTGCAAGAATCAAATACCTAAATAACTAAATCGCCTCGGTGCCTCCTACCAATTATCGACAAAAATACAGTAACCAACACAAAATTGAGCATCTAAACATGTATGTATGTAAGTATGATCACGAGGAGGATAACAAACATATGCAAAAACAACCTGCTCTGCCATTTTGTGCTTTAGGACTTTATCCTTGTCAAGAATCTTGATGGCCACAGCTTGCCCTGTATCCGAATTCCTTGCAAACTTAACCTTGGCAAATGTCCCCTCCCCAATCGTCCTCCCGACCTCATACTTGCCAATTCTACGCTTAATTTTGGGATGACTCATTCAAAGAGCGACTGTTCCTTCCAACAGTTTCAACAACAAACAACACTGCCTCCTCCTGTAAGCATCTCAGATCAGATCAACCAGAATCAATCAAGATGTACACTGTTACATTACCCAATCATTGAATGCTCAAACATCATAAACAACAACAACAACAACAAAGCAAAATACAAACTAACTAACTAATATCCCAAATCCGACCTAATCCTCACCTAAATCCAAATTCACGAACATAAGCTCAATTTCCAATAAATCCACCCAAAATTCAAAGGCAATTAGCAGAGTACGAGCGTGCTCGAGCTTGTGCTTGCAAAAAAAAGTAGAACAGTACAAAGGAAACCCAATTTCGAAATGGCGGCGATAAGCGATAAAGAGAATCGACAGGTCTATACTAGGGAGCTTTTATGTGCCAAGAAATCCGAATAGCTTGAAAATTCAGTCTGAGTGAGTCTAAGATCTTCAAGATTTATTATAATTCCAGCCACAGAATACCAGTTGGAAGAAATACGATCAGGGGAAGTGAATGGAGAAAAAACGGGATCGGATCAGCTGTGGGTGGCTTCCGATGGATGATTGATCTGCCGATAGCGACCGTTGATTTTGGCGCATTCGATTGATTTTGGTAGCTCAGACTGTGAAGAGAATTCGATACACGTAGAATACGCGGCGTGGCCGTACAAGACAAGACAAGAATCAATATTGCATTGCAGCTGGCTCGCGTTAAATCTACACCGTAGGTCATGTGGGGCCCTCATGATCAACGGTAGTGGTCTGCGTATTCACTATTCAGGATCGGATAACATCAATACGGTCCACACCATTGTTCGACACACGCAGAATATAAATAATTATAGATAAAATATTGGATATGTTATCCATCCAAATTTTCGACACATTGTCAACATGCTCCGTTGCTTGACAGTTTATCAATTTTTTTTTAATTTTAGTCCTTATTTATAATAAAATATAAAAAAAATATCTACCTAACATTATAAATATTATTTCAATTTATAATATATTACAAATATCGTTACTTTTATATCATATAATACTAACAATTTAGTCTTTTTACTTTTACTGATACTAATGGCGTGAATATAACATATACTAATATTCGGTGTCCACGTATTTTCACTTATTCTGTTTTTTTTTTAATTTTAATTTTAAAATTATTTTTATTAAATAATAATTATTTTTATTAATACATTTTTATTATTAATTAATTATATTTTTTATAAAAGGAATAATATTTAATACTGTAGTTTATATATTATTAATCTAATTTATAATTATATATAAAAATATCTTAAATTAAAATACTAACAAATAAATTCATTGTTTTAAGGTCATGATTATTTGTACAATAAAATACTCAATTTCGTTGTGCAATTTTATTTTTATTTTATTTTTTTTTCATTTTAATGTGTATAAAGTAGTTTATTAATTAGTATTAGTACCATAAGATGATTCCCATATTTTTGCTAAAAAATAATAAACATTTTTGTAAAAATTAAAATAAGCTTCACATTTATTTATAAATTATTTAAATATTTGAGTGGAAGTGAAAGTGTATTTTTAAGTAAGTTAGTAAAGATTTGTTTGCCCTAACATTTTTTTTTTGACACTATTTTCAATGTATATATTTTATCCTTTTATAAAAGTCAACATTCAATATAAAATATTATTTTTTATATTACCGATGCAATTTTCAATACTTTCACATAAAAAAAAAAAAAATTAACTCTAAATACTAAACAAATAAACCCTAAATCACACACTATAACTACTTTTAATATATAATTATATATTTATAGTAAAAAAGTTTTTATATTCCTTTTTTTTTTTTTTCAATTCAAAGTATTTTTTATAAGTTTTTTTTCTGTAGTAAAAATAATTAATATAAAAATAATTTTTAATTTTTATTTAAATTACAAATATATTATTATATACAATTAATTTATATATAAAGTTAAATGACAAAAATATCAAAATCTCTTATGCAATTCCACTGATCAATAAAATACTTCTTATTTTTTCATCTATTATAAAACTCCAAAGAAGTACTCCATTTGTCCCATGTAAGAAGCAACATTTAGATTTTGGTACGGAAATTTAAGTGGATAGAATAAAACCTAAAATTAGGTAATGTACTGAGAAGAAAAAAATATATATATATTTATTTATTTTATTTGAATGATTTGATGGAGTAAAATAAATATTTAATTTTTTTTTTAATAATAATTAATCTATACTATTTAAATTCTAGTGTCCAAACAAAATGCACAATTTTTTCAGGGACAGAAGAAATATTATTTATCACTGATATTTTTTAAAAAAAAAATATTAAATTGGATAACTATTTTATAAAATATTACATTAAATACTCAATTTATTTATTTATTAAAGTCTAAATATATATACGTATATGTTGTTTTGTTACTGATTGGTAGTAAAATTTTAATAAAAAACAATACTACAATAATATAATTTTTGATTTAAAACAAATTTATATTGAAGGGGAAAAACCATTAGTAAAACAGAAAACGAAGCGCAGCCTTAATATATAGCATTTGCTTTGAAAATAAATTAAAAATATATCAAATATTTTTAAAACTACAACTTAGTAGAATATATTCAGAATTAATATTATACTCTAATTCAACCGTCCAATTGAAAAGTTACCATTTTCTATTTTTGTTCGTCCCGAAATAAGATTACAATTTTCTAATTTAGTAATTATACTGCTTACCTAACATAATAAATACCCTTTCAACTTACAATATATTACACAAATGCTATTACTTTTACATTACACCATACTAATAGGGGTATTTTGTCTTTTTTTACTACAATCTAATACTCCCTCCGTCCCCTTACAATGTTTACATATTTCTAGTTTGGGACGTCCAATTACAAAGTTAATATTTCATTAAATACTCTACTTTTTTTCCACAAATACCCTTACTTTACATTACATCGTTACTTTTACACAAAAAAAGTAAGGGCAAAAATGTCATTACACTACTTTTAATACTCACTATAATTAAAATACTATTATTTCTTAAACACCGCGCCAAAAGTAAATATAAACTTTGTAAATGGACGGAGGGAGTATAATACTTATATTAAAAAATTTACGTGCAAAAAACAAATGTCACTCTTCCAATAGGACTGAGGGAGTATTATAAAATATAAAATTTTATATGATACAAACTAATACATTATATATCTAATATCTATGATCAACATAAAAATGTAAGTGAGGTTCTTTTATAGCTACCGGAGGGGAAGCCTTGCTATGCACGTGTAGTTATAAATTGTATTAAATTGTAAAATTAATTGTTGTTATTGAATATATAATAATTTAATATAAGGATCATTTGAACAAAATTAAAATATTTCACACGATTAATTTTTAATATTTTTAATATTGGATATGATGGATTTTATATATAAATATTGCAAAAATGATGTTTATATATAATATTAATGGTGTCTATTCATATTTTTATAAGTAATGTTTAAAATTATAATTTAATTGAAAATTGTGTCAATATAGAATTTAAAATGTCTGAACAAAGCTAAAGCTAAATTTTATTAACTTATCACTATTATTTTAATATAATTAAATTATAAAGTAATTTTTTCATTTGGGATAATTATGTCATATTTTTTATTCGTTAACTTATGCATAATTCATTTATAATAAAAAAAAATTATCCACACACAATTTTATTATCCTCTTTCTTAGTTTTTATGTCCCAATAATATAACATAAAAAGTCCCATTGAAAGAAGTAAAAAATAATGTATAATCTACTTATTTATCCTAACAATATATATATCAATTAATTTAAATGTTATTATTAAAAAATTGATTCATCATTTTTTCAATATATTTATCTTTCTAATATTACATATATTTCAAAAAAAAACACATAAATAAAATCAAAATTTTATAAACAGTTAACTAAGATTTTTTTATTATTAAAATAATAAAGTAAATAATATTATGGAGTATTATTATTATTTATTATTATTAATATTTTACAGTCCATCACATTCGTCCTTTTTTTTATTATTATTATTTAAATAATAAGCCCAACTAGAGCTGTTAATGATCCGAGCCGAATTGAGTCGAGTCAAATTTTAAATGTTCGTTAACATTCGCGAACAAGGTTTGTGTTCGTTCGTTAAACTTTCAAGCTCGTTCGTAGTGTTCGACCTCGGCTCGTTAAAAATTTTTGTTGTTTGAGCTCGTATTCGTGTTCGGCTCGTTTAGGCTCGATTAAGCTCGTTCGAGTTCGTTTGTCTTATTTTTTAAAATTTATATATAAATTATAAAAAAAATTTAAAATTATTTTATTTATATATTTTAAATTAATATTTTATTTAATTATAAATTATAATTTTATATGCATATATAATATTTATAATAAATATATTATTTAAACGAACGTTCGCGACCAAAGCTCAGGCTCGTTCGTTAATTAAACAAACCTGTTTATATTGTTCGACTCGGCTCGTTAACGTTCGCAAACGAGCTTTAACCGAGTCGAACCGAGCCAAGTTCACGAACGGCTCGGTTCGTTTAACAGCTCTAGGCCCAATAATAAAAAAAAATGTATAGCCTCGTGGCAATACAAAATCAAACATATTTGTTAAACTGTCATACATCACGTTATATAGACGTAGGCACGGTGTATGCGTTGGATGGATGTTTCGTGGCTCCTTAGATGCCACTACTTGTATTCTTTTGTTGCCTATAAATAGGCCATTGTACATTATCAATTGAATTAAGACAAATTCATCACAGTTTTATTACAATCCCCCCCTCTCTATTATACATTCATATATATAATATATTTATATACTTAATAAATATTACTATACTATTTATTACTTTCTCCGTTCTACATAATTTATCTCTATTTTCGTCCGTCCTACGTAACTTGTCATTTCTATTTTTTGAAATATGATTATGCACTTTAATCGCATTTTAAATTTTATAATTTTTTTTTATTTTAATTAAACTATTTACTTATCTTAATCTATAATTATTTTTACTAAATAATAATTACTTTTACTAATACACTGCTTAATTACTTACTAATTATACTTTACCTAAATTCCCGTATCTATAGTAATACACTCATATTACATAGGACGGAGGGAGTATATAACATAAACGTATTAATTCTTTTTTTCTTTTTTATATTATTATTACTCATTAAATTTATATATAATTTATTTATAATATTATTATTCTTACTTTAACATATAATAATAATATTTGCATTATTTTTCATCTACTTATTATTTTTCATTTACTTGTTATTTTTTTATCAATTTTTTAATAGAGTTTTTATTATACATACTCCCAATTTATTATATATATATATGTTTATCTATTTTATTTTTATTTAAAATAATATTATTTTCAAAATTTCATGATTTCAAGTCAATTTTAATTTATTTAAAATATAGATTTTAATAAAATTTTGTTATAATTAAAAATTGTAAAAACCACACACATATATATCGATTTATATTTTAACCATCTAAATTTTATTCTCCTATGTCATAAAATAATAGTTCTATTTTTCTATTTTTGTTCATATTAAAACAATAGTCTAATTTTCATAAATAAACATATTACAATAAAAATTTCATTACCTTTTTATTATTATTACGAAAATTCAACTATCTTTTTTACAACTACGCTTACAATGGCAAAAAAAAAATTTACTCGTATTTTTTACCAACTACTAATATAATATTGTTACGCACAAAAAATAATAATAATAATAATAATAATAATAATAATAATAATAAGGTATCCAGAGTCAGTCGGTGGGTTCTCAGTCGGTTGGTTCTCAATCAGATAAGCAAGTCAGATGGTCCGCGGTCGGGCAAGCAGGTCGGATTATCCGCAGTCGGATAAATGGGTCGGTTGATACAAAGGTTGGCTGCTATGGGGGTCGGTCGAAAAAGGAAGTCGGGCGAAGAAAGGTCTGTTGATAGGTCAGACGATTGAAGAGACCAAATAGTGGTCGTTTGATGGGGCGACCAGTGAGTCTTTTGATCTGGCGACCAATTATGTATCTAGATTGGTCGGTTGGTCGGTCGTTGGGTTATGCGGTTGGCGAGGCGGTTAAAGACATATGTCAATCAAAGAGGCAGTTCTGAGTTCTGTAACTGGTGGGAACGGTTGGTAAAACAGTGCGACGGTTCTGAACGTTTTCTTCAAAGAATATTTAAGGATTTGGATCATCATTTGGCAAGGCATCTTCAATCAACTTCAACAAAGCAAAGTCAGATTTGGGGATCACCACTTTAAATTTCAGTCTTTTATTTTCCAGTTTATTTTCTGTACCGTACAGTGTTTAGAGATTCCTAATCTCAGGCACTAATTAATCAAGTTTAAGGATATTTTCTATATCTTTGAATTTTACTTTATTTTTGTTGAAAAATTACATCAACAAATTGGCGACCACAGTGGGAGAAAATTGCTGATCCATATGGCAAATTTTCAATTCCACAGTACAGCCGTTGGCTTTATCACGGCAGAAGAAGCTTCCCAACTACGGGCCGAATTGACAGCAGGTTTTACAGCATGTTTTCGGCAAATGTACGACCAGCAGATAGCAAATCTGCAGGCAATACATGACGCAATGCAAAACTTGATGGAGCAATCAAAATTCATGTTGAATTCGGTTCCTGCACCGCCAGAAATGTCATGCCCCCAAACGGACAACGCCATTCCTGAGCATATACCCAGTCAGACAGACTGGAAACAGGACCAAACAGGAGGACAGGCCCGACCAGGGACGACCGAATGGACGGAGACAGGTCGGCAGGATCACGACGCCTGGACGGACCATGGTCGGGAAGACCACACCGACTGGACGGACCATGGTCGGGAGGACCACACCGAATGGACGGACCGTAGTCGGGACAACCACACCGACTGGATGGACAAAGGTCGGGAGGACCACGCCGACTGGACGAATACAGATCGGGAAGACCACGTCGACTGGACGGACAAAAATCGGGAGGACTACGTAACCTGGACGGATACAGGTCAGGAGGACCACGCCGACTGGACGAATACAGATCGGGAAGACCACGTCGACTGGACGGACAAAAATCGGGAGGACTACGTAACCTGGACGGATACAGGTCAGGAGGACCCCGCCGAATGGACGGATACAGGTCAGGAGGACCCCGCCGAATGGACGGACACGGGTCAGGTCGCCGACCATAACTTTTCAGGCGAGCAAAAGAATGACAGAACAACAGTGGCCGAAAGGAGGAATAAGTCGGACGGGAGTCTGAATACAATGGTAGTGCAAGATCGACCAACGTCCAGGCCAGCACCAGTCCGCGATAAATGGAGGTCGGGTCCAACGTAGCCTCAAAGGATGGAGGTCGGATCTGAGGCTGACGTAGCCTCGGATGCTAACCTACTAACTCCTAAAACATCATAAGAAATGATGCTTAGGAGTCTTGAGGAGGAGGCATGTTGTTACGCACAAAAAATAATAATAATAATAAGGTATCCAGAGTCAGTCGGTGGGTTCTCAGTCGGTTGGTTCTCAATCAGATAAGCAAGTCAGATGGTCCGCGGTCGGGCAAGCAGGTCGGATTATCCGCAGTCGGATAAATGGGTCGGTTGATACAAAGGTTGGCTGCTATGGGGGTCGGTCGAAAAAGGAAGTCGGGCGAAGAAAGGTCTGTTGATAGGTCAGACGATTGAAGAGACCAAATAGTGGTCGTTTGATGGGGCGACCAGTGAGTCTTTTGATCTGGCGACCAATTATGTATCTAGATTGGTCGGTTGGTCGGTCGTTGGGTTATGCGGTTGGCGAGGCGGTTAAAGACATGTGTCAATCAAAGAGGCAGTTCTGAGTTCTGTAACTGGTGGGAACGGTTGGTAAAACAGTGCGACGGTTCTGAACGTTTTCTTCAAAGAATATTTAAGGATTTGGATCATCATTTGGCAAGGCATCTTCAATCAACTTCAACAAAGCAAAGTCAGATTTGGGGATCACCACTTTAAATTTCAGTCTTTTATTTTCCAGTTTATTTTCTGTACCGTACAGTGTTTAGAGATTCCTAATCTCAGGCACTAATTAATCAAGTTTAAGGATATTTTCTATATCTTTGAATTTTACTTTATTTTTGTTGAAAAATTACATCAACAAATATCAATATTCCTTTAATCATATCATGTGTCGAATTCCAATAAGATTTTTCTTTTAAGACGGAGGGAGTATTATTTATACCAATTATACAAAATTTAAGTAATCATATCATATCATATCATATATATATATATAAGAGCTCAATATGGACCCACTTTTTTTACTATTTCTGCAATCTTGCAATCTTAAAATTTTGATTTTTTTTTAATTTTATTTTATCATTTTAACTCTTTATCAATAAATATTATTTTTATTATAAATAATATTTTTATATTTTTTATATTTAATCTTTTTTGATTTAGATTATAATAAAATAACTTGCAATATTTATTCCTATAAATATGTAATATTTGGTACTAAAATTTTATTTATTTATTTATAAATTACTTTAATATATTTTTATCATTTTTTTTTTTTGGATTTAAATTTTTTTTTCTCGAAGTTATAATTTATTATTATTATTTTCATGTATTAGTCTTATAATTACTATTTTTATGATATATAATTAATATTTTTTTAATATAAATTATAATAGGATAACTTGCAATATTTATGCCTATGATTATGAAATTTTGTTACTAAAATTTTATTTATTTATTTATAAATTACTTTAATAATTATGAAACTAAAATTAAATATATTTATTTTTATAATAATAAATATATAAATTTGATTATCACATATATATATATATATACTCATATTGATGTATTAATTTATATATATTCTATTTATATTATATTTAGTTTTTGTAAATGATGTGATTTTGCAGATAATTTTATAAATGAGGTGGTTTTACGTTTTCTCATAATTTGATTTTAAATAGTTTTTTAACTGAGTGTTAGTGGGGAAAACTAATTTTTACAGTTTTTCATAGTGTTTATAAATGGGTTGAGTAATCACATTTTTCTAAAATTTTATTTTATTTTTCACAATTTTTTTATTTTCTTTTTATATTTTCTCAATTTTTTACAATTGTTCTAAGTTTTGTATTAATTATAGTTTTTTTTTGTTATTTTCTAAATTGTTTATTTTGATGTGTTTTTTTTTTTTTTTTTGCTCAGAACGAGAGTCATAAAGTTGGATCCGAAAAGACTGCCTTCTAAACATCAGAAGTTGTTTGCTAGAAGATTCGCTCGCTTTTATTTTTAAATTTTGTTTAGGTTTGTTAATTATTTTCATTGTCTAATATTTTCTTTTCATGAGGTTATATTTACTGCAGTTAGAGAATTTTTTTGGACGTTGAAATTGAAAATTTGAATTTATTTATAGTTAATTTGCTTTCACAACTGGTTGTAGCATACAAGGTACAGAAAGAAAAGAATGTTAGAAAAAAAACCAGAAAAAAGAAGAATCGGGAACAATAAAGAAAAGAAAAAAAAATAAATGCAAATGTTTACGGATAGAGTTTGGTGGTTTTTTTATTTGTAATATATAAAAATTATGCAATTCATCATAATTTATATTAAGTTATATGTTATTTTTATTATGTTTTTTCATTATAGAGTTACAGTTTTGTTATCAAAGTATTGCAATTAAGTTATTTGGGGAATTGATTTTATTCGTTAAGTTGAAAACCAGAAATTGTAATAATAATTTTATTTTCATAATCAATCAAGTTTTAAACACATCCAAATATATATGTATAACTTTCATATATCTTTTTAATTAATTTTTTTCATAATAAACTTTATTTTAACATTAAATTATTTTAGTTGTATTAAATATTTTATTCCAAATATATAAAGTAAATCATAATTTATATAATTACATATTCATTTGAAGTTTGTAAAAAATTATTTTTTAATTTATAATAAACGATAATTATTTTTTTAAAAAAATCAATAATAATGTATTTTGAAATGACCAACAAACTTTCGTACCTTTCCGCTAGTATTTATATTAATTGATATTAAAAATACTATTAATGTATATAAATATTTGAAAATATCTTTCTAAATAAATAAACTTATTTTCTCTATTTACTTGTATTATAAAAAAATTTTATTTTTTAAAAAATAATTATAATAAATTATATTTTATAAAATAAATATAAATATATAACTAAAGTGTTATTCCAATTGCAATAATTGTTATCTTGTGTATTATAAACGAAACATTTATATTAATTAATATATATTGGGTTATTAAATTGTAGTATTACTAACCACACGGTTTCTCATTTAATTAAATTGATCAAATAATTAGTGGTTGAATAGTATCAACACATATTTCACAATATTTGAACACTGACGCACAAAATATGCCATCAAATATTCAAATTCTTTATTCCGATATCCCTGTTCTAACAAATCAAATTATGATACTTTAAAGAGAAAAAAAATATTTAAAATTTAGAATTTAATATATTTTTATTACTTATTAATTTTTTTTTTTGTTTTCAAAATTAAAAATAAAAATTATATTCAATCTTAGTGGTCATTCAATTTTATTAATATTAAAAAATTATTATGTTATTTTACAGTAAATATATACACCCTCTGTCCCACCATAACAAGTATCAATTTTTTGTACTATGTACTAACATTACAAATACCCTTACAACTCATAATATAAAACAAATTGATATTTAGTTCCGGGACGGAGGGAGTATTATTTTTCTCAAATGTTAAAAAAATAACAAATTATCATATGATATTGTTATTTAACTATAGTTTTTATTATAGAATCAATTTTTTTTTTTTTTTTAAAGTTATATTCAAATATACTTTTATTCATGTTATATTTTGCAATTCTTTATTATGTTATTTTATAAATTATGTAATAATAACATTAAGTAGATTATATAATATTTTAAAGTTTGTTATAAAGATTTAATTTTTTATTTTAATTTGAATCTAATATTTTATAAAAAAATATCTAAATTAAATTTTTTATTTAAAGTATTTTTATTTTTATTGTGTTATTTATATTCAAGTACTGTTTTTTTATATTTTATATTTGAATTTTTTTTTTAACTGATAAAAAATATATATTATATATTATATTAATATGTGAATATAATTTTTTATAATACTTATAAGAATCGTACCATCTTAAAAATATAAAATAAACAAATTCAGTACCACGAATGTGATATTTGAAAAAAAAAATATTTTAAAATCAAACTAATATAATAAAAATTGAAATAAAAATTGAATAAAAGTAAATTTGAATAGGATCTTATTTTCTATTTTTGATAAAACAAATAATAAAAATATAATTAGGTGATATTATATAAATTTTAATTTATCTTATTTATATTCTCTCTCTTCTCCAAATGTTATGATTTGATTTGCTGGAGTAGAAGGAATACAGAAGTTTGATCCCATAAAACACATATACGACAACATTTTTTGTCCTAAATGGGTTAACCAGTCAACACATATAATACCCGCGAAGAGTGCATATTTACATAAAGATCAGTATAATTCTATATTATATAAAAGTATGTGGTGTTAAAATATGTACTAAATATATTACTTTGTCCGTCCCACTTTAAACGGGTTCTTTAAACATGTATTAAATATATTATTTTGTCCGTCCCACTTTAAAGGGGTTCTTTGGGGTATTGCATTATATTAAAAATAACCATATTTTATTAATTAGTGAAATTTTGTAAAACATTGACATTTTTATTATTTAATTTTATATATAACGCTGTAATTATATGTGTAATGATATATTTGTAATTTATATAAAAGTTAACGATATTTTGATATTAGTGTTTGATTACTTTTACTAAAATAAAAAAAATGATACTTTAGAGTAAAATAGACGGAAATGGTAAAAAATATACTTTAAATTAGAACGAATGAAATATAATATTATATACCTTTAAGTTGGAACAAAGAAAATATAATATTATATTAAAAAAATACTTTAAGATGGAATAAAGGAAATATACTATACTCCCTCAGTCCCACATACCATATCCACGTTGCCGTTTCTGTCCGTCCCACATACCATTTTACTTTCTTTTTTTGGAAAATAATTACACATTTTAATCTCATTTTAACTTTTTAATTTTTTTAATTTTAATTAAACTAATTAGTTATCTTGATCTTAATTTATAATTATTTATATTATTAGATAATTATTTTCACTAATATATTCTTAATTATCTACTAATTAAACTCCTCCTAAAATAACGTGTATACAATGTAGCAGACACGGTACGTGAGATGGAGGTAGTATTATATATGCACTAATGCCTTATTACATATGTATTGAGGGTGTCAAATCAGCATTGTGCATGAAAATTGAAAAAGACATAAATAAGAGTGATCAGGTTTTGATCAAGACTAATAAGAATTATATTAATTTGTTAATAAATAGATGAATTATTATTTTTAACTTATAATCGAAATTAAAACAATATCTTTTACATGAATTATTATCATATAATAACAATTATATCATATATTTTACGCTATATTAACATATATTTTGCCCTAATACTAATTGTGTCATATATTATATATTATATGAATAATTACAGTATATTAATTTATATCATGCATTTGTAATAAATTAGTTGTGGCATATGTTGTGTGTAACTATTATTATGTATTGTTAGTTTACAATACATATTTCTATTATATTATCATACACTGTATTATTTTATTGAGATCGATATAATATTTATTATAATATGATAGAATTATACATATATATATATATATATGATGTGGTGAGTGTCTAATAGGATTAATCACTATTATATTAAATAATTGTAATGATTAAGGTTATAAATGTCACACTTCCACAATCAATATTACTATTGATATAATACAATATTTTGTTCAATGGAGTACTACATAAAAGCTGTCGCTATTCAATTATGGTCGAATAGTATTCTCTATTTTATTATGATATTTGAAAAACTATCTGTTATGCACCATATAAATAAATTGATCTTTTTTAATATAAATTTCAAATTTCAAATTATCGATTAACTTAAAAATGAAGGGTGTGTTTTGATTCGAATTTTTTTTTTTATATAATATATAAAGAATTTTATAAATAATATAAAAATAATGAATTTATGTCGTATATTAATTTTTTAAAAAGTATATTGAAATTTTTTTCTTAAATAAACAAACCAGACGAAATAAACTATAAGTATCATTATATGGTTATAATACATACGTGTATATATATATACTAGAACCCGCTTTTGCGCGGTATACCGCGCGACTATTCTATAATGCAATTTGTTACGTACAAAAACTAATAATAAAAAGAAAAGTAGCAGGATCTTAAAGGAAGTTATGCACGAAGTCAGGTGGAAAAGAAGAAATATTTGCGTTGAGGTCCGTTTGTCCGTTCGGTTGTTCCTGGGTCGGTTGGCTATCAATCGGATCTGTACGTCGGAAGGTCTGCGGTCGGATAGGCAAGTCGGTTGCTCCTCTTTCGGTAGGTCAGGTCGGTTGGTCCGCTGTGGGATAGTCAACTTGGTTGGTCCTCGGTCGGTTCGCATGTGGGAAGGTCTGCGGTCGGATAGTCAGGTTGGTTGGTTAGTTGGTCGGATGGTCCATAGGTCGGAAAGTTTGTAGGTCGGACGGTATGTGGTTGTATAGTAAGGTCGGTTGGTTGGCGTGTCGGATGGTCTATACGTCTGAAAGTCTGCAGGTCGGTGGGTGTGTCGGTTGTACGAGCAGGTCGGTTATTCAGCAGTCGGGTAAGCGGGACGGATGGGATGCGATCGGATATGCAAGTCGGTTGGTACGTCGTCGGACGAAGAAAAGTCGGGTGCCTGCTAAGTGAACAGTAGGTTCGTCCCTCGGTGGGGGCGGCGAAGGAGTGTTTTTTTGTCTTTTGGTCGTACTTTCGGATTTTACCTTTTGTTTATTGGAAAAATACATCAACACTTATGTACCCTACAGTGTTTAGAGATTCCTAATGTAATTATTCAAATTTAAGGATATTTCTATATCTTTGAATTTTACTTTTTGTTTGTTGGATAAATGCATCAACACAATGGAATTATGAATTTATAGTAATAAGAAATTTGATAAATATATGTAGCCGATACATATTCAAAATGTTGTACGTACATATCGGATAGTAATATTACAAAAAGGTAGGCAGTTTAGTAGTTGGATGTAGTACAGAACAAAAGATATTGTAGAAAAGCTTGAAAACTATTTTTTGGATTCTTTCTGTGGAGCGACCGAATTGTTGTTCGTTGATGCTTCATCCGTTGATTTGTGTTCATTGATTGATTGCAACTCATCGAACAGTGGCAGCAAGTTCTTTGCATGTTTACCTAAATAATGTTTTTTGTATAAGTATAGTTGAAACTATGAAATTGTACCTATGTTTATTATTTTATATTGTTGGGATGATACATTGTTGTTCTTACCAGGACCAGATGATTCTAAGGTATCAGTTGTGCAGTTTGCCTTCTCCTGCAGTTCAGGTGTTATCCCAGTGTGTTTGTGTACAATAGGGTGGTTCTTTGACAATGTTTCTTCGGCAGCAATTTCCTTATCTGTACATGAATTTTATTTGTTATATAAAATGAGTAGTATATAATTGCACCATATGATGTATTAGTCATAGTTGTTTTCATGATAATGTAATGTACCTTTGTTTTCTTTGGAAGCAGACATAAGTGTGTAAGTACGTGTTTCTGTTTGGGATGGTGCGGCGGCCTTTTTCTTTATGTGAAAGAGGTATGATTGGTTTTGAAGTTCTTGATTGCGCAGATTGCATAGTGAAATGATTTCCTGTGTAATATATATATATATATAATGAGACAGTATAGTACTTTGATGAAATATTTAAAGTTTAACCTGTTGTCCTAGTTCATTCGACTCTGGTATGTCAAAGTTCAGAATTTGTTGCGCTATATTGTCATAAGCAACGCAGGTAATTGATCCCGTCTGATCAACAATCTGTAAGCGCAGAATTGACCTGTTTGTATATGTGTATTGTTACGTGTATATAAATATATATCAAATTTTAAATGTGTATAAAGTAGAATGAGTAGTCTTTCTTACTTTTGCTCCGACGATTGGACAGATTTGCACCTTAAACAAAAAAACTGTCGTGTTATTGGGGCTGGAGTTGCTGTGTAACACTTATCGCAGGCGTTGTAGTGGAGTTGCACTTTCTTATCCACTTTGATTGACAAACATCCCTTGATTTTGTACTCACCTTGCTATATCAGGCAAGTTTTTGATTACTTTATGATGTTTTATTTGTATATAAACAAATATACATTATAAATAACTCACGCGAGTAGATTGTGACATGGTTGCAATTGTTGAGAGAGTAACTACAGCTAGCGGGCTTCCTTCGACTGTGTTGAAGTATGGTTTTTGGATTACAAGTTCATCAATGCATACCTTATTATTGAGTTTCCTGTGATGTAAAATGTTTTGAATTAAAATGAAATTTGTAATTGACTTTCAATGAGAGTGTAGTGTTGTGATATAAAAAATATAAAATATTGATTTGATATAGAAAAAAATACCAGCTTAATAGATTGTCAGCTTCAGGATATGGAGGATCAACAATAAAATTTGCCATGGAAATTGCAGATAACGAAACACCTTGACATGCGAATATAGAATCAAATGAAGTGAAATGGTAATTAGGTGGACTACGATACAAGTATTGACAATAATTTATATATGTTGAGTCAAATATGGTTGATGCATAAACTACCTGCATATAGTGTTGCTTTCAGGTGGAGGGCCGCAATGATCGGTCTTTCCTTCACAATGGATGTGAAGTACTTTCCTTCAGCGTCCACCAATTCATTCCATAAGGTCAGTCTTGTCGGTAGCAATCTATTATGATGAAAATTAATGGAGAAAACTGTGAAGAACATATGCTACTTGAATTTGGTAAATTTAGTGTACTATTAAAAGATGTCGAATAGAAATGGAAGCTGATAAAAATTTAGTATATTTATTTAAAAATATAGTTGTTAGGCATAATTATTGACATAACTTCTTTTAGAAGAAATAAATTGTGATTAAAGATGAATACATACATTGATGTGAAAAAGGTGATAAAAATATAATGATACCAAAATAACTGTACTTGAATCTATGCTTACTCCTCAGTTACGATTACAATCTCTTGAACACGATCTCCTATAATGTTGGAAGAGGTCGGTTGTTGACGTTTATTTCTTTACTTTTGTTCTGCAACATCTATCAGTACACCGACCACATCTGTTTGATATGTATCATATATTAGGTATAAATGCAAAAATATGGACAAGCAAATGAATTAAAGCATAAACATAATAGGAGTTATACCGATGTACTCATTTGTTGCTAGGCAATCAACAATGCATGAGAGCTTTTTGAAAGATGGCTTTCCAGTTAGAGAAGATATGGGATCAGTTTCAACAGGGACGATGCTGCAGTGTTTGTTGAGATAGAGCTGGATTTCAGAGTTGAAGTTTGGTAGATCCGTCTTGTACTCTTTGCCTTGTTTAGCAAATATCTCGTAGGTCTTAAAGAGTTTTAAACAATGATCATATGCTTCCATGTCCGCAGAAAAGGCACACGTCATGAGTTTGGTGCCCTACAAAATAAGTAAATAAGATAGTTAACCCCGAAAAAACTAATTAGTAATGTACAAAATTGATGTATCAATTTTCTTCTACTATAAAATAACTAATAGTAAATTATAAGCATAGTAAATATGATTAATTTTAAATTTTATTCCATATTAAATAAAGTATATTAAATGTAAAATTTAGATAGTAGTACATAAATTCACTCAATTATTTTTATAAGTAGGATTGTTTGAATACCTGTGTGTCAACAAAGACATATCGTCCGTAGGGCTTTCCACTGGTCTTGGTTGTTCTGATAGCGGACATCTCTACGAATAACGCACGGACTGTCCAGTTTCTATTTTCCATGGTTAAATCAGTTATGGGTGTTATGTGGTTGGCCATTGGCTTGTAGTGATTAGCAGTAAGGAGAATTGATGGAAGAGTGATGAAATGTGTGAAAAAGAAAAGCTAAGGAAGAATGTAGCACGTATTGAAAGTCAATCTTGTCTTTATAATTAAATGGATGTTGTTGGCGTGTTGCTTTGTTAGAGTGGTTGCTGTGTTAGAGTGGTAACTTTTATGTAAGAAGTGATAGAAGTTAGTGAGTAACACGTTTTTTTATGTAATAAGTGATAGAAGTTAGTAAGTGATACGTTTTTTCATGTAAGAAGTGATAGAAGTTAGTGAGTGGCAGGTTCTATGTGTTTATTTTGGTCAGGTAGATTGGCTCTAGTAGATATAGTTACGTATGTAGATTAACTTTGTAGCTGAATTCAAGGTAAGGGATGTGATTGCAGTTAGTATTTTTGTAAATTGTGTGTTTATTTAAATGGTTGGTCGTATGAGAGTCTGTTTTTTTGGGTATTCATTATCATAAATGCATTACTTTTTTTCTATTTCAACCATTATTATTATTATTATTATTCTTGTTGGGCAGAAAAAATAATAATAACAATAATTAATAACCGTAGTACGGTTGTGGATGGGTCTGAATATAAGCTAAACGGCTCAGAGGTCGGTTGAAAGAGGAAGTCTGGCGAAGATGGAGATGGAATGGTACGCAGTCGGATAGGCAAGTCAGTTGGTTTGGAGTCTGACAAAAGGAAGTTGGTCCGTTGGTCTGTAGTTCGACGAAAGTAAGTTGGTTGGTTGGCCCACGGACGGGCAAAGGTAAGACGGTATGGTAGTAGAGTCAAAAGGAGGTCGGTTGGACCAGTCGTCCATCTAAGGAGATAATGCGAGCAGAGGATTCTGTTTCGTCGTCGGTTGATCCACGGTTGGTTGGTTCTCAGTTGGCTCATCGGGGGTCGGTTGCTTCTCAGTCGTTTAAATAGGTCAGATGGTCGACTGTCGGTTGAGCAAAGCGTGCGGTCCGCGGTCGGTTGAGTCGGACCACACGGAGATCGTTTGATATGGTGGTCGGTTAATGCCGACTTGGGAGTAAGTCAGTTTCTGCGAAGAAGAATGGGACGAACGGTACGTGGTCGGATTAGAGGAAAAGACCGACAGAAGGATAAAACGGCCCATACGGAGGTTGTCCGAAGAATGGTCTGTTAATTGGTCGCCCATATTTGTGAACAGTAGTTCAGTCGCTTGATTGTAGTGACCAATATATCCTCTGGAGGAATTGTTGTTCGGCCATTTCAAGGCGACGTATGGTGGTCGCTTGTTAATGCGACCAATGAATCATCTGGACGAATGGTTGTTTAGCTGATTGAAGAGAGCAGATGGTGGTTGCTTGATTGGGCGACCAATGATTCGTTTGGTTTAGAAAGATGAGAAATTAATTATATAAATATATATTTTTTATATCTGTGTAACGAACGAATTTTCAACAATATATATTTTCTTTAGATAATACTTTTTTTCTATTTTATTAAAAAATAATTGTGTACATGATCATATATATACTTAATTAGTCGTATGAAAAGAAGAAGAAACGTCCGGTAGGTAGTCGTTTGGGATAGAATGATGAGAGAAAAAAATATAATAAATTATATAAATTTATATTTTTTATATTTGTGGAACCAACGAATTTAAAAAATATATATATTTTTCTTTCGATAATTTTTTTCTATTTTGTTAAAAAATTATTTTTTACAAAATGATATAAACCCTAAATTATTTAACAATTTGGCTTTTCCTGCCGGACTCCCTGCCGTAATTTCTCGATCAGTGTGAGATGTGATTTGTTGAGGGAGTCAGATGATCATTACGGTGTTTAATTAGGGGCTTTTGCAGAAAAACCTTACTTAAATCCCCTTCGTCTTCATCTTCTTCCTTATGCATTGTAATTGCTTTTCTGCTTTTGCGATCCAATACTTTGTCTTCGTGTTTTCACGCTTTGCTGCTTTCAACCATGGCTAACCAGTACGTCCCAGCTCTACCTTTTGATGGTTCATATCTAGAAATCCCTTTTGTTTCTTCTGCTGTTCTTATTCCCACTGTTCGTCCTTATTGTACATCTTCTGAGGATGCTGTTCGTATGAAGAGTATTATCTGTTCTGTAACTCCCTTAGCTATTAATAGTCCTGATTTCAAACCCGAACGCATTAATGATCATATTAAAACACATCTTACCGATCCCAAAGATGCCTTTCGTTCGTGGTATTCGAGGCTATATCCTGTTTTTCATGAACAATGGCAACGGCAAGGGATTGATAAGGCCATTTTTCTAGCGACTCAACCGTTGTATCTTCACGACAAAGTTCTTTTTGCTATGGCTGCCTTTTGGAATGCCCAACTGGGTGTTTTCCTTCTCCCAAATGGCCCCATGGGCCCAACCCTAATGGATGTGGCTATGATTGCCCACCTCCCCGTGGTTGGTGACGACCCTGTCCTTGGGTCGTTGGATGGGCAAGAACCAGCTACCGACCATGAAGGCTGGTCGCTTGCGCGCATACCTGAGAGGGAACGCGACTGGACCAACTTTGTCATCCGCTTTCGGGGTACAGAGGGTTCTCCAGTAACTGCTTTGGAGCACACCGCTTTTCTGCTGTTCTGGCTATGCAGGTATAGAATTTCCTCTATGTAATTCATTTTTTTATATATTTGTTTTTATGTTGAACCTTCTTTTCTGCTCCTTTCTTCAGATATGTAATTCTTTCTCCCTCCAAATCAATCTTGACCTCGCAACTTGACTTAGCCATCCACTTAGCCACTGGTCGCTTCTTTTCTTTAGGGACCCTCTTTTTGGCCAATTTGTATGAGGGGTTATCCAGAGTTAGCGACCGTCTAGTAGATACGAAGAGGGGGGACACAGCTGCGTCTGGTCCTTTTTAGTTTTTGGAGCTTTGGCTGAGACTCTATTTTCCGAACACCTTTTGTGGTCGGGTGCCCATTACCCCGAACCCTCGTAGATCTCTTGGTTTAGCCCTTGCTCAGCTAACTCCAAACTCTTCCAGTCTTTCTCCTTCTGACCGTGTAATTGCGGCTATTCTTTCGGACGACCGTACAAACTCCAAATTTTTTGTCTATGAGCTTTACGTTCAGTATCTTACTGAACTTTTTTGGCCTTACTCGGAAACCAATTACCCCTTGTCGTATCCAGACCCTTTGCCTCACCCGACTTATCATCATTCTTGGGACTCAGCTCTAAAACCACGGTCCTTTTTTTCTAGTCCTAAGTTTGATAAGAGAAACCGTAAGTCTTTTCATACTTTTAACTATCAGCCGCAATTTTTGTCTCGACAGTTCGGCTGCTGTCAAGGTTTACCGGGCCCACTCGCCCGTCCACACCTAATAACTCAGAGCCCGGACGGGCGAGTTACCCCTTCTTTGATTTCACCTTATCTCTCCCAGCTCATTTCTTACATAACTTCCAACTCCTACCTTCCTTTCCGCCGTGACCCGAAGACGGTGGAAACCTTTCCGTCTTGGTGGTCGGATACCTGGGCGGTGGTTGCGCCTCCAAGTGACCAATTGCTGGCGATATTAACCCCTCCTCCAACACTTGCTTTGGGGTCGCGAACTCCTGCCACGGTGATGAGGAGCAAACGGGCGGCTCCCGCAGAAGGCCCCAGCGCTCCAAGGAGGAAAAGAGCCACCCGACCGAAGGCCACCACACGTCCGGTATATGATCGGCAGGCGGTAGAGGATTATTTGGTGTCCCTACCTGTGGACCCAATCTGGATGCCTGCCAATGTGCGGCGATACATGGGTAAGTATAAATGGTAACCTTAATTGTGTTTTTCCTTTAATTTATTTTTGAAAAGGTTTTTCCTCAGAGTCGCTTGCTGAGAAACCAGCCGACCAGACTGGCGAACATGGAAGAGATAGGTCGGTTGATCCAGCATGCGCTAACGTAACCGATCAGCCAACCACCCGAGCAACTATGTTGGCATCTGCCCTACCAGCTTCTTTGGGAAGCGACTCAGTATCCGTCCCCGAGGTAATCCCCCCAAAGTCTTTCATTTCTCGTAATTATGGTTTGTAACTTTACCTCTTTACGTGCGGACAGGCAACTTCTTTTCCGACTGCAGCCCGAAGTGGTGAACAATTGCGCGGTATACCGAAGGAGCTGCCCGTGATGCGTCTTGACAAGGACCCGACGTTGAGGCAGATGTCTTCATCCACCTTCTCCCACTCCGAACCGGAAATGCCGGTCGGCCAAAGTTCCGTCAACCCATCGGCGGGACCCTCAGTGATTCGTCGGGAAGAGGACCCGACCGTCATGGTGATTGGCTCATCCACATCTACCCTTCCTCAGCCGCGTGTGCTCCCGGTGAGCATTTAGCATGTTGTGAGATTATGTTTCGTATCTAGAGCCTAACTTATATTCCTTATCTCAGGGACTTGCGGCAGCCGATTCGGTTGTCGAACCACCGATCACTGAACAACAACGGCCGGCGATTCCTGACTTGGCTGAACCGAACGCAGAACCAGGACCGTCGATTCTTGCATCAGTCCAAGCAGACCCTGAACCAGTCCAAGCAAACCCTGAACCAGTCCAAGCAGACCCTAAACCAGTCCAAGCAAACCCTGAACCAGTCCAAGCAGACCCTGTACCAGTCCAACACTTTGAAGCAGTCGACGTCTCTTCTTCAGAGTTGGGCGACCCTTCTGTTAATCAGAGCAGCGAAGCCGTGGTTAGTATTTTTCTTTGTCTTCATCTCCGTATGCTAATCGCAATTGTCTTTGAGTTGACGTTTTACATTTTTAGGGTTCTGAGCCGGGCTTCATAGGTCCTCTGCCCGCAGCCGCCGAATCGGTTGGTCATATGAGGAACCTTTCTGGCCCTGCCCCACTAACTCCGGTTTTGCTAACTCCTTCTGAAGCTACGGCTGTTCTCCACCAGGTAACGTCCATATAACTCCATTACCTAAATTTAACTTATGAATCTTTAATCATTGTGAGGTAGTTCAACAGGCAACCCGTGAGCTTACTTTCCTGAGCAAAGTACCATTAGTGGAATCTGCCCGACCAGTTGTACTGCGCTGCGTGGATGTTTCGTTGGCTGATCTGAGCTCTGAAGATGTAAACTCTCTACGTCAGGTGGTTGTTGATTTATTGGTGCAGACTCCTAGTGAGTCTGTCGTGGCACCAATTCTGAGTCGGATGATGGAGAGAATCATTGAACTTCAAATCGACCCGCCTTTCATTCGACCTCCATCATCCGACTCTGCATCGTCTCAGGCCATTCCTGACACTGCGATCATTGAGGCGTCTCTGTCAAAGGCGACTGCGGTACTGAATGAAGCTTCTAGTAGGTTGACTGAACACCAGCAAGTGCGCCATCATTTGAGGGCTGAAATCTCTCAGAAAATGAAGGAACTCGAGAACCTTCAGAAACAGCTGGAGTCATTAGAAGGCTGCATTCAGGAAGATAGTCGCATGGTGGAGGAGCAGCGCCAGAGTTGCGCCAGCCTGCATGACCAACTCCAAGCCAGTACTCGGTCAAGGATGATCCAGGAGCACGAAAGTGCCGTCCATCAAAGAAGAATGGCGCACACTCAACAGAAATGGGCCGACCTAGTAACCGCCTTCAAAGCGCTTCTTATGTAATGTGTGTTGTCGGATTTTTATTTACTTTTATTTTTAACTAAATTTGCAAAAATACTCCTAACTATTTGTCATTTTTTCAATAAAATGTTTATTTCTCTTAAATTCCCGAACACAAATGGACTATTTTTAGTTGAAGAGGAAGTATTAATTAAAGATGTAATATAAGGCCAACTCTACAGTTACAAATTAATGCATGCTGAATTTCTACTATTTCTTTTTATTTTTAAAAATATATATATATTTATTTATTTAAATCAATTATTCTTTCTTTCATCCAAATTCCAAGGGACATGTCACCTAATAACTCATTAAACTCCATTGGGACAAAATTTAATCATCTTCTATTTTATTTATTTTTTAAAGAAAAATAAAAGTAAATCAATTAAAAGTTTCTTTCTCCCCTTTAAACAAACATCATGCTTATGTAAAATAAAATACTAATATTATTAATTAATCCCATCAATCAACAATCACCAAATTAACATTCTTCAACTATAGTTAATTATGTACTTCTAGAATATATTAATTAGGGCATAACTTAGGCATGAATTGGGCCCACATATTCAAATATATTAAATTCAAGAACCATACAATTAATAAATATATATAAATATGTATATTATGAACAGTGATTGTAAACTTGTGACCGTAAAGTAATAAGTTCAAATGTCGACACTTTCAGACTGCGAATTCCTACATTATATATATATTAATATGAAAGGAAACATTAAGGAAAGATAAATATAATATTCGTTTAAATAAGTATTCTAGTTTCTAAGTTAGGTGATTTAGTAATAGGCAATAAATACGGATCTATGTTTGCTGGATTAGACTCAGTAAACAACGCAGGAAAGATAGGATCTGTTTTCTAGAAATAGGAACAATATATTTGCATTACAAGGAGAGAAGCGCCCGTAAAGCAGTTTTTAGATCGGCCCATTTGAGTTCTGACTTGATGGCCCGACGACGTTGGTATGCTTCTTGGTGTCTCTGGACGAGTCTCGTTTGAATCGCTGCCTGAAATTGGTCGCAAAGACTGGCTTGGTTAAGGCAATGTGTTTCAACCAGACGACTTCCCTCTTGTATGCTATCATCTATAGCTTCCAATCGTTCTTGAAGTCGTCGTAATTCTTCAGTCTTTTGAGCGATTTCAGTAGCTAATGTTTGTCTCTCCTGCCGGAGCTCATCTAGTCGGGCCCTAGCCATGCTAAGATCTTGGTTAGCCTTCTTCAAATCTGCTTCAATATTATTAGGATCTGCTGCCGGACGGGAGGAGGTCGCTTCGGATAATGGGGGTCGGATCAGAGGAAGTTCAGCTTGAAGTTCAGTGATCCTGGCCATCATCCGATCGAGAACTGATGAAGCTCCCGACTCCAGGGCAGGTTGAACCAATAGGGTTATTGCGACTTGGACTAACGCCGAAAGGTGCCAGTTCTAAGTCGGCAAAATCCAAATTGGCGCATCGTTCCACAATGGTTCTGACGGGTGTCGGGAGATTTATTCGGGTCAAAATGTTCATCTCCTGAGCAGCCTGAACCAGAATGAGATTAGCAAGCTAAAAGACATGGCAAAATTGTTTAAGGAATAACGGCGGAAGGTTACTAGATCCAGGGCAGCTGTAGCCTCGGAAGGGGCCATAAGTTGGAAATTTGAGGGGTTGACTGGTCGGGTAATCGGACCAGCAACTGATTCATCCCCTGGTGGAAGTTGTTGGGTGGCTGCTAAATCCATACCCTGAACAGAAGATAAAAGTTTTCATCACCGTTGGATGGGCAAAAATAAAATCCGAAAATGGATAAGAAAGGGTACCAACCGGATCCAACGGGGCAAAATTAACAGAAGCTTCACCCGATCTTGAGGAGGAAATTTCCTCTACTTCATGGGGTGGTTGGACTGGTTCGGGTTGGACTGGTTCGGGACCAACAAGAGGAACCTCATCAACTTGCTGAACAAGCGGGTCGGGTAAAGCCACGACCTGGTCGGGGTCGGGCACTACCACATCTTCAATAGGTGCCTGGACCAAATAAGTTTTAGGTATCAGAAGTTTTATCAGGAGGATGTTGTTGAAGGAAGGTTTAGCGCTTACTTGTTGAGGTTCCGCAACTTGGTCGGGGAGGACAACAAGTTGGTCGGGCATCACCGCAACGATATCCGACGTTGAGGGAGGAGGTAGCCTGCCCATCGATTCGCCTTGTCGGTGTGCCTACAATAAAAGGTTCGAAGTTGTTGTTTAAAATTAATATTTTGTTGGTCTAAGGAATGTCAGAAACTATCTTTTACCTCTGATTGTCTGGGGGTCGGTTGTGTGGTTATCGGGACTATGGCTAGTCGATCGGTGGTCCGGACCATAGATGATTGTTCTATGGTCGGGACGGCAGTCGATCGGGATGAAGGTAAATTGATGGGAAGTTGTGCCTCGGGCGATTGTTGGTCGGTCGGTTGAGACGTGGTAGGGCCAGTGGTCGGGAGCATTGAAGGATCTTCTGAAATAGACATATTGGAGTTAGAAAGGGGCAGTATGAAAATAACATAAGGAAAGGAACAAAAACTTATCAAATTGTTGCCTTAGATACTTTGGCATCCCGCTAGTATCTATTGGCAGAGAAGCCAAATATTCCTCGATGGCCTGCCTATCGATAGCAGGAGTGGCCTTTACTTTTTGTCTTTTTGCTCCCGACCCACCTGCCGTACGGGCTTGCCTTTTTCTTCCTCTGACTGCTAGTCGGGGGGAGCCAAGAGCCAGAGCTGGGGGTGGAGCAAGTCTCCCGACCAATTGGTCAGTCGAAGGGGCAAGTAAAGACCAGGTGGCCGACCACCAGGAAGGGAAATCTTCGGTTGTCGAAGGTTTTGGGCAGAACGGGAGATATGAATTCGAGGTGATGTAGCTGGTGAGTTGAGAAATATAGGTCGGGATGAGTTCGGGAATCACCAGACCCTCGGGGCTTTGAAATATGAGGTGAGGACTGGCTAATGGCCCTGGTATGCCCTGGCAGCAACCAAATTGCCTCGACAAAAATTGAGGTTGGTAATTGTAAGTAAAAAATGATCTACGATTCTTCTTATCCGACCTTCTGCTAGAAAACAAAGATCGGGGTTTTATTGCGGCGTCCCAGGGGAAAATATAGGTCGGGTGAGGGAGAGGATCTGGGCGAGTTAAAGGATAGGTTGGGTCGGGATAAAGGAAGAAAAGATCGGTCGAATATTGCATTAAGGTTGTATATACAAAAAAACGGGAATTGTTCCGATCTTCGGTCAAAATTTGGGTTATTATAGAGTCAGAGGATTTTAGACAAGAAGAGTTCGGGGTGAATCTGGCTAAAGCATAGCCAATAGACCTATAAGGGTTAGGAGAAATTGGGAGGCGACCAAAAAATACAGAGGGGAAGTATAGACGGAACCACAGTTCCAGGAACCAAAATGGTCTTGAGGCTGCAGTATCCGCCTTTTTGGTATCTGTAAGACGGGAACTTACTCGGGTTAAACCTTCAAAGAGGTTGGCTAGAAATAAGGTACCTAAAGAAGATAAATGACCACATGCCAGATAAATGGCTAGGTCAATATGAGTTGAAAGGACAAGTTTAGAAGGGGAGAGAATGATATATCTGTGAAAGATAAGAAGAAAGAAATGTAAGCTCAACAATCAAACTTTGTGTATATCAAAGAGGTTTAAAAATGGGGAAGAAAATATACCTGCAGAGCCAAAAGAGGAGGAAAGCAGTATGTTCCAACTCGGAAACAGGGGTATCCTCCTTACCCTGATATTTATTGACAAAGTATGTCCACCCTCTTTCTCTTTCAGGCAGTTTGGCCAGAGCCCAACCTTGATGGTTGGGGGAAAGTTCTTGATTCCCCAGAGAAACCAGAACGGGGTCCTCTCCTGTGATCGGCAAATGCGCGATCACTGCTACATCCATTAGGGTTGGACCCATTGGACCTGAAGGGAGGAAAAAGGCACCTGTTTGTGAATGCCAAAAAGCCGCCATGGCCATCAAAACCTTGTCATGGAGGTAGAGGGGTTGCGTCGAAAGGAGAATAGCTTTATCGATCCCTTGGGCTTTCCATTGATTTTCAAAATGTGGAAGGAGCCTCGCGTACCATTTCCGGTAAGCATCTTTTGGGTCGGTCAAGTGAGTCTTGATGCTATCTAGAAGGCGTTCCGGTTTGAACGCTTCATTGTTGACGATAATGGGAGAAACTTGAACAATGACTGAACTCATACGCTCAGCATCCGCAGTGGTAGTGCAGTAAGGGCGGATTGTAGGGGTAAGAACTTTGGAAGATACAAGGGGTATTGAGGGTTCAGTTCCATCAAAAGGGAGTGCAGGAACGTATTGGTTAGCCATTTACGCGAGGGTAAGGAAAGGTTGAAGGAGAAAACGAAGGAGGGAGTTATACGAGAGCAGAAAGGGTTTTAGAATTGTGAATGTGTAAGTTTGAGAAGTTGAAGTGGGGTTTAACATAAACCCTTTGATTTGACGCAGCGCAGTGTGATGATCACATTGTAACCCTAAAACGTCACGTCTTCTGTAGTTCGAGGAGTGACGTTTCGGCGGGACGAGACAAGTTGTTGAGCACAAAATAATGGATAGGATTTAGGAAATAGGCCTGCCAAGATTAGGTCATCCGAAATGTCCAATGGGCTTTTGAAAGTCCGAATATGATTTGCAGTAACCAGGTCGGATGAGTTTTGAATTTGTCCAAAACCGGTCGGGTAAATCCTCTAGGTTGGGCGAATGAGGAGATTGGACCCGGTCGGGACCAAATAGTTCAGACGTCAAAATCGGAAAATAGAGAAATATCACCCTGAGATTAGGGATTTCTAAGTAATGTAGAATAGTAAAATTGTTACATATGAAATTTTGAATTATGTTAAAAAGCTTAGGGTAAAAAGAAAAATGTGTGTAGGAATGCACTTGATGAAACTGGCGGAGGGGCCCTGTTGGAAACTCAGGAATAGTAAATATATTTCTAAGGAAATTGCGGGTCGGAAAGGTCCTCAGGTCGGGAGGTTCTCAAGGCGGAAGGTCCTCACGTCGGGAGGTCCGGAAGTCGGGAAGTTCGGAGGTCGGAAAATCCCCACGTCGGGACGTTTGGAGGTCGGAATGTCCTCCGGTCGGGAGGTACTCCGGTCTGGAGATACCCAGGTCGGAGCTCTGCAGCTCGGTAAGTGCTCAGGTCGGAAGGTCCTACGTCTTGAGGTCCCCAGGTCGGGAAATCCTCAGGTCGGAAGGTCGTCAGGACGGAAAGTCCATAGGTGGGAAGGTCATCAGGTCGGGAAATACTGAGGTCGGGGGTTTGTAAGTCGGGAGGTTTGCAGTTGGATCAATAAAGCGGAAAGTCTGCGGTCGGTCCAGGGAGTTAGATATTGTAGAAAGTGAGAATGACACTGTGGTCGGATGAGGACACGTGTCGACAGGAGAAGGGTTGACAGACCAACCAACTGTGGTCCCGAACACAGATCAACCGACAGCGGTCCCGACTACAGAGCAACCGACCAACTTTATTTGTCTTATCTCCTTAGATGGACAGACTGTCCTCTACACAAACCTCTGCGTCTGTCCGTACTTTTTCCTTGCCCGACCTTCGTGTTCATAGACATCTGCGCCTGTCCGACATTTTTTGTCCCGACTTGTGGGCCATTCGGTTTATATCCTGACCGATCCAGCATCCTACTGCCATTATTTATTATTATTATTATTATTTTTTATGCTCAACAATAATTATATTTTATATTTCCTCTCTATAATTTTTATTTTACTTTTTATTTATATTATCTTATATAAAGATATGGGTTAATATAATATTGTTCATTATATATTATTTGAAATTAAATTTATATATTTATTAATTGAGTACAAATTTCAATGATAGATTCAATTAAAATTAATTTTGTATTTTATATTTTTATTTTTATTTTATTTCAATAGTTTAATAATAAATATAGTTAATTATTTTAATTATTGTCAAATAAAAATTAACATTTAAATATACATGTATAATATAATACTATTTTAGAAATAGTTATCATTTATAGTTGATTAATTAATTTCTAAATATTTTAATTATGTATGCACTCGTGCATAGCACGGGTTGAAATGGTAGTTATTTTAATTATTATCACGTTATTATTTTGTTATGGTTAATTATTATCTGTAAATTGGTCAATTGATTTTGGTTTTGGATTGTAAATGTTTTCTGTTATTAGTATTTGTTAGGGTATTGAGTGGTAAATGCTCGCTTATTGAATACAAAAGTGGTGATTATCTACTTTAAGAATTATTGAGGGCAACATACCTTGCATTAGGCAATAGGCACACGAGCGAAACTTTCAATGTTGAAAAACATATCATGTTGGTTATAATCTTTTCTTCAGTTGGATTGTACTTGTTCTAAAATGACTAAATTGTTGCATAAAAATCGTTAAAAAACTTTGACACACTGAGCGGGAAAAAAAACACCTAGACGCAGAGGTGATAACATAGTATATAAAAACGAAGATATCAGTTGTAATCATTCAATATTAATCTTAACAAGGATCAAGCTGATGAGATAATGCATGTTCCATCATTATGAAAGTGATGTTGCACTAAAAGTTTTGCCCCCAGAATTTTGGAGTTGCAGCTGTAGAATGGATTTTATTCTATCTTACAAAAATCATGTTGAGATGAAATGGTTCTAGGGATTAAGACCACATTAGACTTTGTTGTTTACCAAATAAGTATGGACTAAATTAATGTAAGGCTGTAATGGAACAGCATATGCATCATATATGTAAATAAAAGTTTCCGGTCGTTGAGTAAATGTATTCCAGTTAAGCAAAGAGTATGCTGTCGGCAGCAAGAATCTTCTGACTGAAATCCGGTACTGTAGGCAGTTATCTCCCATTAATCTAGAGATCAGTGCTGACAAACAACAATGGTGATACATCCACATACTTGATCTCTAAACCATTAATGGACTTTGAAACATCTATGGCTGTGTATATGGATTGATTCATTCCCAGCATTTTCTGTACAACATTGTCCAATAGCAAATGATAAGCAGGACATATACAAAGAAGATTAGCTTAGGAAGATTGAAATATAATTTCCGTATTGCTAAATAAATCAATACATAACACAATATCAAAAATATGTTTACTGTATAGTCATTTGAAAGCAAACATAGTGCACAAATTATTCATTGATAACATTAAGGGGAACGATCTCGTTACGAAGAAAAATTGGAATCACGATAAAAAATGTCATCTAATGACAAGTTTGATCACCACTATAATACGAATTTAGATCAAAACTATTGTCGATTTCTTTGATAAATTACCATTTGATACTATATCTTAGCAGGATCTTCGATGCTCAATTCTGATCTTAGAAGTTCGAAAATGTTTGGATCAGAGCTGAAGAATTAAATACAAGATCATTACCTAATTTGAAACGCTATAATTACAATTTAATTGTATTCTAAAAGGTGTAGGAGAGCAAGAAACACTGATTCACTAACAAACCAATGCCCTCTCTTAGCCTGTGAATGACACTGATCTTAGAATCTCTAATGTCACTGCATTTAAGTGTATGATAATACCAAATAAAAAATATAATAAGCAAATAAGCAATTACATTCATAGGTAAGTACATCCACACTCTTTAGTACAATAGACAAGTTAATTCTTCTATAGTCATTTACGAAATTTCGAATGAATATCATACCTTCACAGAACGCTAATGTGAATTTGTCCACCTAATAGCATCCAAGTCACTTATGTGAGTAATTGTGGCCATATTCCTGTAGTTAAGCACGTATTGAAGAACTCAATAAGAAGATGTAATTTTTATAATACAAACTACAATGAATGTCCAACCTAGCAATGAACACTGGATTCTTTAGTTTCAAATAGCTTCTGAAAGCGCATGCCATCAGATACTTTGGTGTCGTACATACCCTTCACATATTTTGCCAGAGGTATAACAAACTCAAAGTGTTGACATCTGACAACAAATAGCAGAGCAATCTATAAGAGATAATATATGTACATAAGGTGCAGATGATAGAAACTCTATTTACATATATGCTACATGAAGAAACCATACATGCATAACAATATAAATGGCTAAAAATGAGCTTGCATCGAACAATAGGAAAAAGCAGGACTGAAAATTCCGACAGAAATAGAAGATTCATAAATAAATAAATGGAGCATAACTGTAACTCACACTAACAAAATTAAGTGAATCATAAAAATATTAGAGAACTTACCATGTTTGATTTAAGCCTCCATAAAAATATAATCCATGAAAAATCACCAGAAACAAACTAAAGAAGGCATGAGATGTGACATAAAAAGGCAAAAACTGAAATAAGAAAGAAATAGATTGTTGACAATAATGTGGGAGTAAGGGTAGGAGGTGGGCTCTTATGGATGTGGACTATGTGGGATTTGGAAGTGGAGGTATATTAATGCCAGCCAATTGTAAAAGCTTCTTGTAAACTATGTTTTTCGTCCAAGAAGAATGTATTCCAGTGTTGATGTCTGAAGGAATGAGGACATGCAAAGAGTCAAAAGATTTTACTCGTGATAATGCAACATATAGTTGGCCATGCATAAATACTGGTTGTTTCATGTACACTCCAACAACGTCTAATGTCTGCCCTTGTGATTTGTTAATGGTCATTGAGAAGCACAACTTCACTGGAAATTGAGTACGTATGAACTCAACAGAGCATTCATGTATATTGTTAAGCTTTAAAGGTATTCGTGGTATAAAGCATAAAGTTCCTTTTTGCGGGCCTGTTGCAATCTCTGCTTGTAAGAGATTGCGTGTAATTTGCTTGCAAACAAGCCGTGTACCATTTGAAAGGCCATTTGTGGGGTCTAAGTTACACAATAGCATTATTGGTGCACCTGTCTTCAAAACTAATCTATGAGGTGGCATACCATTAGGTGTCAAAGTATTTAGGTAATCTTCATAATGTGCTTGTTGTGATGGATCTTTAGTTACATCTCTTGCAATTAGTACGATTGGTTCTCCAAACATGCTTTCTATTATTTGATTGTTAATAGTATCAACTGTCTCGTTGGTTGGTGTCAGTATAGATCTACCTATTAATGCAGCAGAGGAACTTGGATGGAGTAAATTCTGTGGGTAGATCTTGTCAATTAGTTGCAACAAGTTATTATTTTCTAAGCTAATCAATGAAGTTGTTGGGATCTGAATCTCTCCTTTGTTGTTATTTACACAAGAGTTGTTCCCTACTTCCTCAAGAAATGTTGCAAATGATTTATCGTTTTGTGCCCGCATATTGACAGTTAAGTGAAACTTATATGCATGTGTAAATAGAGGAGACGATACACAACTTGCTTCGATGTACTGGTCCTTTGTTCCGTCTCTTATGACAGGAGTAATTTGACGAAAATCCCCCCCGAAGATTATAACTTTACCACCAAAACTGATGTTGTTATCCATAATATCTCTCATAGTAGTGTCAAAAGCCTCAATTAGTTCACGTCTTGCCATTGAAATTTCATCCCAAATAATTAGATTGGTATGTCGTAACTCATTTGCTAAGGTAGACTGTTTGCTTATCTGACAAGTCTTATGCTCATTACTATCCAATGGCAATTTGAATTTTGAGTGGGCAGTTTGTCCATTAGGAAGGAGCGATGCAGCAACTCCAGATGTTGCTACAACAATAGATTTAATGGTATGATCAGATGTGTATGACAAAATAGCAGTGTATAAGAAAGTTTTTCCAGTACCAGCTGGTCCATCAACAAAACAGACATAAGGTTTCTTGTTATGCAGTTTCTCAATAATAGTGTTAAAGACGAACTGTTGTTGTAAATTAAGTTTGTCAATAATTCCTGGGAGTGTGACCAGGTTAAATTCTGCAGGCGATGCCTGTTGTAAAGTTATTTCAATTAGGCCATTTTCGGACTGTTCGGGCATGCATATTCCAAAGTCATGAATATGCATACCAAATGGTTCAAGGAATTTTTCTACAATTATGGCAGCAGCACGATCAATAGGAAAAAGTGGAAATGAAGACGAGATTGTGGTAATTGGGACACAATATTGTTTGAACATCTCCCATAGTTGTATAGGTTCAGATGGTGTACAAAAAACAAGTATGGTAGCAAATAATTGTGCAAAAGCATGGGGCATTTGAAAAAGTGCAGCTTCTCGCAAACAATCCACCAATGGAATATCACTCTCTAATAATCCTAACGCGACACATGCATTTCTAAATGAATCATGTGTAACACCATCAACTGTTCTTAAGTCCTCGTATGATACAGGAGCACGACGGTACTGCAAAAGAAGGCGAAGAAAATATCTTTCTTGGTCAGTTGGCCTTGCTGTAACAATCCTCCCTACTATTGAACCTTGTTTGCGAAAATTCCAATTATTGTGTGCTCGATCCCATACAAAATGTTTTGGGAACTCTTTGTAAAGTAGATTAAGTGCCTTGGCATATACGTTGGTTGCATTCATGACAAAGAATTCAGTAAGCATAGTTTTGTGGGCACGTGCATTTGTTACAACATCTTGTAAAGAGTCTGTTACTTTGAATGAAGTATACTGAAAATTAGGTAAATGCAATTGTAGAGCAAGTACAGGAGGGTGCATATCTGTCAAGGGGAATGCAAAAATACGCCAACAAGCTTCAGGTGGAGCAACCTAACGGCCAGTTTGGAAATCAATAATCTCATCACGAGGTGTGTCGGGTGTTACTGAGCCCACAGTATATGCAACCCGATCATGACCTTTATACACATATTTGTAGAGATATTTTACAAGTTTGACACTCGAGCATACTTTCAAGTTTATATGACAATCAAACTTAGCAAGTAAATATGGATTATATGGTACCACCCAACGGTTGTCCAAAGTACGTCCACGCACAATAACAAAAATGCCATTATTTTGTCTTTTATACTTAGGATATCCATTTGGAGTATGAATTGTTTCATCCACAAATTCCTTTGGGTAATGATTCTTACATTGTCCATCAACCATGCACACATTAGTTGGGTTTTGAGAGCCACAAGGACCATGCATCATATGTTTCAAGACCAATTGCAATAAGTAGGGGTTTAAGTTACTATTAGGAAGTTTTGCAGATATAAATTTGTCGTAACTTGTCGGGTTGTGTAATTTAAATTGTGGAAACATGATAAGTAACATATGGGCATGTGGCAATCCTCTTTTTTGAAACTCAATGACATATGAATACGCCTGCACTTTACCTAGCAAGTGTTGTTTGAAGAGTTCGTTTTTTAGTTTTTCAAGTTTCATTCTAAACACTCGAGCAACAATGTCAGGTCTATCAGTTGATAATTCAAATGGTTCTAAGACTTCTTGAATCTCTGGCCATTGTGGATTACAAGTGATTGTAAGGAAAAAATCAGGCTTACCAAATTCTTGTACAAGAGCCATAGCATTCATATATCTTTGTTGCATGTCACGGGGACCACCAATGAAAGAAGATGGAAGGACAACTGGTTGTCCAATCATAGATAACGGTTCATGTTGGGATTGGTTAAAAGCGTCTAGAATACCCTGCATGGTGTCGTGACGGTGTTGTTTTTGCACTTGTTCAGACCTGAAAAAATCTAGCCTTTGAGTTTCTATTTTTATGTACTGGTCAGTTATATATTGTTGTAACAAACGGCCAGTATGTAATAGTAAAGTAGGACTTGTAGGCCGTATTTGGAGGCGATATGCATAGTATTCTCTAATAGAGACATGACTCTTGTCCATCCGGCGTTTATTACGCCCTAATTGCATACTGTAATCTGAGGAGCTATTTATTGATAGGTCAACTTGTTCAGTATAAAACGACTCTGCTGATAAATTAGGTGTTGACTGTGTAGAGGAAGACGAAGATGTAGCATAATTTTTCACAATACCTGGATACCAACCTAGCTGGCCAAAAGGATGGATCAATGGATATTGAACAGGATCATAGGCATAAGAATAATAATCAACCTTTTTCACAGAACCATCAACCGGATATACTTTTATGTCTCTAGATAATTGGGGACAATCTGAAGACCCATCTTGCCATATAATTGATATATCATCAACCCGTGGAAGATTATACACTCTTCGATCTAATCGATTGGAGGTTTTTAGAAATATTTTATAGTTATCAAGACAAGGCATTGTATACAATTGACGGAATAAACTTGCATAAGGGTTCAGATGAGACAACTCAATCAAGATTGTAACAATAGATGTATGTAAAGTAGGGTAATTACTCAAACGTGTGGCAAGCTCTTGTGTAGGATCATAGTAATAAAGTTGCAGGTTTCTCCGTACATTTGTTGAGGGGAGCAATGAGTTAATGAAATGGTGAATTGTATTGTTAACACGAAATATATATAAGTTGTGATCATTATTACATAAAGATACGTTATAGTGAACTCCTAATGTAGAGAAAGCAAAAGAGTTATTATAAGTCCTAACATAGGTACGAAAATGAGATGATAGTTCATGGCGATTAAGGAAAAGGTCTTGCAAGGGAGATGGCATGTCCAATAGGGGTAAGGAAAACTTCCCACCAGCACAATATAGGGTTTTATGCTCACGGTGGAATAATAATGCACCACAGTAACGACATTTTGTCGGTTGGGGTGCGACCCAAGGCGACACATAAATGGCAGACAATCATAGTAGTGGAGAGCATGCTGGCAAGATGAGTAAAGTTTCAATAGATACGAAGATACATAATAAATTAAGTAAAGTAACAACATTTAAAAATTTAATAAACTAAAAAACGAAAGTAAAAGACATAATGTGCATACATGTTTGGTTAACCGACTGACTATTACTTGTTTGGTTAGCTGATCGGCAATCACATGTTTGTTGCCGACGTCTAATACATTGCAATGACTGAGATTGTGTCATGGGCTGTAAAAAGTAGTTATAGGTAGAAAATAAATAAATAATAAGAATTTGAAAAAAGAAAAAGACACAAAACGAAAAAAAAAGTAAATAAGAAGCTTACTTATGCCCCACAAAGTAAATATAAATTGATAACAACATACAAGTTTTAATACCCAAATCAACTAATACATTAGCTTTACTTTTAAAGTCAACTATAGAAAATTAGTAAACATGTTAAATCCATTTTGTTCGTGGTAAAAACAAAACTTTCTCAAATAATTCAATAACAATGAGATTTAAAGATAATTACTTTTCACTTTAAAATTTAACTGGGGAAAAACAAGCATGTTTAAACAAAAAATATATTTTTTTTTGCACAAGATTACTCTATGTTTTGACCATTTCTTCCACAATCAAGAGCCCTCAATATGAAAATGAGAAATAACAAAGAGCAAATTTATCAACGCTATTGCCGAAAAAGTCGTAAAAATAAATATGCTACTCTAAGTCAAATAGTTTACATAGAATGCAATTTATAAGGTCAGAGAGCAATAGGGCCATTTGCATCATAACATATTGAAATATGACAACATGGTCCTGAAAAAATAGAACCAATTCTACCGTAAGCCTCGTATTTCAGCTGCCCGAAAGATAATGCAATAAGTTGTGGCTCTTTTTCTTCCAAAATTCAGTGGGTAAGAATTAACACCATGACAAAATAGAATAAAAATAGCCCTTCTTTTAAAAGACGCCAACAATAGCAATAACTAAATTCTACGGAAGCAAAAACGAGACAAAACTTAAACTAAAACTGGTCGAGGCAGAGATCTGTACTTTCGATGGCCGAATCAAAATCGCGCTTCCGGTTCACAACAACGAAGATCACACAGGGGAAAGCCCAACTGTTTAGGAAAAGTACATTGTGATGAAGATGATGATACAGAAAGGCGTGACTGGACGCCAAGAACGGCGGCTTGACTTGCGATTTCAGGAGGTAAGCGGAAGAGCAGAGCAAGTGGCTGTATGAAAAGACAGTTGTGAAGGGGTTGTCGATAAGCAAATCAGTACAGAGCTAGGTTGAAGGGGTAAATTGTTATTTTCGAAATAAGGGGCAGGATAGACTTTTCAAGTGACACATCCGTACAAGCTCGTCTTTTGAAGGTAGTAAAAACGGACGGTAAATTGTTATTTTGGAAATGAGGGACAGGATAGACTTTTCAAGTGGCAATTCCGTACAATCTGGTGTTTGCCCTTAGGTTGTTTGGTCTAGTCGGTTGCTCTGGTTGGTTGTTTTCGGTCAGATTGTCAGGTGAGATGCTTAGCAGTCGGATAGGCAGGCCGGAAGGTCCTCGGTCGGTTTCTTCTTGGTTCACAGGTCAGGGTCGGTTGTTTAGTCTTGTCAGTTTGACCTCCTTCGGATGGTATGCAGGTCGCTTGGTGGGTGCGGCGAAAGACTCTTTGACTACCGATTCCTCTCTGGATTGGTCGGTTGGGCTATTTGAGTTCTGGAACTGATATAGGGTTTAGGGTTGAGAAGGTCCTCGGGGGGTTGGTCTCGTCGGTTGGTCTCTGGTCGAATGATAAGGTCGGTCGGTTTTCGGTCGGGCAGACAGATCGGAAGGGCCAAGATCGGTTGCTCTAGTTTGGCGGCCATCGGTCGAATGGTCAGCGGTCCGACAAACAGGTCTGATGGTCAACAATCGGACAAACAAGTCTAATGGTCGGTAGGTCGGACAGACAGGTCTGATAGGCTAGTTCAGTTCTGGAACTGGTGATGGGGTTTGGCGAGGCGACTGATGTAACCAACCACACGACGTTTGAAAACGTTTCATCTTGGGCGGTTGACAGCGTTTGCTGGCGACGATCCCAAAACCTTATTCATGTGTTTTTATTTTGAGTGTCTTTTCGACATCAATGTTGTTAGTTTTGTGGTTATTAAATCATCCAAGGTATGTTATGGTTATTTGCTTTGTAGGAAGAATATTTGCTCCTAGTAAGTGATGACGATGTAGGATCAAAACTTGTTATGAACCTATTGTAATTGACTGTTTAATATTGCTAGCACTGTCCTTATTGTTCTCGTTGTTGTGATGTTAACTGTTGCTTTGTGGAGACTCACATGTTCGAAGGGAAAAATTTGGTGAGATGGGAAGATGCTCTAAAAGGCCGGAGTGCAATTTCTGCTTTTAAATCCATGCCATGAGGTTAGTAAGTTATTTGTTAGCAATGTTGGTTTTGTTGACGGCGGTGCAGCTACGTTGTCTGATGCTTAACTATTCCATTTTCTTCTAAAATGTGATAGAGTTATCAGTAGTGTTCTTCCTACTATACTTAAACTCATGGCGTAGTTACCTTATTTCATAGAAATTATTTTACTATTGCCATTGACTTAAGAGTGATATATTTGTAGCACATACTCAAAGCGCAGGAATACATGGAGTGTTGCTCGAAGCCGATGAAATTGTGATCAACTTTAAAGTGGCAATCAATGAAGTTTAATTTTTTTTGGAAACTGGCCATTCCTGGCCTTTTTATTTTGTACTAAGCGATGCCTCTCGGTGGTCTTTCACTTGTTTTTTTTTCATGTATTGGTGGAAGTTCAAATACAAAAGGGGAGCAAAACATTTACTTTTTCAGTATTTTCAATTATATTTTATGTATTTGTTTATCACTACGTGTAGTTACTTTTTTTTTTTTTTTTAGTTTAGTGTTAATAGCTATTTTAAAGATTTTTGCACTCCCGCAAATAGACAATGATGTTGGTTCATGGATATTGATTACTTTGCCTGACATTTTAATTGACTGTTTCAGGTTTTACTCATCCAAAATTCACAACTCGGCAGTGCTAGGGTCATGTCCGTTGACTTATAACGGGAGTAGTAACTGCATGAGCTGTACGAACCATTATGTGTGTTAGTGTAGTAATCCAGTTGTTCCCTCCTGATTGCATACTCCTTTCGTGAGACCTCCGTTACGAGATTTGCAAGGTCAAACTTACGTAGCGCAACAATCAATTCCTCGCTGACTTTTGCCATCTCCCTTGTCAGTAGAACAATCTCTCTGGCCATCCGTGCCGAATGCTGCAGGAACATATTATTTTTCGCTATGTGATTCGATATTTTTAAGAGAAAATTATTGAATATTCTTGTTTGAGAACATATTATCAAGCTTGTATTGGCTCAATAAATAATGGATGGCAAAAATAATATACATGTTCGCTTGATCTTTCGTCTATCATCTTTTCCCGCTTTGATTCGATCTCCTCCATCTTAGACCATCTGTCCGCTTGTGACGAATCAAGAGCCATGAGACTGCCAGTGATGCTCCGTGTTACTGAGGTTTGTGACTCTTCATATTGCCTGATCCTATGTTGACGTTGGTTATTAACTTTGTGGACATTCTTTGCCTTTTTAACCCTGAGTGGCCGATCCATATCTACCGCTGCAGGCCCACTTAACTCCGTCCGGCCAGGCCTTTTATTGGAACCCTCAGCGTCCACATGCATTTCCTATTGAGAGAGGTCTATTGGGGTTATGGGTGATTGATCGTGCGCCTCCCTCCGGATGGTGCGTCGCTCACACCCTCTTTCATTCTCGCTTGAATGTGGCACCTTGTCTTACCCGTTACAAACTCCATCCACTTTGGTTGATCCTTTAGAATACGCCAACACGCATGATGCTTAAAACTGATCTGATTCTTTTCAACAAAAAATTGTTCGCAGTAGTGTTCCTGAAAAGTAAATGGTACGAATGTTATGGAAGCGCCATGTAATGAATGTGTAAATGCACAATGATAGATTCAAATGAACTTACAAAATCAGCCGAACTCCACCCACTCCGGTACTGTCCCTCAGCATGAACTCGTATTGCAGTCCGTTTACTGCATTGTGATTTGATCTCCGTCATCCTATTCTCGCATGCTCCCGGGGTTCTTTTATTTTCATCCCTCGGTACTCTGTGAATCTTTTCCATCAGCCATGCAAAATCATCACGTACACGTACACGATCCCAAAGCTTCTCTCTCTTTTGGCCTACACCTACCAGGACATTGGTTGATACGTTGCACCACGCCGTAGCCAGCTGCACATCCTCATCAGCATTCCAGTTTTTATTTGAACTTTGATTGTTCCCTTACCCCTGCCTGCGGGGATGCTTTTGCCAGGAGTATCATTTGAAAAAAGCCGACAGTTTGTAGTCAATAGAGTGGTGTGGGCCTACGATAATTGGGTATCATGTTGAGCATGCTGCAACCAGCTACCTGGCAGCCTGACAGTCCACATGTTTTGGTAGAATCATGGGTCATTGTGTTGCATAAAGTACTGCACCGGATGATGAGGCTGGCTGAAGCTCATATGAAATTGGTTCGGTAAGGATGACTACTATGTGGCCATATTTGGGGTACTTTGAGTGCAATGTGAAGGATCCTGGGGCTCAGAGTGAACTCTGCTGCTGCGCTCAGGCATTTCCATGAGGCCTTGAACTGTATCATCATCAACCCTATGTTCGTATCCCTAGTCTGCCATTCTGTTCACACGTTGCATTAAAATACAATAATTTCGCTATAAATAGCATATTGTACACACTTTAAAAAAAATAGTAAAAACCAAAGGAACTTACTAGACTCTAATTCGCTGGACAAAACTAACACCCAAAGGGGCAGCAGATATATCTAAATCATACATATTTGTGGATGTTTGTGCATCGAATCGTTTGAACCAAAATACCAATGACAAAACAGAAAGGCTGTTTGTAAATATATATTCATATAATTAACTGACTAATAAAACATGTCTGATATTATAAAATAGCCATCCTTAGATTTCTATTTCACTAACCTTCTATTGTAAACTAATATATGACGAAGGATTTAATTGTTTTAATGTCACATTTCTCCGTCACTCTCTCCCTGTGTCTCGAGACTAAATCATATTGCTACATATACATAATTACTATGACTTCACAAGGGAAAGTGGACTTGGCATTCGTGAGATCACTTAAGCCATTACATATTTGTTGGAAACATTGTCATCGCATCTCACGCACAGCAGCAACATATTTCTAGACGAATAACTAATAACAACACTAATTATAATGCTGTAGTAAGAAAGTATTGCTGTAGGAAGAGTGTTTCCCCCCAAGAATTGAGAACACTTTCAACAAAGTTGTGAATGGTACCACGTTATGAAATAACCTAATACAGTTGTGAACATCTCCCGACAACACTACAGAGTCGAAGTTATTTGTTCATTTCATCATGCGCTGGTAGGCGTGTTGCATCTAAAACATGTTGAATGTTGTTTGTGGGATTCATAAGTTATTTTCATAAATGCATCAACATAGCCGTATCTTCATCACTACCGGTTTATTCGAAGTGCCTTACCACAATAATGGATAATTGAAGTGTTTTTTATTAAATTCAATTTTTCACATAGACAACACATGAAAAATCAACACATCGGAGCACTTCCCCGCATGCTCACATAGATTAAAACAATTAAATCGATAACGAATATCCCCCTACACCTACACTTGGTACCGTTGCCGACAGAGCCACCCACAATTTTATCATATTTTTTGTTCCTATCACCAATGTTAATTTACCTAAAAAAATACAAAAACTATGACTCGCAAGTAATTTTCGCTTGACACCTAAAGCAGATCAATAATGGAACACACATCCCATTTGAAGAACCCTAGGAAGAAATCGCATATAGAAATTATTTCATATAATACAAAAATTAAACTTCACAAAGTTCTAATTGCAATTTATCCTTAAATGCGCACCTGTATTCAATTTCTTCGATGAAATTTGTGCATCGGTTGGGGATATACTACCCGCGGATAATTTCCTATCGAACTTCACACTCATCGGCAGAGTGGCCTTCTTCTTGGGAGATATGAACTGAGAAGAGAAGAGGAAGATGACAAACGGAGAAGAGACAAAGAAGAAAATGATTTGGGAGAAACGAGAAAGAGCAGTACGAATAGGGAGAAGGGGAAGAAAAAAATGAATGTGGAGAACAGGAGAAGGGGAAAAGAGAAGACAAGAGGGAGAGGGGAGGAGAGAGAAGTGACAGACCTCCTCGACATGGCTTCGTCTTCACCGAGCGGCGTCTATTTCAAATCGAGATTGGGGTGTGGAAGCGACGGCCATTGCGTTCCCCTAATTTCGACTATCTGACACAATGACTTCGAAAAGGCTAGGAAGGGCTTCTACGCGAGAGCCGTTGCTTGTGCTCTTACTTTACTGACAATTACAGGCTTAATATAAAAAATAAATAGTATAAATATTCAGCTCGAACTCGAAGCCTTACGAAATTTCAGCCTTTTTTTTTTTTGCTTCCTTCCGCAATGTCCTCGCTAATCTCTGATTTTTGCTTCGTATATTAAATTTTATGCGCGAGAAGAGCGGGGCATAAACTATTGAAATATATAATATATAATAAAAATATATATAATTGAATGAAAAAAAAAACATGAAATAAATCAAACGTCAGTCTCCGGCAACGACGCCAAAAATTGGTAGCCTCGGTGCTTCCAATAAAAATACTCTAACACCATAATTGCCACGTAGCAAGTGGTGCCGAGGTCGATCCACAGGGACTGTGAAATTTAATTCCATTTTCTCACAAATTCAAATATTGGGGGGATAGATTAACAATTCACTAAGATAATTAAAATAAACAATAAAATTTAGATTTCAATGAGATTAAACTTCTAGCCTAAGGAGTGAACAAGAAACCGGATTAAATATTCGATCATCGATTTTAAATAATCTTGTTATTCAATTGATAAATTGGTTATAGGCATTAGATACGATCATAACGCCCAATTTTTCCTTACTTTATTGGCAGCAATGGTATGACTGATTAAACGTATCCCTAATCAAAGAAATAATTTAGGTACAACCATAAATTAATTTTCTCAATTGAAAATAGCCCGATAAAAACCCAATTCAAATATTCAATCAATTACGAAAAGATTTAATTATTTGATCATGCAATTCCTAGACTAAGCTTGTCAACCTATTTACCACTTTATCAGACAAGTGCACAATTACGGATGCAAATGTTCAATTGGCACACAATTGCTAAACAAATCTAAAATCCGGCCGCGATAAAAGATTAAACAAAACAATTGTAGTTATAAATCACAGAAATTGCACAAATACCAATTTCATAAACAATATGCAATTTAAATAAAAAAATAATCTCATAAATCCAAATCTGAAATCTAAATTCAACCATGGACTAGAATAAAGAAAACTAACTACTCATGCTAAAAAAAAAAAAAAAAAAAAAAAAAAAAAAAAAAGCAATAAGATGAAGATACTGATGATCTCCCGGTGGCGCTTCCGCTCAAATGCCTCGCCCAATCCTTCAAGTTATGAAATGTGAGTGTAAGTTGTGATATCTCATCCCATGCCTTGGCCCCCTTTTTGAGATGATCAGTTCTTCAACGCGTCTTTAATCACTCAATCTCATTCATCATGCCTACAATTACGTCTCAATCTCCGTAATCCATCACTTTCTTTGACATGCAAGCTTAGATCAAGTCTTTCCAAAATTCTTTGATCGAAAACATGGTATGAGCGTGAATTACTTCATTTCTTTGCACCAATCAATAATATGCCAAAATGAGTAAAATCTATCCATAATATTAATTATATCTTATAATTTATCTATATAAATATACGATAATATCTGCCATTATCAATCATAAGTTTAGTCTTATTTGTCTGAATTTAAAAAGTGTTGCAGATTGAAGCATTCACAAAGAATATTGCATCCGACTTTTTTCGGTCAAATTGTAACTTAAACTTTCTAATATTCAAATGTACTATCTCGATGAACAGCTGTCATACACTGGATCACAATCATATTCTATTATATTTGACTTTTGTATAATGTTATCATCTCAACAACATAATATCAATATTGCTCTAGCCACTACTCGTTATTTACTTCTGTAAAAAAAAAATTATATTAAATAAATCTAATAAGAATAAAATTAATATATTATAAAAATAATCAATATATAAAAATATTATGATAAGAAATATACATAAATACATTATGAAAATTAATAATATATCAATATAAACCTTACAAATAATATTAAAATAAACAACTAAGATGTTATAAAATTACAAGTAAATACACAATCACCAAACAACTAATTATTAAAAACAACGGCAAAATAAAGAGAAAATTGCAAAACATATCTCACATTTATACCCTATTATCATTTTTGTCCTGTATTTATCTCGCTGGCAAAATATATCTCACATGTTTACAAAAGTCGCTATTTATATCTTTTGTCCGTGCGTGACATTCACACCACGCGTCCTTACGCGCAATCACGCGCGGCTACGTGCGGCTAAATGATAGAATTAGTGACTTTTGCAAACATTTGAGATATATTTTGCCAGTGAGATAAATACGGACAAAAGTGATAATGGGGTATACGTGTGGGATATTTTTTGCAATTTTCCCCCAAAGTAAATATCATATGAAAATAAATTTGTAATCAAACAACAAATACAATATAAAACAAAATGTTGCCTACAAACAATATAATACAAAATATTGCATAAAACTATAAAATAATTTAGTCAAAAAAATAATATCGAAAAGTTGGACTTCTTGAGCAAAAATTTTGCTTCAGAAACAAACATACCCTACACAGAATTTGGAATACAATAAAATCGTTTAAGATGGTGTAAATTGAAATTAAAAGTATATGAGTTTTTAAAACTCCTATAATAAAAAATATATGAATTTTTATAACTATTTTTCATGAAATTTTTTTTTTCAAGACTCCTACATTACCAATTGTAGGAGTTTTGACAAATCCTATGATTCCCCTATATTAATAAGTAGTTGTGAGAGAAAATAAGAGTTTCGAAAATTACTATTTTTAATGTTTTAAGTGTTTCGGAAACTTTTATCATTTTATATCTAAGAGTTTTTGAGAACTTCTATAGTTTATAAATATATAAGTTCTCAAAACTCCTTCCAATACTATATTTTTAAATGATATTTGACTTGGGCCATTTTTCAAAAAAACTGTTAAATTCCTCTACTAAATTGTTATTGTGTCAAGGAGAACTAAAGAAAGCATGTCAAATCACTAGAAATAAATTGATGTTTTGCACTCCAAAGTTCGAAACCTAGTTCTGTCATTAAGTACGTGTTCGAAGAGGAGAATTCTAACATATTACAAATAGAGTTTGTTTGGTTGTATTTTGATTATTTTCATATTTTGATGTGTTTTACAATAGTAAAAATTTTTAAATTATAATAATTATTTAGGTTGCGTTTGGTTAGCGGTTGAGTTTTTTAGTTGAAAGTTGCGTTGGAAGTAATTTATTCAATTAATATTTGATTTATGATGTAATATATGTGATTTAAAAAAATTTAAATGTGTATTTAATTATTTTAATAACTGAATTTTAATAAAATATATTTAATATAGATATCATTTTTTCGAGAATAAATTTTTCTATAATACAAAAAAAAAATTAAAATATAAATAATTATTTATAATTAAAATAAATTAATTTTAAAAATAAATAGGGAATGTTTTCTTAAAGAAAGAAATAGAAATAAAAAATTTTAAATAGAGTTTGAGTGAGTCTCATGTGATGTAATATTTTAGAATAAAAATTGGGAGCATAGTATCAACCGGCCGCAAGATGCTAACCAAACACACTAATATAATGTAAATAGGTATTTCATATGATATTTTACATGAATTATGATAATATAATTTATGTTACCATAATGTGCATATATATATATATATGGTTTTAGTTACCATGTTGATTTGGTCAAGCGGTGTAAATTTAACTCAATCAGCATATGTATATTAAAAATATATAGCATTTGTTGATTTGACCCAATTAATATATATTATAAAAAAGTAGGACATAATTATATAACACATACTTTGATACCGCATTATCAGGAGCGGAAATATGCAGGGACAAGGGGCTGGAGCCCCCCTCCCCCACCCCACTCTTTAAATTTTTATACTTATTTTTTAATTTTTTTTATTATAATTTATATAACTTTTAAATTATATAGAGTAAAAAATATATAAACATTTGGTATATATATATAAAAAAAATCATATTAAAAATTTTAATATATTAAAATTTTCGATATGATCTAGTATCGTATTGAATTTTTTTAGTACGGTGACAATATATAATTTGATATTTTATTTTAGTATTCAATATATAGATATGTAAAAATAATTTAAAATATTGATACCAAAATTATTATTTTAAATTTTCGTCTTTGGGTATGACATAGTATATATCAATACTGTATAAAAATTTTGGTATGGTATCAAACTGTAACATCCCCAGTTGGTTCATATTGGAAATGTTACCGCCACACTGCATCATCATGAGGTCGTCACCTCCTACTCCGGGCCCCACAATACAGTATTAAGGCTAAAATTAATCATAAAAGCACATTATTATATAATAAAATCTGATTTATGAATATTTACAAAACACACTCCTAAACAAGAGATTTTTTCGGTTAAAAATTTACATATAATATAATAGATGTAAGTTCACTCACTCAGCCCGTCTTTCTATATCCCGAGACGTCCCCTGTCCCGAAGGTATGCATGACGTCCCCTGTCCCGAAGGTGCCATGCATACCTGAACCAAATATTTTGCTTAAAAGCAATTTATAATTAAATATATTTTAAGGACTAACGTGAAATATGTCATATCATACCTTTTAAAATAAAGTCTAATCTCCGTCAATCATAAAATACGTGTCATGTCATGCCAATAGTGAAACAATACAACAACGATATCAAACTCGACAACAATGCACATGCACATAAATATACATCCGTCGAAGTGAGCAGCTAGAAAAACCTCGGCTCCATAATAATAGGCTCAGTGCATTTGTCTAAGTGAGCAGCCGAAATAATCTCGGCCCTATAATAACAAGCTAACTAGGCCATCATCAATAAATAGCCGGAAAATCATCGGCTCAAGGAAGGATTTAATAAACCCACAATAATATAACGGTCATCCGGTCACTTCCATATACCCACCATACGACTCCCACAATTAATACATGGATAGTCGAACGTTGTCACCATTAACCACAGGACACCCCATAGTCCGTGATAGCGAAAATAGGACCCCCACTGATTAGTCCTATCCCGTGTAATGTAGTAGAGTCCGTGCAACCTGGAATCACCCAAGGGAAATCCGAAAAGTCTACTCCTCCTCGCGCGTCCTAACGGGATCACATTTGGAGTTTGACATACGATCCTAAACTACCAGTAGACCTCACTAGTAGCTACTCCAATGAGTGGAACAACACCGAACACGAATGTTACACCAAATGCGTCTCAACTACAATGGGTCAAATCCCTGAATGACCGTGCGACTAAGTCACCCAGCTGTCTGACTACTATCGTCCACTATCGTCAAAGTGTTACGTTACATCGGGGTCGAATATCCTAACCCCAGATGATGCCCTCGCCTAGCGCTACCGCACACGGCGACTAAACAATAGATCCATAAAACATATCCGATAAACTGTGCAATATGTGTGCAACATGTCAAATAAGTGAATTTACTGAAAATGGCTGATGAGACAGCTCACCTCTCCTCCTTTTCACAAATTCACAAACAAGATCAAATACGTATATCAAATATCATAAAATGCGAAGTCTCACACATGCATACATATATATATATATGTGCACTGACAAAATGATTCACATAATATCACATTAACATATTAATTAGAATCGCATGCAACATGTGTTAGGAAAATATTTATTTTCCTATCTAAATATGGGCAAATAATAATGTACAACTATATTAATTATTCTAATTTATTTGATTGACTTAAATTACGTAATCTAATTATAGAAATAATCAATTATTTATTTGATTGACTTAGATTACGATATTTGATTATGGAAACAATCAATTATTTATTTGATTGATTTAAATAATGTGATCTAATTATGGAACAAGTCAATTACTACCTTATTAATATGGAATAAATTGAGCAGATACCAAATAGCGTATCAATTAGGTGATTATGGGTGGCCTATTGATCACTATATAAAGAACGTTCAGTTATAGTCCCCAATACACTAAATCGATCATTGTTCTCTATTCTCCCCATCGGAATAGATTACGAAGGACCCATTAGGCGATTTAATTGAGGAAGGCCATAATACCAATTGATCGAGTTCACAGTTCCACATCTTAAAATTTGATGGATCCAGGTATATTTTGTCGTGGTTTTCTTCTTTTTTTTTTCATATAAATCGTTGTAGGACATATAGATTGGAGATATGCCGAGTGCATTATCAATGTAATTTTTCCATCAACATGCATACCTACTTTTTTAAAATTAGATTTAATTAATTACTGCTTACCTCTTATTGACACTCCCTGACTTTTGCAATCTCACTCAAATATCCTCCAACGTACACCTGCCTCATTATTTACTCAAATCAGATGAGATATATGTTTATTCATAGGAGCTACCTGCTTATTAAAAAACTAATTTCTATAATTAGCTCATTGAGTTTCAAACTTTTATATTTATATTTAATAGAATACGATATTCTGACTATAAAACTCTTCTACCTCATAATATTTATATTGTCCGATTATTAAATATAAATATTTAAAGATATAAATAAACAGGCAGTACCATTACCATTTTCAATTCGTCTCGGATCGATACAAAATTTTCAAATTATAACGCTAAGACTACAAATAGACTATTAGCTAAAGAAACTAGTCGATTAAATAGTCAAATAGCTAGTTATAAATTTTTGAAAAATTTTTAATTTAATATCCTCAATATCAAAATTTATATTAAAATTCATAAATAAACTCTACGTATAACAAAAAAATACAATATCAAAATCAAAATCAAAATCCAACGATTAAATCTTTTTCTTTTCGTCCCTGAACGTCTGCTTCTTTTTCTAAAGTTTGGTTTCTTATATATGTAATACTATTATTATTATTATATATATTATTATTAATAACGTTGTCGTTATTATTATTATTATTATTATTATTATTATAAACATTATCTTCGCCGCATCACATTTAATTTTATTAGTATATTATTATATATTATATTTTATATTTATCCTTATCGATATTAATTTATTTAACAGTTTCAATAATTATAATCAATATATAAAATAAGACTAAAATTTATTTTATAATATTAATTTTTTTATTTCAAAATATTATAAAAATATTTATTTGCTATAACAATATTATTTTATACACTCCGAAATCAAAGCATTACACAAACTACCAATACATATATTTATCATACCTATTTTTCGGTATATCGAATTTTTGAAAAAAAAAAAAAAAAATTAGCCCCCCCTTTATTCGAATTTTAGTTCGGTCGTGGCATATTATATAATTATATGTAATATAATATATTTTAAATTCAACACAATAAGCAGATTATGCATATGCAACACATCACAATATATAAACCACGTATCAAACGTTAATACAATATATATATATCATATTATATAATTTTATGTAATACGATATATATTAATTTCAGCATAATATATATATAATCTACACAACACATATTTCTACATAATATATAATATATTACTATCTTGTGATAAAATGCTATTTACTTCGAATTAGTGCGCTAATTTAATCTGATTTTATGTTATTTGATTTATAAAAGAAACATTAATTATTGTATGTTAGCATGTTTACTTGATCAAATTAACATTATATTTATTTGCCAGTACCCTAACCGTCTAGAAATATATATATATAGCTGCAATTGGATTAACAATTCGGTTGAATTGGACAGAAAGGCTTCTTAAAAATGGAATGGAAATTCTTTAGCCATTATTGCTCTCACATTTCTTTATTCTTCTTTTTGACCCAAGAAATCTTTATTCTTCTTTTTGACCCAAGAAACCCCACGTGAAATCATTCTACTTTTATCGATTCTTTGTTTTTTTTTTTTTTTTTTTTTTTTTTTGTGGTGAATGAATGTCGTACAGAAGCACAGCCAAGTTGTATAGCATGCTAAAGCTAAATTTCATCATTCATAGTAGGATTGAGCAAAATATTCGAAATTTGAAAATTCGATTCAAACTAAATCGAAATTTAAAATTTGGTTCGGATTTTCGGATTGAATTTTTGACAAATTTTGGATTTTCAGATCGGATCGGATCGGTATACTTAAAATCCGAACTAATCCGAAGTCCGAAATATAACATTTTAATATATTTTTTTATTATATATATATAATATTTTATTAGAAAATATTATATTTTAATATAAAAAAACTCAAAATTATTTGAAAATATAGGGATTACACTAGGTTAGCGTAAACTCGAGATCCGACTCGGGCCCGACCTATTTATTTGAAGTTGAGTCCAATTATTTGAGTATTATGTCTAGATCCGGGTCATGTTCTGGATATTATAATCGGGTCCGAATCGGGTCTAGGGTCTAAGCGGACTCTACCCGCACTCGGACTCGATTTATAATATTAATAATATATCGACTATACATTATATTAAAAATAACTTTTTAAGTTTAATTTATTTATTATTTTATTATAATATTTTTTTAATAAAATACATAGATTTTAATATATATTGGGTCCGGCTCATGCGTAATTTTAAATTAAAATTTAAGAATCGTAAAAAAAATTGGATTTGTTAGATCCATCGGGTCTTACCGGGTATAGTTTCGGCCGGATCCGGTATAATCAGATCCAATTTGGGTCTAGAGTATAACAATATATATTGGGGACGGATCTCAGTTTCGGCTGAACCCGACTCATTGTCATCCCGATAATTTTATAATTGAAATAAAATTTATAATAAATAACAATTTAAAACAATGAGTTTATTAATTTATTTAAAAAATATTGTGCCATGAAAAATAATATTAATTTAATTTACCGACAATTGGAGATAAATCCCCAATTCCACAAATTATTTAAGATCAGTCCCTGTTATTACTATTTTACACTGCACTCCCCCATTTTTTATTTCACTTCGTTCTTACTCTCCATCTCAATTTCCTCTTCATCTTCCTAATCGTCCGTTATTTTTCGCGCAAAATCAACACAAAAGATCTGGCAAGCGGCACTGAAGATCGCGAAATCAACACTGATGTCCAGTCGGCCAATGTCCAGCCCTCTCAAATTCCTATTTCTCTTTCCATATCTTCCGGTTGTCCTCCATCAAGCGAAGATCGACCGAGGGTTTAGAGAATCAGTGATTCTATCTTTGAACCCTCTGCAATTATTCATGGAGCCGTGATGTGTTCCCTTTCCCCTTGTCTTGGTTGAAATCGATGATTAAATCAACTAAAAGGTTCGTCGATTGGGAATATTTTTGTCTTTTGAGTCTCATCGGAAAGTTAGAATCGAACCGGGAAGAATCGAAAGTTGATATCGGCTGGGCAATATCAAAGCACAATCATGGGAGTTGAATTAATTTCTCAATTCCATTTTAGGTTTTCTTTGTTTGGTTTCTTTGATTCCAGATTGCTTTTTTCCAAATGTTTACTTGATTTAATTTTTATGATTCATACTCTCTTAATTCCAATGATGCAATGTGTTTAATTATGTTTTAGTTTTAATATTATGGTTTGATTTCAATTTCGGTTCGATATCATTATTTGGGTTTATTCGAATTTCGTTTCCGCTAATTTAATTTGTACTTTTGTTTACAAGGTTTAATTTGAAGAATCCATCGAACCGAGTATAAATTCACAACAACCTAATTTTTAGTTGCTTCTATTTATTGCACACCAATTCCCTATCTATGGAGTTTTCTTTACTAACTTTGCTGAAATTTTTCGTATAATTGATGCTTGTAGTTGCGTTTCCTCGTTCTTGTTTATTGCAATGTTGCGTTTGGTGAAGAATCACCATGCAAAGTGGTTATAGAGATGTGCGATTTATTTTCTTATTTTATGTGGTGCGTGTTATAGCTGATGATTTGTTTGTTTGTGTTTCGTTTTTATAAATGTAATTAGACTTTGTTGATATTTTGTAAGGTGAAAAGGATTTGTGATGATGTTATGTTTGTTGATTATGTTTTTCATGTTGATAAAATTCAAATTGAGTTGGATTTATTTTTAAGTTTAGTTGTTGTTATAAAATCAGATTTGGTTGGACTGATGTTTTCTTTTCCTTTGAAACATTTTGATGAGTTGTTGTTGGGTATGGACAAGATGGATTTGTAAGTCATCTCTCTTCTATTTTTTTTTTTTTTTTCATATTTACTTAATTATTTAGTTTTGTAATATTTGGGATATATGGAGTTCATATATTTAAATTTGTATTTAAATTTTATGAAGTTGAGATATTTGAAAGTCAATGAACACAGACTCTATTTATGTATGTATATAGGTGTAATTAGTGAAGTTTCATCCAGATCCTTTGTTGATATTCGTCTGCTTTTTATTTGGTTTGATATACATATCAATTTTTAAAGAAATTCTACAATAATCGGTCATTTTTTGCTTTTTGTTACTTTTTCTTATTTGGAAAATATTATTTTGGATGGTTCGCTCGTGTATTTTATGTTTACATTATGATAGTTGTTGATTTTTCTCAGATTTGTAGTATAGAAAAGTTTTTTTGAACGACTGGATCTAATTTAGGACAACATAGATCTTGAATTTGTTTTCTTTGTCTACATTATAATAGTTGCTGATTTTTCTCAGGTTTGTAGTATATTAAAGTTTTTTTGAAAAACTGGATCTAATTTAGGACAAGACAAATTTTGAATTTGTTTTGTTCTGTTCGAAGACAATTGAAGGATATAGATCGACAAGGGCATCCACAATCATCATCATCATTATCCAAGACTAAGGATTTGGATGATCCACTTCACTCAATTGGATTTGAGATCGAAGATCTTATGCCTAGGAAGGTATCCGGCCATGTCCTCGTCACTTTCAAAGTGTATCATGGAAATATACAACAACAATATGCATTGAAACTTTTTTATAAATTCATTGCACCATGGTACATGAACGGAAAGTACGGGCATGAGTATGTGTATCAGGAGTATGTAAGATGTGTATATGGGTATGTGAAAAATGAAATAAGACATAAAGATAATAGATGTAATTACGTGAATAAAGTACTCAAGTATTAACACTGTTTTTATGAGTATATATATACATTACAAATGTATTATTTGTAAAGTAACATGTATATTTAAATTTAGTTGAGTTCCTACAACGATGGAGAATTCTCTAAATGAAGTAGCAGTAGGTACACAACTAGTATGATTTCCTAGACCAAGTCAGGTTTGAGGCAACAATCATATAGCAATCATATACTCTAACAACCAATATATATAACTTAGTCACTAATGACTTGTTTAGACATCTACAAGTGGATGTTGGACTACGATTGTACATATATCATACAGCTTAACTAAGTCATTTCTGACTTGTTTAACTATTCATAGTAAATATACTCCCTCTGTCCACTTACAATATTTACATATTTATATGTAATAAAGACACATGTATGTTCTTTCTATACTTGGTGTCCTTTCCCAAATAAATTATGGATAAATTTTGGACATACTAAAACAATAATAGGATAATTATTGTGCATGTATGGAATATTTATTTTCTATTAAACTTTTTACTAAACAATCACAAATTACAAAAATACTTTACCCAATCAAATACTCCATTACTATATCCACTATAAGAAAATATCAATTTTGTAACGAAATTTTTTCGCCTTTAAATTCACTTTTTCTGTTACTAATGATATTAGAGACGGAATTAATGATGAAATTACGTTAGCTACGTGATCTTTAGTGACAGAATTCCGTTACAAATATACTATTTTTTTTTTTTTTTTTTTTTGTAGTGATCTACTCAATTCTCTATATATACATATATAGTAATAGTAGTAGTATAATAGAAATACACTCTCTCTTTCTTATTCTCTCTCTCTCTCTCTCTCTCTCTATATATATATATATATACACAGTAATTAGCCCTAACTTCATCTTCTCTTCTTATCCATCCCCAAACTTTCCATAATCAAACCTTATACTATATATATATATATATGATTATGAGTAATGCATGCTATTAGGCATTTGAAGTGATCTAATTATATATACATATAAGAATGAGAATGAATAAGATGGACCTTCTTATAATGAGTAATTCGAAAACACAGAGAGTAATATTAATCCCGATGGTCTCTTACAGTCGCAGTATGTTTGGTGTTGTCCTCCTTCTTGTAATATTATTATTCTCCTCTTCATCTTCATCCTCATCCATGGCTGCCACAATTAAGCATTTCAAATGGCACGTGGAGTACAAGCACTGGTCCCCCGACGGCGTCGAAGGTACCGTCTTGGCCATCAATGGCCGCTTCCCGGGCCCAACCATTCGGGCTCGGGCCGGTGACACCATAAACGTTGAGCTCACCAACAAGCTCACCACTGAGGGACTCGTCATCCACTGGCATGGCATCCCACAGGTATCTTTTTTCTTTTTTAATTTAAATTCTACCAGTTTTGATTTATTTATATAAAAATATATTGATTCTCATATTCACTAATTTTTTTAATCTGAAAACCAAATGCAAACACAAATACAAAATAAAGAAAACCCTTATTTTTATTTTTTTTTAATGATGTTGGAATCCGCGACCGCTACTTCGAAAGTGCGCACTGGATAAACTCCGATCGAACTTAATATTCTCCAAACTAAGCCTAATAAGGAAAGTCATACTATTCCTTATAGGGAGTCTAAATCTACTTTTTTTTTTTTTTTTTTTTTGTTTGATGATGTGGAAATCCGCAGTTGCTACCCGAAAATGCGCACCGGTAAACCCCAATCGAACCTATTACCTGTAAACTAGGGCGTCTAAATCTACTTTTGTTTTTACGAATTGTGACTTAACAAGACTTAACTCTCAATAATTAATTAGAAGATAATATACATATATAGTTATGATAGTTATATATCTATACATGTAAAGAGCCCACCAAATTGAATTATTTGAATGATGAATAGCTGTACACCACTCACTCATTGTGATTGTATGTTAATTAGTATGATTTGAGTTGGAAGATATATATATATATATATGTATGCATCTGCATTGCATGAAGTGCTTCATGTCAATGTCTCTTTGCAACTAACCATTATTTAAAAAAAAAAAATATTTTTTATATCATACAAATGTGTACTCGTTTGACCAGACATGAATTTTAATAATTATTATTTTTTATAGTAAAAAAAATATAAAAATATAATAATTTTCTTTTTAAAAAATGAAAATATTTTTTTATGACAATAAAAAAAAGAAAATGAACATAAATTTAAATAAATGATAAAGTAACCATTAATAATAATAATACTCTCTCCGTCCAAGCTAAAAGTATATAATTACTTTTGGCGCAGAGATTAAGGAATAATATTATTTTAATTATAGTTGGTAGGTAAAAGTAGTAAAATGATATTTTTGCATTTACTTTGTTGGTATAAAAGTAATGATGTGATGTAAATTATGAGTATTTGTGGAGAAAATAGGGTATTTAATAAAATAATTACTTTGTAATTAGACGTTTCAAAATAGAAATATGTATACTTTGTAAGTTGACCGGTGAAGAATAAATTTGAATGGGCAGATTGGAACACCATGGGCAGATGGGACAGCGTCCATCTCACAGTGTCCTATTAATGCAGGAGAAACATTTGTCTACAGGTTTAAGGTTCCCAAGGTACTTTACTTACACCTACTCCATATCATATATTATTATTATTATTATTATTATTATTATTAATTTCAGATTTCTATGTATGTTTGATTATAATTTAAAATTAAATATTTGATTTAAACTTATTTTAAATAACATATTTTAATATAATATTTTATAAAAAATATTATTTTTTTATAAAAAATCGTACAAAAAATAGTATTAAAATATGTTTGAAAATAAAGAAAAACAAACAAATATCTGGATTTATTTGACTGTATTTGAAAATTAATTTAAAATAAAATATTATTTTAAATTTTTATTTAAAATATTTTATTAAAAAATAATTTATTTTTATATTAAAATTCGTTGTGGTTGAATAATAATATTTTTTTATTTGAAATAAAAAAACAAAACACCTTTATTTTCCAAGTCGTCCAAGAATAAAAGATATATTTATTTGATAAAAGTTCTATAGTTTTCATTATTTTGAAAAAAGTATGTATATCTATAAAAATATTATACTATTATTAGATATAAAATTCAAGCAAAATTTTTTCAATTCAAATAAATAAAAAAAAAAGAAGTTACATTCAAAAAGTTTTGTTTACTTTTATAAAATAGTAAATAATATTTTTAATAAAAATATATTATTTAATCTTATAAAAAAAATCCCTAAGGGTGTGTTTACTTGGGATTGAATTTTAAATTCACTGTTGCGTTCTATTTTTTTTTTCAAAAAATCAAATCAAACACTTATTTTTAATTTTTTATATTATACTAAAAATCAATTTTACATTCAAAATATCACATCAACACCTATTTATATCACATCATACAACTATTCAAATTTAAAAATTTTACTATTCAAATATCAGCTCAAAATTCAAACTTCCAAACAAAAACTCCCTAAAAATAAAAATAAAATAAAAAGTAAATACTTGTTATATTTTTCAATGATTAATATGGCGCACATCCATACTACTTTTGGCCATTAATAATTGGAAGGCTCCAAAATTTATGGCTTTAGTACACGACGCAATTATTAATAATAAATATCTAAACGTATATCGAAATTAAATAGTTTTTTTTTTTTTCATAAAATATTTGATTATTTTATGTTAATTGTATTAACGAATCCTAAGTGTGCTCAAGACTTTGGCTCACACCTTTCTATTTTTGGAAAGGTCCGGGACCTTGTAACATCAATCTAAAAAAATCACTGTAATAGCGTCAAGAGAGTTTTTAAAAAAGTAAGGTTATTTATTTATTTATTCAGTACAAAGTATTAGCTAATTTTTAAAATATATATAAGTAGAGCAAAAATTATTTTTGGTCTCATTTAAAATTATCAATTTTTGTCCCATTGAAAAGTTTTTATCAATTTTGGTTTCACTGAATTTTTTTTTATCAATTTTGGTGTCACTCAAATAAAAATTTATCAATTTTAGTTTAACGATGATTGACTTGGACTGAACACGGCCGTATTGTATGACTCAACAGGGTAAACTGGGCTTCTTAGACAATCAACAAAGCCTTGTTGGGTTCAGCACGGCCTTGTTGGACTCAACACAGCCGTGTTGATTACCTTGCACTTTTGAACACGACCGTATTTCTACCGATATGTATGCACGTGTTCATAATACAGTCATGTTCCGATCTATGTTCATGGTCTTGTTTTCAACACAGTCATGTTGTAGACAATGTTCACGACCCTTTTTTCAATATAGTTATATTATAAATCGTATTTTATTATTATTTTCACTTATTTATTAAAATTATTTGATATATATTTATAACTCAACAATTTATATATCTTTTTTTAGTTATCTATAATATGAAAAATAATCAATTTTTAATACTATTATAAAAAATAAATAAATAAATTTAAAAATAATAATATATTAATATATATATTTTTTGAATAATCGTAATGATATATTTTTCAAATTTTAGAATACTCCTACTTGGATGCAGGCGGGCACATACTTCTATCATGGGCACTACGGAATGCAAAGATCGGCGGGTCTGTACGGATCCCTGATTGTCGACGTGGCAGAGGGAGAGACGGAGCCATTCCGCTACGACGGAGAGTTCAATCTCCTGCTCAGTGATTGGTGGCATAAGTCCTCTCACGACCAGGACCTTGACCTCTCCTCCGCTCCCATGCGTTGGATCGGTGAGCCTCAGGTAACGTCTCTCTGCCCCACTACCCTACCCCTATCCTACCCCACCCCCTTTTCTTTTTTTTTTTTTTTTTTTTTTTTTTTTTTTTGTTTAGTAGCTCACAAAAAAGCGTCGGCATATACCCTCTAATTCAATTAAGATTCAAATGCATATATTTTGTTATAATAAAAAAGAATTTTTCATAAATATTAAAATATTTTTTTATTTTTTATAAATTAAAAATAATTGTCAATATTTAAATAAAGTTATAATATAAGTGTGAATAATGAGTTGGTTTGATTTAGTTGTAATTTAAAATTGATTTTAATATTTATTTAAATAATATTTTGATATAATATTTTATAATAAAAATAAGTATATGTCTATTGAAAACTATACAGAATAAATAGTATCAATTTTAATTTAAAATGAAGAAAAGAAAAAACAAACCTTAATTACAATGAAATAATTGCTTAAATTTTTTTATATACTTTCACTCGTTAATAAAATATTGCTCTATTCGTCCGTGGAATTTAGTCAATTTGGACTCGACACGCGGATTAATAAAAATAAATATTATATTGAAAAAGTAAAAAAAAATAGTTGAAAGTATTTCTAAAAATTTTAGTTTGAAATTAAAGAAAATAGAGGAAGAATATAATAAAGTGACTAATATTTATTATAAATAAGTGTTTGATAAAAGATAATAATTAAATATTTTATTTTTTCAAATACAGTAATGAGATAAATTTAATGGACAAATAAAAAAAAATAAATAAATTTAACAGACAAACAAAAAAGAAAAGTAAAAAGAAATTTAACGGACAAGAAAGAAATTTTTTTTTTTTCTCATTCATATATGTACCCAAACTTTTTGACATAAATTTTAATGTTGATATTTTTAATGGTGGTATTTTTAATGATGGTAGTTGATGTATATATATACTCTATTTGTCGTTTAAATTTATTCTTTTTTTTTTTTTTTGCCAATTCAAATTTACTTTCGTTTCATTTTTTAATAAATAAATACCACTTTTCTTTACCAAAAAAATAAAATTTTCTATTCTTACATATTTTTTTAAAAACTTGTATCCGGTCAAATGAGCACACAATTGAATGACGGAGGGAGTACTATTTTATAATTATGATGTGTAAGATTAGTGTAGGTATTGATATAAATAAATATAAATATTAGAGTATTTGAAATATATAGTGAAGTCTATATTTACTAAAAGAAATGAATAGATATCTTTTATTAGAAAACAAAAATTGCAAACTATAATACAACGGATGGAGTATTATCTTTTATTTTTCCGTTTCTTAACAATTTATCAATTCTTTTATTTTGGTTCGTTCAATGACAAAATAATTATTTTCTTTATTAGTAATTGTACTATCTACCTAACATTACAAATACCCTTCAAATTTTTAAAATATTACACAAATGTCAAATTTTTAAAATATTACACAAATGTCATTAATTTTATATCATACAATACTAATAAGGTTAGTTTAGTCTTTTTACTTTTATTTCTACTACATCCCAATATAATACTAATATTTTTGAAACTCCATGTAAAAAGTAAATAAATAGATAAATATGAGACGGAACGAGTAATATACTACAAAAATTCGAAATTATAGATTCACTTGAGACTAAAAGAATATCCTATTTGATATGTATGGAATTTTTTATAGGAAAATTATATTAAATATTTATTATTTTTAAATTCATTGTAAAAATTATTTCCTTCATCATTTAAAATTATTTTTATTTTTCTTTTTTAATTATTATTTAAATTTATTATTGTTTTTTTAAATAAAAAAATATCATTTTTTTTAATTTATATTTACTCAAAAAGTAAAAAATTTTACTTTTACATATTTTTTTTAAAACTAACGTTCGGAGAGAAAGTAAAAAATAAAAAATAAAATATACTGTGTAAACAAAAAGTTACTCCGTTTAAGGGGTAAAATTATGTGTTACAGAGTTTGCTGATCAACGGGAGAGGGCAATTCAACTGCTCTCTGGCGGCGCATTTTAGCAAGGCTAGAATAAGCCCGTGCAGTTTTAGAGGAGGTGAGCAGTACGCGCCCTATATTCTCCATGTCCGCCCCAACATGACCTACCGGCTTAGGTTAGCCAGCACCACTGCACTCTCTGCACTCAACTTTGCCATTGGGGTACGTTCTCTGTTGATTTAAGGTCTCTCAAATTATTTATTTAGATTAATTTTATTTTAATTTTTTCAATATTAGACTTGAATTAAAAATATAAAATTATTTTTATTATAAATAGATTGCACAGTGTAGTATAAGACACTTTTCGAAAATACAAATTACTCCCTTCGTCCTATATACCATGCCTGTGTAGACAGGGTATTTAGGAGAGGTGTAATTAGTAGATAATTAATAATGTATTAATAAAAATAATTATCTTATAACATAAATAATTATAAATTAAGATTAAGATAACTAATTAGTTTAATTAAAATAAAAATAATATAAATTAAAAAAAATTAAATGAAATTAAAGTGTGTAATCATTTTCCAAAAAATAAAAGTGACATGAAATGTAGGACGGACAGAAACGGCAACGTGGACATGGTATGCGGGACGGAGGGAGTAGTTGACAGCTATTTGAATGGCTTGACCCAAACTTCCTCGGTCATGCAATTGTATACTTATTTGACTGTGCATGAATTTTAATAAAAATTATTAATAATTATGAATTTTTTTATAATAAAATAAATAAAAAATGTAATAATTTTTGTACTTAAAAAAATTAAAATATTTTTTGAAATAATATTTAAAATATATATATATATATATAAATTTGAACGAGGAAGAGCATTATTTTGGAATCTCTAGGCAAGCAATTTAGTTGCTGATAATCTTTGCTTTATTCAAGTAATATAAATATAATCAAATTGAACATGTGAGTGACATATGGCATGTCATAGATTTATATATATATATATATATATGTTTTAAATTTCTAACAATGCTCATCGATGGCTGTGTTTTTATTTTTTATTATGGTTTAATTTGAATTTTATTTTAAAAAAATATTTATCGATATATTTTGTGATATAAAAGAAAAATAAAAAAATTCAAATATAGTATTTTATTTGTCCCATAACAAAGTATCTATTTTTTCATTTTAGTCCGTCTCATAACAAAGTATCAATTTTTTTTAGTAACTGTACTATCTACTTAACATTACAAATACCCTTACAACTTACAATATATTACACAAATGTCATTACCTTTATATCACACATATTAATAAGGTTATTTTGGTCATTTCTACTTTATTCCTACTATATCTCAATATAATACTAATATTTCTAAAATTACGTACAAAAAGCAAATGAATACTTATTTTTGGAACGGAAGGAAGTATTTAAGAAAATTTTGATAAGAAACACATTTAAATATTCAAATATCTTAGATAGTTATCTGTTTATGAAAAAAATACATATTCCATTTTTTTTTATTATTAAAAATTTTCAATTATCTTATCTAAACAAATTATATTTTCTATTTATATAAAAAATTTTAAAATTTATGATATTATTTATTAATAATAATTTGTTTTTTTAAAAAAAATTACTATTTTCTCCGTCTAACAATAAGAATTGTATTTACTTTTAGACGGACAAATATTAAACAATATTGTACTAATTTAATAAAAATTTGTGATATTTTGAATTAGATGATAAATTTATCATTGTAAGTTTATTTATAATAGAATGATATTTATATATATAAATAAAAATGTAATTGAAAAGATATTTGTAATTAATATTAAAGAATATAATTACTAAATAAAACGATACAACTCTGATAAAAAGACAATAAAAAATAGAAAATATAATATTTATTGCTAGACTGAAAGAATATCAAATATTTAAGTACAAAATATCATATTAAATATTATTTATTTTTATTATTTGTGAAATTCTCAATAATTCTTATATATACTAAAAATTCAATTTGAATATTTTAAAAACTATGACGATGATGATCTTAAAAATTATATTTCTTTCGTTCCAATATAATATATTGTTTATTATTTTTGTCAATTTTAAAACAATAGTTTTATTTCCATAAATAACCATATCACTATATAACTATCTTTACTCTTTCATTATTACTATACAATTGCTACTATTTTTACACTAATATACTCACAAAGGCAAAAATATATTTTACCTATACTTTTTACCTGTTATTAATATAATATCAATATTTTTTAAATTATGTGTCCAACGCAACTAATACTATAGTTTCGAGACGGAAAGAGCGTTGAAATAAAATAAAGATAAAGAGAAATTAAAGTGGTAGACAGACATGCATGCTCGCTCTGAAAAGATGTAGGAAGATGATGACAGATGGCCACTAGGCTCTAGGCTAGGCTTTTCTTTTCCATCAGATTAGAACAGATCAGCTCCGATCACTAAGCAATTTGATATGATATTTGAATAATAAAAATTTATAATTAAAATAATTATGGTATGTTTCTTTAGGTCGGTCGGGGGAAATTTGTTTTTGAGTTTGATTTTTATTTAATTTTTAGGATAAATTTGAGTTTATTTTTTTCTTTTGTGTTTGGATTTAGTTTGAGTTTTGAGAGTTTTGATATTTATTTATTTTGATAGCTAATAATATAAATATTTATTAAATTTAATTGATAAAATTAATAGTAGTATGATTTGATTATGAATTTCTATTATATACATTATATATATTTTTAAATTTTTATTTATTTGTATTATAGAAAATTTTATTCTCTACACAATGATATATATTGTATATATATTTTTAACCTATAATTATTATAAATATTAAATAAAGTATTATTTATACTCCATCCGTCCAAGCTAAAAGTATACAATTAATTTTGGCGAGGAGATTAAGGAATAATAGTATTTTAATTATAGTGGGTAGGTAAAAGTAGTAAAATGACATTTTTGCCCTTATTTTTTTGGTATAAAAGTAATTATGTGATGTAAAGTAGGGGTATTTGTGAAAAAAATGAGGTATTTAATGAAATAGTTACTTTGTAATTGAACGTTCCAAAATAGAAATATGTACACTTTTTAACTTGACGGAGGGAGTATATTATAATTTTTTTTAAAAAAAATAAAAACAAAGAAACAAGCATAAAGCTGCTGCAGCCTGCAATGTGTTGTTCTATTTAGCAGCAGCCCCAATTTCAGGATATTTACTGTGCAAACAGGCCCTATATAATACTTTCTCCATCTTTGTGGGATCTTCAGGCCTAAAAATAAATTTTACTCCCTTATCCTCGTACACATAATGTATATATATACAAGTGTGTATGTATTATATATACTAATACATACACGTATGTATATATAAACGTATTATGTGTATAGAGATAGGAGATATGATGTGTTAACAGGATAGAGGATCCGATCTGATCCGTCATATTTACTATATCCATTTTTTCATTTTCGTCTGTTTTATTTATTTTATCACTTTTATTTTTTAAAAAAATTTATATACTTTAATCTTATTTTTAAATTTATAATTTTTTAATTTTAATTAAATTAATGAATTATTTTAATTTTAATCTATAATAAATTCTAAATTATTTATCAATTATATCTCTTTTAGATTCATGTATCTACAGTGGACATGGTATCCAGAACCGAGAGAATACAATATAAATTTAAAATTAATTTTTTTATATAATATATTATTATTATATATATATTTTTTTAAAATTGAATGAATAATAAAAATCTAGCAAAATTTGCCAAAATAATTAATTTATTTGGTAGGCAGGATATACTATAGTATATAGCACATGGCCCATGGGGATTGTCGGTCCCGAATTTTGACCCAGTAACGGAGTGCCCACACACATTGTGTATCTATACATGAGTGTGGCCGCTGCGGCACTGAGTTTTGATCCGGGACCAATGGTCCTGACTGCACATGGCCTTCGCCTGGTAGGTGGTAAATTCTTGTTTTTTTCCTAAACATTTTTTTATTTAAAATTCTTTATATATTGTGAACTTTACAGTATTGATAACACAATTAGTATTTTACATAAAATATTCAATAATGTTTTAAATTTATAAAGAATATCATATTTTGACTAACAAAATATGATAAATTATGTTATATTTTTCTTGATTTACTGCAAAATTTACTATTCCGTCACATAATTGAAATATTGTGTGTTTGAGGCATACACTCCCCATCCATTCGGGATGTTTATGCACTTTTGGTCGAACACAAATATTAAAAAAAAATAATAATAAAATAATATAAAAAATAAATAAATAAAAAGTAAAATATTCTATTGTCATAAATTAATTTACTTGAATAAGTAGAAAAAGTAATGGTAAAGGAGATAATATTTTTTAAATTACATAGAAGACTAATATATATATATAGTATATTTTAGTAAATCACCCTTTGTTCTTTCCCAATTTTAGTTTTTTCTTTTTTTCACTATGCAATTCTTACTGTTTGTTTGTAATAAAAAAACAATATTTTTTAATAAATTATTATATTAAAATACTATTAAAAAGTAAAATTCAAAACTGAAACTTAATTGCAAAGATGATTGTAATTTATCTAAGACAAATATCAAATAAAGTAATGCATTCTAATAAATGACAGATTATATTCGAAGTAGTCTCGTAAATAATGACCTTATGGTAGAATAACTCATGATCGTGAGATCATGGATTTAAATTCCGACGCCTCCAAATCTTACTTGCTAGACATGGTTCGCGTAAATGGTATATGTAAAATAAATAATTAATTAATTCATGTACATGCAGGAGCATAAGCTGGTGGTGGTCGAAGGTGATGGCAATTATCTTAAACCATTTTCAGTGGACAATATGGACATATACTCCGGTGAGACTTATTCAGTCCTTTTCACTACAAACCAAAACCCTTCTCAAAACTACTTTATTTCCATCACTGTTAGGGGTAGGGAGCCAAAGACACCCCCCGCCCTAACCCTACTCAATTACGACGACGACCATCGTCATCCTACCCGGCCTCCTCCGGTGGCCCCCCGGTGGGATGACTATGATGCTAGTATAGCCTTTTCCAACAAGATCCTCGCTCTCGAGGGCTCGCCCAAGCCTCCTAGCCATTACCATAGGAGAATTGTGTTGTTGAACACTCAGAATTTGATCGATGGTTACACCAAGTGGGCTATAAATAATGTGTCCTTAGTGCTGCCTACCACGCCCTATTTGGGCTCCATTAAGTATGGAATACCCAATGCCTTCGACCCCAAGGGCCCGCCGGACCGGTTCGGGGACGAGGAAGGCTACGATATCACGAGGCCCGCTCCCATTCAGACAGCGGTGTACGGGAGCGGCGTGTACGTGCTTAGATTCAACACGACGGTTGACGTAGTGCTGCAGAATGCGAACGTGCTCAAGGCAAACGTGAGCGAGATACACCCGTGGCACCTGCACGGGCACGACTTTTGGGTGTTGGGGTACGGCGCGGGGAAGTTTAGGGATGTCGACGAGGCGGGGTTCAACTTGAGGAACCCGCCGCTGAGGAACACGGCGGTGGTTTACCCTTACGGGTGGACGGCGTTAAGGTTTGTGGCGGATAATCCCGGGGCATGGGCGTTCCATTGCCACATCGAGCCGCACTTGCATATGGGGATGGGGACCGTGTTCGTCGAGGGTGCGCGCCGCGTCCGCATCCCGACACCGGTAGCCGCCGAGGCTCTTGCTTGTGGCTTGACAGGGAAATGGCTAATGAGCCACAATCCAGGCCACCATTGATCATGAGCCCTACGTTACATTGCATTTCATCTATATATATATATATATATATATATCTATAGGATCCATGCAATATTGCTTGCATTCAATTCAATTGCTTATATAATTTTATATGGAGTATTTTCTTATGTTTTGGAGTTTGATCAATGGATTCTATCTACTTTGCCTTATTAATTGTATGTGTGACTCGTTATCAGCCATACAGGTTCAGATACCCTACACTCAATGTATTGTGTATTTTTTATACCAACCAATCACCATCTGCTACGTGCATTTATAAAACAAAAAAATTTAATAAAATAAAAAATTTAAAACAAAAAAAAAAACTAATAAAATAAAAAAATTTAAATAGACATGGCGGATGATGATTGATCGATATAAAAAGGACACAATACATTTGGAGTAGGACAAGTGAACCCCAGCCATACAATTAATTTAATTAGCTAGCTAGAGAGATTATTATAAGAACATATGAAAGACATTTATTGAAATGTATGTTCCAAACAGTGCACCATATATTGAAATGATCACTGGTATTATATTGTTATTACAACATATGAAAGACATTTCAAGTGTAAAATTGGGCAGAAAATGTCATAAATGAATTGTAACGATAGCTCGTCTATAAATCTTCTTGCTCATATCCATATCTCTTTTACATTCCAACACTCATTCACAATGGCTAGAGAATTCAACAATATTGCATCGGATCGTGGGAATCTAGAGAAATCAATTAATTTAAATTTCAGAAAATTAATAATATAGAAGGAGCATTCTTATTCTTTTTATGAAAGAACTAGTCCAACTTTACATTATGCACAAGTATTTTTTTTAATTTTCTTTTTTTTTTGTATTTATAATTTCGTTCAATTTTATTTTTCTTTTGTTATAAAAAAAAATATATATTCTCATTTTTTATGAAAATTATATTACTTTTATACTATTTATTATATATATAAAAAAGGAAATACAATTATTTTTTATTAAATCTATTAAAATTCGTATTCAATTATAATAAATGTGCCCATTGTTAATTGAAAATAAAAATATACAATTGATAAATATATTCAAATAATATATTTAAAATTTACCAAATATGATACTACTTGACACTTGTTACCAAATCTTTCATTATTTATGCAACATTTTAAATATTTGTATATTTAATAAAAAAATATACATATTTACATATAATGTTAAATAAAAGCAAAAGGAATATTTTTTAAATTTAAATAACAAATAATAACTATTTTATTAAATAAAACATAGCAATATTCACTACTAAAAAAATGTCATTTGTAGCGGTTCTAAAATCGTTACAAATGACATTTTTTCGCTATAAAAAGGTTATTTGTAACGAGTTTGTACTGGATTTTGACCGGTGCATATACTCAAGTTACAAAAAGTTTTTATACCGACTTTTTTCGCAACAAAAAGTAGGCGTTCAACGCACTTATAAAGCACTTAAAAATGTTGACAAATGTTGAAATTTTGTGTTGTCATTCAATACGGCAAATGAATATCCTAGCAAAAACAGGACATACACAACTTCAACGTATTCCTAAAATTTATACTCTACCACGAGGGACTAAGGATGTCAAGACAAAATCAAATATAGAAAGAGAATACGCCATTAAGAATTCCCTTGAGAATGATTGTTCAGCTAGATATAAGTCGTTTTGCCATTTGTTCATGAGCGCAACGAAGATTTTTGCTTCTAAATATAAGTTGTTTGTAGAGCTGGCAATGGGTCAGGTCGGGTCGGGTTGATTTTTTAAATGGGTCAATTAGGTCAACCCAAAATTGACCCGTTTATGTAAACGGGTCAGACCGCACAACACGAATCCGACTCGGTAAAACCTGACACGACCCGAAATGACCTACTAACATGTTTAATAATTTTTTAAATGGGTCAAGTGAGACAACCCGACCCGAAAATGACCTGTTAATCCATTTAACACAAAATCGACATGTTTACCTATTAAAAAAAAAAACTCTAAAATTAAAATTACACAAATTAAATAATTAAAGATAATTTCAGTATTCCAGAACATTTATGTCACTTGTGCCGGTTAATCTTGACTCTTCCAAATAGTTTTTCAGCTCTGATTTTCCACAAGAAGTGAACTCATCACTATAAAAAGGATCAAAATCCTGCATGCAACAAAAATTAGAAATATATTTTATAAACATGAGCTATAATATATGAAATTTAAAATAGATCATTAAAAAAAATGATAGAATTACCTTAATAAAACATCATCAACAATTTGTTCAACCGACATATGAGAATGGGACCTATGAGCAATTTAAATATTACTAGTTGAAGAAGTTGAAGATGAATATATTCATTGAACAATCTGAAAAATTTATTTTTGAACAACTCCAACTTAATGTCATAATCCACCTCAAAGATTTTCTTAAATACTCAATCAATAATTTGATATTTGTACCGAGGATAAAGAATAACATCAGTGCCCATAATAGTATTAAACTGAACCCAATACTTCTTGTAATACAACACACTATCTAACATCTGATAAATGGAATTCCAACGTGTGGGAACATTTTGCCTTAGACTTATAATATATTCAAGTCCAACGTATTAAACACAATGAAAAAACCTTTGTTTTCTACCTTGAGATCCATTGCAATATTTGACACATTACCTTACTTTAACAACAGCTTCATCTACATCTTTCAATTCATCATGTACAATCAAATTTAATATGTGTGCATAACAACGAACATGGAAATGCTTACCATCAGATAATAAATCCAAATCAAACTTTAACCCATCCAGTAAAGAATCATTAGATAAAGCATTGTCCAAGGTAATAGACACAATTTTCTTTTCAATGCCCCATTCTTTTAATAGATTGCATACATTTTCAGCTAAAACAACACCGGTATGGGGATGAGGCATAAGAGTGAAAGCCAAGACTTTTTTCTCAAACACCAATCAACATCAACAAAGTGACCGGTTAATGAAATGTAGTCATAAGTAGTAATAGAAATCCAACAATCAGAAGTAAGTGCTATCCTACAAGGAGCTTGTTGCAACACATCACAAAGTTTTGATTTTTCTTTGGCATACATCTTTAGTATATCAGCTTTTACGGTATTTCTTGAAATGATATTAGCTTCTTGGCACAAATAAATGAAACAATTTCAAACACCTTCATACTCAACAAGTTGAAGAGGAAGATTGTGCCTAGCAATAGTTATTGCAAGTAATTCACGGAAGATCTCAAGTTGAAACTTAAATATTTTAGAATCTGCTGAACTTGAAGCATTATATTTCAAGAGTAATTGCCCAATATCTCTAACAAAAGATTTTTTACAAGTCTTTAGATGCCTAAGCAGATTACCGGTTTCATAGGTACTTTCAGCAACATATTTACTACCATATTTTTTGCATTTAGCAATCATATGCCCTTGATCATCAGCTTTATCAACAATATCAAAAAAATTCTATACAATAGAAGTACAATTCCTTTGGCATCCAGTGGGTTTATACATTTTTGATGTAGTTTCTGTTGTCTGTAGCTTAACTTTCTATTTTTGTTTGAGTGCAACTTGTGCTGCTTGATTACTTTCGACTTCCTCAATCTTCTCACTGGATTCAAGCGGCATAATAGGGGATTTTCCAGATATTTTGTGTTCTTTCATTATACAGTGAAATATTAAAAAAAATTAAAATTAAAATAAAATTTGAATAATTAGAATATGAATAAAAATTAAAAAGACTAAAAAAAAAAAATTAACTTATACTTAAAAAAAACAATATAGACAAAAAAGGGTGACATACTCACAAATAACAAACTAGGCGAGCAAACTTGCAGCTGAGGCCGAGTGCGTGGCGGCGCAATGGAGGTGGGCGCAGTGTGACAACGGCACAACAAAGGCGAGATGCATGTAACAGCGGCGTAACGAAGGCGAGACCGAAAAGCGAAGTCAATTAGGGTTTTTTTTCTTCTCTTCGATACTGAGCTGGAGATGCGAGTTGACTGAGCGCGGAGGAAGGAAATAAATGTCAATTAAATCAATTTTGGGTTTGATTAAGTTAGAAACGTGTGGTGTGTGTGATGTGTTGCACCTGTGTGTTTATTTTTTATTTTTTTTTAAAAAAAGTAAAAATTATTAATTGTATTATATTAATATATTTGGAATTGGACTTTGGGTTAGGCTGGATTATTGAGCTCAAATTTAGTTTAAATGTATTTTTTTTAAAAAAAATGTTTATTAAATTAATAATATTATTACATATAATAAATATATTAATTAATAGTAATATATAATGAACGGATTGTCGGGTCAATTTCGAGTTGAAAGTTTTAATTCTAATCCGACCCATTTATTATTGTGACGGATTCGTGTTGATCCGCATATATAATTGGATCAATACTCTTGACCCAAACCTAATTATTTTGTGTTGAATGGTCATGTCGGATCAATTTTTGACAGCTCTAATTATTTGTACATAAACATAATGATATTTTTGGAAGGAAACTAGATATATCGGTAGTTGGAGGGGTAAAAAATGGAAATGATAATAATATTATTTACGATTATCTTAACACTCAATTTTTCTTTATTGTACTATTAACATATTGAATTGATTTTTCAAATATTCACAGGCCAATCAATCAATGTGGAGTTAATGAAAAGATTATAAAACTTATGGAGAATCCAAAGGGAAGGATATGAAAAATTGTACTAAGTAGCATATATGAAAGACGAAAAAAAAGTCTACAAATAAGATTTGCCAATAACTGGAGCACTATAAGTGCTACATTAGAAGAGATTTCATTGTTTAATCCATTTGAATTTAATGAATCATAATATATATGAATTAGTGAGAAGCGCGTGCGCTGCACAATATTTTTATATTTTATTTTTTTGTTCATTAAATATTTTTATATTTTTTTATGCATTCGTTAAATTTTTATTAAAAGAACACATTCATTATCTTCTTTTAAAAATTTAAAATTAGAATTTATGTAATCAATATTTATGTAACTAATATATATGTATAATAGCAAATTTATTTTTAAAATTCAAATTTATTATTTAATTTTAAATTGAATAGATAAGTATTATATATATACATTATAGTATAATATTCTTAATAATTTTATTAACTTTTATATTTATAAAATATTTATTGATTGTGTTAATTATAATTTTGTTAAATATGTTAATTATAGTATATTAATTATGGATATTTAATATAAATTTATTTTAATAATTATATCAATAATAAAGAAAAATAAAATAAAATTGTATAGATTTATTGAAAACTTATATATACACAAGTATATTTGAATAAAACTATAAAAATCTATTAAATCATCAATATTTATATTTTTATTTAACATAAATTAGAAGTTTTAATTTAAATGAAAAAATATGATAATATAATACATATATTATAAATAAAAATAAATCAATTTTATTGTAATATTATTATTAAATAGAAATTAATATAAAAATTATTTAAAATAATAGAAAAATATCTATAATATACAACAAAAAAAATTATATTATTTTATTATTTTACAAAGTACAAAATAATAAAAAAATAAAATATTATAAATAAATTATACTTTAAAATATTTTATATTTTTGGATTAGGTACAATCCCAATATTTTGGAACTTCAATGAACTAAAATGAGGGAAAAAAAAATTGTAGAGTGGTTAAAAAAGAGAGAAATATTGTCGAAACATTGAGCAGAAACTCTTAGGAAAAATATTTCCTAAACAATAAGAGAATTACAGAACAAATGATGTTAAAGTATGATGGAAATGGATGAAAAACTGATCTTGCGTGTGTCGGGACAATCAATACCTGAGGCATAAAACAAAAATATAATTAATATTGTAAATAAAAATAAATCAATTTTTAATTTTATTATTAAATATAAACTAATATATGAATTACCTAAAAATAAATAACACAAAAATATTTATAAACACAAAATTATATGAAATTATTTATACACAGTACAAAATAAAAATAAAATAAAATAGTATAAGTAAATTATAAGTTAATACGACGCTTTATCTTCATATTAGGTAGCGCCTCAATACTTTGGAACTCCGATTATTAAAATGTGGGGAAAAAAACAATTATATTGGGTGGCTAAGGAAAAGAAACGTTACTGAAATATTAACCGAAAACTCGCCGAAAAAGTATTGCCGGAAAAATGAGGAAACTGGAGAGAATGAGAGATTGATGTGTGGTTGAAACGAGGGTGAAGAGATGACCATTTATGACATTCAAATGAGAGTTGTCATCAAATTCGTCATTAATATCGACGTTAATTGATCGTAATCGATGTCTTTAATATTTGGTAACTTCCAATCGTTAAAATTAATTTTATTCATAATAAAATTAATTATATTTAATAAAGTTTTATTATTTACTTGTAATATATTAGATATTAAATAGAGAAGTATAATAATAATAATAATAATAATAATAATAATAATAATAATAACAACACTGACTAATAATATATTAATCGATAATAATTAATTTGTAATGCATTGATTATAAATAGTTAGAATAAATATTTTTATTAAAAAAGAAAAAAAGAAAAAAATATGTATTAATTACTAATATAAATATAATTAATTTGCATATTTAAAAATAAATTATTTTTTTCAAAAATTAGTTATAAAATTAATAAAAATTTAAAAATTTAAAAATTATTAATTATGAATATAATTAACATTAATTATATATTTTGATTAGAATTAAAAAAATATTAAATTAGTTTTAAATTTATTAAAAATTTCCAAAACTTTAAAAATAATAGTAATTCATTTTTAATATCATTAATTAGTATTATATTTGTCACTAATTTTAATAATTTTTAATTTTTATTAGTTTTTATTAATTTTATAACTAATTTAAAAGAAATAATTTATTTTTAAATATGCAAATTAATTATAATTATATTTATTCTAACTATTTATAATTAATGCATTACAAATTAATTATTATCAATTAATATATTATTAGTCAATATTATTATTTATTATTATTAAGATATTTCTATATTTAATATTTAATATATTAAAATTAAATAATAAAATTCTTTTAAATATAAATTAATTCATTAAGAATAAAACTAATTATGATATTTATGATTGAAAGTTACCAAATATTAAAGACATTGATTACGATCAATAAACGTCGGTATTAATAACAAATTTGATGACAACCCTCGTTTGAATGTTTATAAAAAACGATCTTTTCACCCTCATTTCAATCACACATCAACCTCTTATCCTCTCTTTTTTTTCATTTTTCTGGCAATATGTTTTTAGCGAGTTTCCGTTAATATTCCAGTAACGTTTTTTTTTCCTTAGCCACCCAATATAGTTTTTTTTTTTCCTCATTTTAATCATCAATGTTCCAAAATATTAGGGTGACATATAATCCGAATATGATGCGGCGTTTTAACGTCATTTACTTCTACTATTGTATTTTGTTTTTATTTTGTATTGTATATAAATAATTTCCTTATTTTTGTGTTTACAGGTATTTTTATGTTATTTATTTTTAGGTAATTCATGTATTAGTTTATATTTAATAGGAAAATTAAAATTAAAAATTGATTTATTTTTATTTATAATATTAATTATATTTAATGATGGTCGGTTACCGACTGTTTTGCCTCATGTAATGATTTTCTCGACGCGTAAGATCATTTCCTCGCCCTATTTCAATCACACTTCAACCTTCTTTTTTCTCTAACTCTCTTATTTTTGGGAAATATTTTTCGTTTATATCTTTTAGGCCACTAAATATAGTTTTTTTCCCCTCATTTTAGTTAATTGGAGTTCTAAAATATTGAAATTTTACCTAATTCAAACATGATACAATATTTTAAAGTATAATTTACTTATAATATTTTATTTTGTTATTGTTTTATACTTTGTATAAATAATTTAATATAACGTTTTTTGTGTATATTATAAATATTTTTCTATTATTTGTTTTTTAAATAATTTATATTAATTTTTGTTTAATAATAACATTAAAATAATATTGATTTATTTTCATTTATAATATTATTCATATTTTTATATTCAAATTATCATTTATTTAAATAAAAATATAGATATTGATGATTTAATAGAATTCTTATAATTTTATTCAAGTATATTTGTCTATATATAAGTTTTCAATAAATCTATACAATTTTTTTTTGATATTTTTATTAAAATTAATTTATATTAAATATCCATAATTAATATACCATAATTAACATACTTAACAAAACTATAATTAACACAATCAATAAATATGTTATATATATAAAAGTTGATAAAATTATTAAAAATATGATACTATAATGTATATACAGTATACTTATTTATTCATTTTAAAATTAATTAATTAATTTAAATTTAAATTTAAAAAATAAATTTACTATTATAAATATATATTAATTATATTACTACTGATTATATAAATTCTAAATTTTTAATTTTTTTAAAAAAATAATATATATGTTCTTTCAATAAAAGTTCAACATATTTATAAAAAAATATAAAAATATTTGGTGAACTAAAAATATATATAAAAAAGTTTTTCACTAGTTTATTATATAATATCATACATAAAATATGTCTAAAACACAATTAAAGAGTATGTATTCTCATCATTGTTAATGCAAAAGTTTAAATTCTATATCTATAAATGATAAATTAAATATATAAAGACAAAATGTCAAAAATATTATTATAGTTTTTTCTCGAGAAAATATAAGTTATTAATTTAATAAAATTTAATCTTTTGATATCTATGTTTATTAATATAAATTAAATATTTTATATATGTATATATGTTTTGAAGAGTTTTTTATATGTATGTTTATTAATATAAATTAAATAATTTATATATGTATATATGTTTTGAAGAGTGCAAGTTGAAAAGCACAAATGGTTCAGCTCTAAATGTCTGATCATTTAAATAAAATAATAAAATAATTATAGTGTATATTTTATTTATATAGCACTTATTTTTAATTGATGAAGTGTAGTATAAATTACCAAAAGCATATTGCTACATAATCTTTTCATATGTGTGCTCTATCAGAGCTTTCAGGTGGTCATTTATCTGTAAATTACTTTAGAATAAGCACGCTTAATTTTAGAGTTCCTTCTAATGGGTTCTTGTAAATGAATATGCACATTGTTGGCATAATTAGCTTATTCAATCCAATTAATCTCTATTCAATTTCAAATTGTCTAGTATCGGTTCATCCATACACAAACATTGACATAGCACCGAGATCTGTCAATTGGTAACCCCTAAATACTCTGTCAACCACCAGAGGTTGTCGCACGTTGGCTCTAATACCAATTATGACACTCAAGTGCGCAAGTCACGCAAACTGGGAGTATCCGGATTAGACCAACCCCATAGGTCAACACAAGTCTTTTCAGCGCATTTTTGTCCTCATTCACGCGCACCCTGAGAAACTTCCCAATAGGTCACTCATCCTGAAATTACCCTAAAGCAAATACACTTAACCCTTAGAGTTTTTTCAAGTGGGTATGAGTAGCCTATTCAACTGCTTAATTTAACATTGAATGACCTAGCATCGATTCATCCATACAAAGGAGTTGACCTAGCACCCCAACTCCAAATGTATCACAAAATTATATTAATTAGACCAAAAAAAAAAAAGTCAACAAAACCACTCTATCTCTCTCTCTTCCCTAGCCCTATCTTGAGCTATTCTATAAATGACTTTATCTTTTTTCTTTGCTTTGGATAGCTGGGGAAGCTTCAATTTAATCATAACTAGTATTTCTGAAGCTTTTGTAGCACAAAATGCTTATTTTTATGAATTATTGGCCATCTTTTTTAATATATTAAACTTTCAGTTTTCAGCCTGAAAATAAAAAATAAATTTGAGCACATATTTGTCCTTTTCAATCCATAACATCCAAGTTGGACACCTATTTACATATTGAGAGAGACAAATCTCGAGGCCAGAAGTCCATTAACATAAAATATATTCCACAACTACTAACATCCAGTTGCGGCATATGAAGGGGGAGTTCAAACGAAAATTGTCCATCCCAACACTGAATAGGATATAGTTTAATTCTTGCAATTTTAAAATATTTGAAAAGCCTTGCAAAAATAAGAGAATTGGAATCCCTGAAATTAATGGGGTTTAATCTATTGAAATAGAACACCTTAGATCGAATGATGGAAATACCAAATAAAACCCAATGCCCACCTTGATATAATGGAAAGAAGTGTTGCAATATAACAAGAAAATGAGTAAATTATTTTGATTGCATATTTTGCATAATGTTTCCGCATTTTTTATTACAAGTGGTAGCACCAAATATAGGGTAACAAAATTATCCCGTAAGTTACCTATTTATATGTTCCCATAAACTACAAGAAGAAACTTGTATATTGTCTAAAATTCATATGCAGTATAATAGCATATTTTTTCTAATGTGCTAAATAGCACACAAGAAAATATATCCCATGTAAATTACTTATTTACAATTTCATACAAACCACAAGAAATTAACTTTTGTATTGGCTAACAATATGTGCAATGTAATTGTACATTATTGTCAATACTTTTTCTAATGTATTAAATAGCACGCTTTATAATGTAGCACATGTAAAATACCTATTTGCAAGTTCACATAAGTTACAAGAAGAAGTTGTGTACAGTCTAACAACAAGTGTAGTGTAATAGCACAACCTTGTCAATGATTTTCATATCATGAAACATTTATTAAAATAAATAGACTAAGACTCTAAACTAGACCAACTCAAATCAAAATCTTTAGCTTTTGTTAAAATATACTTAAATAATCAGCTTCAACACCTCCATGCAATCTTTACCAAAATTGGGCTGATGAAAAATACATTTCTTATCTTCCATCAGCTCAATTTCATCTTCTCTCACACATTATTCTTAAGCTTGACAGATACCATGTATTATAGCCAAAAAAAGGGCGAAATGTAATGCATTGAAACAATTAAATCAAACACTTCAAATTAGTGAAATTGGGATTTATTCAACATTTAACATTATGTAAAAACTCATTTATATATTGGATGTACAACTTAACTTGCTTATTATCATCTTGTTCTTCTTAGAAGCATTGAACTCCCGTCGATTCAGATAGATACCATACATATCAACCACATTGTTCAAAACATCATTCCCCAATCTCAAGGTATGCACATCATGCTTGAAAGCTCCCTATGCAGATTCAATAATCCGTATCCACAACATCAAAATAAAAAAGTATTGAGAAAACCCAAACAATTTTCATTGTCATTAGCAAAGGCCAAAGTTAACCCTAAATCTAAACAAAAATTCACAAATTATTTATTTTCTACTCCCATTATCTTTTTACTCCAACCAAGCAAGAACACAAATTGAACACTAAATCTAGATTCCAAATCCAGGCCTTGCAAACGGATAAAACTAGAAGCAGTGGTTCAAGGAAAGCTTCAGAAAATTGGTCCAAACTCGTATACCCATTAAACATATGAAATAATGTCTACAAGAAGATTATTAAAAAATCCAGAGTATGAAAGAACTTAAAAATCGATTTTTATAGCCACTCAATAACATATCTAGTTTTAACTCACCGTACGATAAAGCCATAAAGTGAGAACAACAGTACGGCCAGGAAGATTCACGCCACCAACAACTCAGATAACCACAAGTTTCAAACCGGTGACGGTAGAGCAGAGGCCGGAGTAGAGTGTTGACGAGCTCCTCCTCACGGATCGTGAGTTGATTTGGGGAAAAATAAGAAAGGGCGGCAGTGAGCGAGCGATCAAATTTTTCCTAAGTGTTGGGTCTATTTGTGTGTATATATATATATTGGAAAAGAGTTAATATATATTGAGAAAGTATAAACACGCTTTTCAAATTTGATTTTTTTACTTATTTTTAAAATTATTTTATATAATTGTTTTTTAAATTTTTTATTTATAATATTAACTTTTTGCTACAGTTTGATATACGTAAAAAGTATAAATAGGACATCAACTTATTATATTTGTATTTTTTACGGAATAATTATCGAAACAAATAAGAAAAAAGGTTGACCAACACAAGTTTTTTTTTTTTTTGTTCCGAAAAAAAAGTAACAAATACCATTTTTTTGTGACAGAACTATTACAGCATATTCAATTCCGCTAAAAAAAAGATAATTTTTTGGTAGTGACATCCTATCATCCTTAGACTAGTGATCAAATTAAAGTTTTAAAATGGAGCTAAAATATATCATTCAAACCACTATCAACGAAAACTAGAATAACTAGTCGAAAAAGTTAGTGACTCCTTGTGGGCTTACCAAAATCATTAAAAAATATAATAGGGATATCCTATTATTGTCTAGTAAATGAAAATGCATCAACATCACACTTATTGAACCATCAAGTTCTGAAACTTAATAAACTGTTAGCTCAACAAAAGTGAACTACTCGTCTATTGGATTTAACCGGGTCCCACTACTTAGCTTATGAGACTATCAAGTTATTTAAGAAAAGACAAAATTCTAGCATGACAAGATGATACAATATAAAGAATTCACTTATAGTTAGAAATCGCATGCGTTTTATATTCATATCATATGCGATATTTGGATGATTTTGATTGGATTCTATCTAATTTATATGCGAATTGTTATTTGCTGTGTGCAGAGGACAAATATTAAATTTGACATAATTGATAGAAAAAGGAAATAAAATTAATTAAAGGCCCAAAAGCCCATCTACAAAATAATTATGGCAAACATTAAATAAAAAGAGGGATCACAGGTTTCAAAAGGAGAGGACGACTAGGGCAGAAACGCACAGGAGCAGGAGACTGAGAGACTCATAGATCGCGCAAGAGCAAATCGACAGAGAAGATTTCCCCCTTCCGCTATGACTTTATCTTTCTCTTTTGTTCTTTGTTATTTGATTATGGAGTAGATACTTTTCTGGTTTGAGGGGTGATAATGTTTTGGTTCTTTTGTTTTGGAGATTCTTGATTTTCTTTATAAAAGTTCTTTTTGATTATCAATATTTGTATAATTCTGAGAATAGCGTTTGTGATTGTTAGATTGATTGAATATTTTGGTACTGATATTTAAATTAGTCTGATAATCTAAAGTCAATTCAGGTAGGATATCCGCAATTGTATTCGCACTTGAATAGGTGACAACCGGGTTGAATAGTTCATTCCCGGGGATTAGACAATCAAATATAATTGCTCCTCTTAGGTAGTAATTGTTTTGAATTGGGTTTTTCTAGATTGGAATGCGGTTAGGCAATATTTTTATGGGCGCACCTAGGTTTATTTGCTTAATTAGGGGTAGTTAACGGTCGTACATTAATTACCTACACTGTAAGGAAAAATTGGTTGTCAGAGCTTGTTGATAACTATAACCAATTTATTGATACTTTAATAAGAATTAAATTTATTGAATTAAAGATAAAACACAAGTGCCATAACTGCATCATCCCTTGAGCCAGACATCCCCTTGATAGTCAGTTCCCCCTTAATTTAATTGCTTTGTTATTTTATTTTCATTAGATAATAAAAGAAAATTCCCCCTTTATTTACTGCATTAGAACACGAAAGAGTGAATCACACAATCTCTGTGGAGACGATCCCTTCCCCTATATTACATTAAATTGTGATCACGGAGTAGGTGAAATATTTGATTGACCGCGTGACACGTCAATTTTTGGCGCCGTTGCTGGGGAGAGGGAGACTCAGCGGCGATCGGCACTGGTGGAGGGCGACTGGCGGAGAAGAAGAAGAAGAGGAAGAAGAAGAAGGGCGGAGGCGGAGGGCGTCACGGCGAACGGCGCTGTTCGTCTGGAGGAGAAGAAACCGGCGACGTCTCGGCTTCTGGTGGAAGGAGACGGCGCAGAAGAGGCAACGCGGCTTTTAGGCGAGAGAGAGAGAGTGGGGGGAAAGGGAGAAGAAAAAGAATGGCGGAGGAAGGCGAAGGCGCGAGGAGGGGAGAAGAGACAGGGAAAGAAAGAGAGAAAGGGTTTTAATTTTTTTTTTTTTTTTTTTTGGTTTTTTGATTTTTGATTTTTTTTTTGCTTTTTTCTTTATATATATATATATACTTTTACTACCCATAATTATTCCTTCATACTGTGACTTATTCGTACCCAAAGTTCGTTTCTAACTAGTGCCGAAGAAATAAAGTGCATCACAACATGGACTTAAAGTAATTCTTTCTAACATAAGGTTCAAATCGGAGAAGGCTTAATCAAAGGAAGGGTATAAGGCTAAAAGACATGTTATTATAAAAGAAAAATAGGCTAAGAAGGCTCAAATGAGCTAATTAGGGAAATATATTGTGCTGGGTAATAAAGAAATGCTTAATGGGTTACCTAATGCCCTTATCATTTTCAAAACGCAAGACTCGATAGTTGCAAGTTCAACATGCATAATCACTCAAGTTCTAGGTCATCTAATTGAGCACTACAAATCAAACATGAAAGAAATTTCCAAAAGCTTGAATATATGCAATTTATTTTCTAATGTGACTTTTGGAACATAGGCTCAAATTCTCACAGGGTTTAGACGTCGACTTGACTCAACATATCACCAATCAAATGTCATTAGTCATGCCAAACTAACCTATCACACAAATCACCTTTGACTCACTTCAGACTAATCTGAAAAACATGCGAAAAGACAGCAAATCCGGCATAAAAATAGCACAAAAATGAAAATTTTGCCCAAAAATTTGCATAACTCTCCCCACACCTAAAGTATGCATTGTCCTTAATGTAAAGAGTGCAATAAAAAAAGAGAGGGACTTCCCTGGAGTCCGTATGGGGGTGTAGTAGCTGGGAGCTTTGTCAACGCTTCTGTATTTGATCGTGATTTTTAAAGAAGCTTGAAGTTCTCCTGAGTCCTGCGAAAAAAACTAACCAACGCAAGCTACGCCAAAAAGTGGATGATTCATAATTCAACTAAACTAGTCAAATGCCGTGCAGTTCATAGCCAATTCACAACCAGTAAACAATAGAAATGTCATCACCAAAATTCACGTGTGAACAATGTCCAATTCTTGCACACAAGAAGCAATAACAACATAATCAAGATCCAAAATCCAGAATCCAGCAAAGAGAGTGTCCAATTTTTTTAGTTTTTTTAGCTCTACTATGCCAAACCAAAATAAGATCAACCAAATCAAATGTCAAAAGGATGTATTCAGCAAGTACGCCATAAGCAAAGCATAACAAATCCGTAAGTTCATAGACCCCAACACAGAAATTGAATGAAATATGCCAACGCAGACTTCCAATTTGAATTCCAGATTAGCAATGGCAGGTCTCAATAAAGGCAATGCAATTTCATTCTCATCTACTAAGCCAATGCGGAGTATTCCAGAATGGAACAAAGCAAACAACTAACAAACCATTGAATCACTATCACAAAATGCACTTATAACTTTATAATTAACATTAAATTGCAATTCCAGAGTGTTAATACCCCAAATCAGTGCAGTATATCCCAAAATTGAACTTATGTCGAACAAATTAGAACTAACATGCCATCATCATTATCACTGCAAAGAAAACTCCACATCAAATTCATGGCAATTTCATAGTAATTGGAGTTCACAAATTGGCAATTTCAAAACAGCGATCCCACGTCTCAACATATTATCCCAAAAATTGAAAATAGAAAGTATTGGTAGGGATGAAAAGATAATACCCAATCCAAGAATGAAGATCGGCGTTGGTTGGAGGCGGCGCAAGGCTGTTCGGCCGCGGCGGGAAGTGTGGAATCCACGGCGGCGTGGAGTCGCAGGAGGGCGCTGGGCAGAGTCTGGTCGGCGCGCTGGAGGTCGAGGCGCAGATCGCCGTTTGGAAGGAGTTGCGGCGGATGTGAACACTGCAAACTACGGTATGAATAGACTTCCAGCGTACAATTCATACTCCAACACTTACAATCCAGACTGGAGAGATAATCCGAACCTGTGTTATGGAAACGCACAGTAGGGTAATGCTCATCAACCATTCGGAACTATGCAACAGATGCAACAACCTCGTTTCTATGAGAAACAGCCACCCCAAGCACCCACAAGCAACTCCAGTCCATCTTTGGAAGACTTGGTGAAGTCTATGGCTATCAGTACCCTGCAATTCCAGCAAGAGATGAAGTCAACTGTCGACAAATTACAAGGTCAGATCAATCAAGTGTCAGAGGAGGTGAGACAGCTACGTGAAAGAGGAAAGTGACCTGCTCAGCCTGAGCCAAATCCAGCAAATGTCAGCGCCATCACTATCTGCAGTGATACGATAATTGAATGTTCCTCCCGGCCTAATTCAAAGAATACGAGTGCTATAACTCTTCGTAGCGAAAAGGAATTGGAAGGTCCACCTCCTATATCAAAGGAACAGAATGAGGATAGGATTGAAATGGAGATTGAAAAAGAAGCTGAGATCCACGAAAAGGTACATCCTAATTCTGTTCCTCCTACTGAAGCTAAATCAGCTCCTTTTCCTGACAGGTTGAAGAAACCACAAAAGACAAACAAACGAAAAGAGATGATGGAAATATTTAAGAAGTTGGAACTTAATATCCCGCTCCTGGAAGCTATCAACCAAATCCCCAAGTACGCGAAGTTTTTGAAAGAACTGTGCACCAACAAAAGAAAATTGCGAGGGGACGAGCATATTATAGCGGGTGAGAACGTTTCTGCTGTTATCAAAAGAAAGGTACCACATAAAACCGGTGATCCAGGTATATTTTCTATCCCTCGTAAGATTGGAAAAACTGATATAACTAAGGCTATGCTAGATCTAGGAGCTGCTATTAATGTCATGCCTCGATCAATATACGACTCTTTAAATCTAGGGCCTCTAAAAGAAACAGGAATTATTATTCAACTTGCTGATCGAACTAATGCTTATCCTGATGGTATGATAGAAGATGTACTAGTTCAAGTGAATGACTTAATTTTTCCTGTTGATTTTTATATTTTGGATATGCATGATGCACACTGCTTTAATCCACCGCCTCTTTTGTTAGGAAGACCTTTTATGTGCACTACAGGAACAAAGATAGATGTTAAAAAGGGCACACTCAGCTTGGAGTTTGATGGAGAAGAATTTCATTTCAATATTTTTAATCCCATCAAATGTCCTGTTGAATCTGAATCGTTATATGCAATTAATGTTATTAATTCTGTGGTTCAGGAAACTTATGAAGTTGGTAATGAGAATAAACAAAGAACTGTATTGACAACACAGTTAGAGAAAAGACCAACTGGAGAGAGTAAGTGAAGAAAAAAGATTGTCGAAAAGTGGAGATGAATTCCTAAGGGATCACCATTGCTGGCAACGAAAAAATATCATAAGAAGAATCAAAATTCTAAGCCGAAGAAAAAGTGTGTGGCCAATAGACATCGGTTCAAATTATACCACGAGGGACCCTCACTTGATCCTATAAAGTCGGCACCCATTGCCGATTTCGATGTTCAGAATTAATGCGAGGCGAGTCTAGCTCAAAGACTATAAAGAAAAGCGTTTTTGGGGAGATAACCCAAATCATTTAATTGCTTTCTTTAATTTTATTTATTTTTATTATTTAATTTCTAATAATACTTTTGATAATTTTGTTTAGTTTTGTGCAGGTCTTTCGAATTGAATTGGTTGTGTTGGATCCTCTTGTCATATCGAGTTGCCTGCGATTTCTTTGGCTTATTTCGAATTTATGTTTGAGGGCAAGCCTGATCTAGGTGTGGGGAGAATTGATAGTTAGAAATCGCATGCGTTTTATATTCATATCATATGCGATATTTGAATGATTTTGATTGGATTCTACCTAATTTATATGCGAATTGTTTATTTGTTGTGTGCAGAGGACAAATATTAAATTTGGCATAATTGGCAGAAAAAGGAAATAAAATTAATTAAAGGCCCAAAAGCCCATCTACAAAATAATTAGGGCAAACATTAAATAAAAAGAGGGATCACACGTTTCAAAAGGAGAGGACGGCTAGGGCAGAAACGCACAGGAGCAGGAGACTGAGAGACTCATAGATCACGCAAGAGCAAATCAACAGAGAAGATTTCCCCCTCCCGCTATGACTTTATCTTTCTCTTTTGTTCTTTGTTATTTGATTATGGAGTAGATACTTTTCTGGTTTGAGGGGTGATAATGTTTTGGTTCTTTTGTTTTGGAGATTCTTGATTTTCTTTATAAAAGTTCTTTTTTATTATCAATATTTGTCTAATTCTGATAATAGCGTTTGTGATTGTTAGATTGATTGAATATTTTGGTACCGATATTTAAATTAGTCTGATAATCTAAAGTCAATTCAGGTAGGATATCCGCAATTATATTCGCACTTGAATAGGTGACAACCGGGTTGAATAGTTCCTTCCCAGGGTTTAGACAATCAAATATAATTGCTCCTCTTAGGTAGTAATTGTTTTGAATTGGGTTTTTCTAGATTGGAATGCGGTTAGGCAATATTTTTATGGGCGCACCTAGGTTTATTTGCTTAATTAGGGGTAGTTAACGGTCGTACATTAATTACCTACACTGTAAGGAAAAATTGGTTGTCAAAGCTTGTTGATAACTATAACCAATTTATTGATATTTTAATAAGAATTAACTTTATTGAATTAAAGATAAAACACAAGTGTCATAACTGCATCATCCCTTAAACCATGCATCCCCTTGATAGTCAGTTTCTCCTTAATTTAATTGCTTTGTTATTTTATTTTCATTAGATAATAAAAGAAAATTCCCCTTTTATTTACTGCATTAGAACACGAAAGAGTGAATCACACAATCCTTGTGGAGACGATCTCTTCCCCTATATTACATTAAATTGTGATCACGGAGTAGGTGAAATATTTGATTGACCGCGCGACAGGTCATTCACTAAGGGATCTAAAGTATTGTTATATGATTCTAGACTCCATCTTTTTTCCAAGGAAGCTCAAAATCTTGTTTAACTTGAACCTATCTTATAAGCTATATCTTGCCAAGTGTAGCCATTAGAATTGGAGCCTTGAACTCCAGATCGGATGATTATAGGCTTCTTATTAATGGAGCAATACTCAAGCCCTACATTGAAGGACATGTCTTAAGCAAAAATGAAGCATTTAACATTACATGCATTGTACCATCTACTATAAAACATTAGTAGTATCCTTTTGAATTCTCCATATTCAGAATTTCCTACCATTATATCTATCTATTACTTTATTCCATCACATTTGTAGTATTATATCACCATTTTCATAGTTTATATTATTGTTTTTGTAATTTAGGTTATTGTTTCCTTTAATTTTGACTTATCGCACTCGTATAATAGAATTCATCCTTGCATTTAGTTTAGTTTACTTCTTTTTTATATAGGTTTAAAATTTTCTAGTATAAGCTTACTGTTTTAGTAGATTAGTAATAACTTACTGGAGGTAGTATGAAAAGATATAAATAAATAATGCATTTGGCTATTGGTATTGATGGATATTGAATAAAATAAAGTCAAAGTTGTAGTCCACTTTTGGCTTATCAAATGATAGATTTTAGACTCTTTCATTAATAATTTTCAAGTTAAACTCAAAAATTTTGAGTCAAAAAATAATCCAAAGAAATAAATGCTTTAGTTTGCGAGAATTGAGGGCAAAAAGAAATTATAGCTACTCGAATAAGTTAAAATCTAAACTACTATTATCTATTAAATCAAAGTAAGATTGAAGTATAATGGGTAAATGTTGCATGGGTTTACTGTTAAGAGGTATTGAATCATGTAATATGTGTGATAGAAATTATGTGAATAAATAAGAATGGTGAATATGTCTATGTTAGAAAAATCATGTATGTATGATAGGGTGGAAATAAATAAAGTGAATAAATTTAATTTTCTTAGCTCGAACTAATTCTAAAGAATAAATTTTGCGGTTAAAATATCTGGAAACATATCAAAAGGTTTGATAACTTTCTAGGTGTAGAATGAAAAGATATCAATAAATCATGCATTTGGTTTTTGGTAGTGAGAGATATTGAATGACATAAAATTTAATTAGTAGCATACCTCAGCTTATCAAAGAATTAAATGCTTGAGTTTGGTAGAATTGGGACTTCAATAAAATTATAGCTACTCGTAGAATTTAAAGTCTAAACTATTGTTATCTATGAAAGAGAAGTAGAAGAAAAGTCTAATAAATGAATGTTGCATGAGATTTAATGTTGTGAGGCAGAGAAACATATATTGTGTGTGATAAAATTTGTATGAATAAATGAGTGCAGTGAATACATCTGTGTAAGCAATATCATATATTTTTAATATGGTAAAAATAGGATGACTCTAGCGTCTATGATAAAATATACTTCAAATGTAAGGAATTATAGAAGTGGTGAGTGAATGAACTCTTATGACTCAATAGGGGTAGAAGATGTGCGATATGAGTGGTTTGAAGATAGAATTTAGCAATATTTTATACTTATAATCATGTGATATATGTGGGAGCGAGAGAGATCACAATTATTTACTTTTGGTTCTAGTGGTGCTTGACCTTAGATATTAAAATGGATCGTTTGGATTCTCAACTAAGAATAATATGATAAAAAATGAAGTTGTTATCATTGGACATCTCTACAACCTTGTACGCAAGTGCATATCCGATTAATTATTACTTAGATGTTTCACTCGTTGTCTATCCCTGTGTTACCTCTTTAATTTACATTGAATTATGATTACAAAGTTAATGAGGTTACTTTCGTTACCATTTTTCTTTTGTTACTGACCATCTAAACACCATTTTTGGCACATGAGAAGACATGAATAAGTAATCTAGGTTTCATCTTCTCAATTTTACCAATAGTTGGAGTTCCAAAATTTAAGTGTGAACATAGGAATAGTGATTGGATCAAATGAACGGAGAAATTTATGATACATTATTTCTATTTGAAAGAAATTAGAGTTAATCTACATATGTTCAAAAGGAAACAATAAAAATTTGTTGAAAAAGAATTCCAACTGCTGACTTGGGAAGTCAGTGGCTGAGATCCTCCATAAAATCCTCTGGCTGCCACTTCATGTATAGAAAAAACTCCTTACAAATTGAGCTATGAATATTAAATCACAAGTGAAATGAATTCCATGAATTAAGGTGTGATGAATAACATAAATCAGACTGGTATGTGCTTGGATGACAGTTAATTGGTTGTAGTGGTTGCAACTATCATAACTTTCATATATCTTGATCATTTGGTGTGATCACTTCAAAAACATATCTTCCTCCCAATTGAAATCGCAGGATAAATACTTGGTGGTAAAACTTCACTCAGACCCTTGATCATCACCAATGTGAGTCTTAAATAAATGTTGAGTCCATCTAGAATGTTGCTTTAAAGGTTGCAAATATTGCTTATAATTGCATCAATCTAGCTTCAATGGAGGAAGTTTGTTGACTAGTACGGCCTGAGCGGAAATAGAGTATATGGAAAAAGATTTCGCTTCATAGAATGTTCGTTGGTTTTTGGTTGTTCGGAGTGAAACATCTCTTTTAGAGGATTTTTTATTATAAATCTCATCTTTTCGAACTCGAACTATTTTAAATAAAATCTAATGATAATGTATGTCATAAATTAGATATGTGATGATTTTTGCATATAATTATAAGTAATAAATATATTTTTAAAAAGAGAAATATATTCAAATTTAAAGTTAATAAAATTTCCTTACACTAACTTTTGTTCGCTCTCAAACAAATTCAATAAAAGGAATAATGAGTTAGTAATTTTCAGGCGATATGTGTTGCATGAGACATATGCTACAGTTTGTGAATTAGAGTTAATGTAAAGTAAAAGGTAAGAGATCCTTATTCTTTCAATACTTTTTCAAGCTGTAGTAACAGAGAATCAAATGTCCCTGGAATTTCTAACTTTGCTTGTTAAGATTATTTTTATTTTTATTTTTTTTTAAAAAAAATTCGGTGGCTTATTCACTTTTTGGAAACTTAAACATCTTTTTCTTTTCTTTTTTTTTTCCTCACTTAGCATTTTTTAGGCTTTAAAAAAGGTCTCTGCCATGGAGGACGAGTCAACAAAATCCTCATATATCACCAAAACAGAATTAGAATCCGATTCTAACTCTAACGACATTCCACCCAAGGAGTAAGAAGTAGATGACTTTCTTTAAAGTGGGATGGAGAGGAGGAAAAATTCCAGTAAGAGAAGGAAAGATGGCAAGAAGGAATGATAAGGGTAGTAAGCCTAAGGAAACTTATGAGAGCTGAAAAAAAATGAATGCTGAGGAAAATAAGCCTACTAAGATCGACCCTAACAACATTTCTTTTTTTAGGCATAGCAATGGCATAATCATTAGCGAGCCTACCTCAGAACTACCGCAATGAAATCCAATGCCGCCTCTAACCATTCGATTAGCTTCTGGTGGGTATTTACAGTTAAGTTGAACTCTGATAGCTCTGTTGCTCACTTCAAGGTGTGCATTGTGGCTAAGGGTTATGCTCAAACTTATGGTGCATACTACTCTGAGACATTCTCTCATGTTGCCAAGTTGACTTATGTTCATATACTAATCTCTTTGGTTGCTCGTCATAGCTAGCCACTTTGACAACTAGATTTGAAGAATACTTTCCTCCATGGTAACCTCGACGATATAGTGTATATGGAGCAACCTGTAACACCCCGGCCGCCTCAAAACGGAGCGTCACCGCCACGCCACAACGTAAGGCTCGTTCATCAACCAAGTAGCCCTACGTTGTGGCGCTAAGGCTAAAATAATAAATACAAACAACTAAATATGAATTTAGAATTAAAGCTCACCGGCTTATCATTTAAATAAATAAGGTTCGAGTCAAAAGCATAATTTGGAAATAATTCAAAAGGCATTAGTTTTTAAACATAATTAATGAATTTCAAAAGTATTCTAGAAGATAAGGTAGTTCTAGTTCCCCCGATGAATGATATGACGTGAATGCATCATTTAGGTATAACAAAAGCATCATTACCTACAAAAAGTTTGTAGAAAAAGGGTCAATACGACGGTTGAGTAAACGCAATTAATCGAAGATAAATTAATACGGTATAATGCCACAAAATCATTTGAAGAAGATAATTTGAATAATATGACACATATCACATAAGGATAACTCTCACACACGAGTCTTTTAGCGCCTCCCTTATATCTCCTTTTTATTCTCAAATAATAGTGATGATCACATCACAAAGAAAACTTCACTAGGCCTTAATCAGAGCTGGCTCAACCCGGTTTTCCAACCTTATTACTTCGTATGACATGTCACATAGTTACACATAAAAAACATAGGGTCACAACCCTCAAGGAAAGCTCTACAATGTGTATGTAAGGTCGAAACCCAAAGTACACGTAATTCAATTTATTTATTTGTTTGCATGGGGTGCCTAACGGCCCACAACCCTCTAGTCTCCAATATAACATACCAAGAGGGGATTGTATGCAATCCATCCCTCCATCATGGATAATGGTCTAAAGACCTTTTCATCGTGAATGACGGGCACCTCGAAATCACCCAAAAAGGGAACCTGCTATCTCGATCCCTCGATCTAGCCCATTCAGGTTCTAGTTCAAGGTTAGCTAGTTATCCTAAAATACCGGTATACCCTCACGTGTTTGCAAGGCACAGAGGTAGAAGGCTATGCCTTATCATCCAAACGATCGACGAGTTGATCAGACTCGACAGATAGTTTCAATTACCAATTTGACCCAATACTCAACATGCTCTTAGAAAAATTTCAAAAAGAGAGCTTTAAACTCAAAATATTCCAATTGTCAACATTTAACCAAGAAAAAGTAGGATATTAAATCCAACAAGTTCACTATAATTTCACTTTATTTCTCCAAATAAATATTTGAATAATATGTCAATCACAATAGGCATGGTCGAACTCCAAAAATCATAATATTTAAATATAATCTTAAATCTTTTTCCAGAAACCGTAACTAGGTCAGGGCAAAACTAGGGTTTCAAAGTCATTTCACAAATTCAACGATTTTCAATTTAAAATATTATAATAATCTTCACATAAGTCCTAAGAGACATTATAATAAACTTTCTAGAAGAAATTAGCAAAATCTAACACTTTTAGGACAAACTCATTTGAATATAATTTTGAAAAATATCAATAGAATGGATCTAGAGATTAGAACATATCATCTATCTAAGATTAATCCCACTTACCTTAAGAGAAGAGACCAAAAGAAAGAGTTTTGGAGAAGAAAGAATTCCAAAGAAGAAGAGGAGGGGGGTTGGCGCGTCTGCTGCTTCTGTTCTTTTTATTTTTTTATTTTTTTATACTTTATTAAACATAAAATACTTTGGCATTTATTATTTATTTTACCCTACTTGGGCCAAAACTCAATTTCTACTTCTAATTTAAACCAAATTCTTTAATTTCTTAAACCAAAAGCCCAAAATAATATTGTCCGACTCCGGCGTCGGACCCCGACGAACTCCGACGATTATTTTACGGGATAATATGGTGCATACTACTCTGAGACATTCTCTCATGTTGCCAAGTTGACTTATGTTCATATACTGATCTCTTTGGTTGCTCGTCATAACTAGCCACTCTGACAATTAGATTTGAAGAATACTTTCCTCCATGGTAACCTCGACGATATGGTGTATATGAAGCAACCTCTAGGGTTTGTTTCTCAAGGGGATTTGAGAAAAGTGTGTCATTTGCGAAAGTCATTGTATAGCCTTAAGAAGATTCCTCGAGCGTGGTTTGGCAAGTTTGGTTATACAATTGACAACTTTGGGATGATGAAGCGCAAATCGAATCATTCCTTGTTAAATTGGTTTCGTGGAAAAGCATGGAATAACGTGGTTTAAGATCAAATGTTGAATCAATGTACCGAGCGATGGTGTAGTCTATGTGTGAAATTATTTAGATCGGTTAGTTTCTTACAAAGTTGAGTTTTCAAATCTCAGCCCCAACACAATTATGTTGTGACAAACAGGTAGCTCTTCACATAACATCTAATCTTGTATTCTAAGAACATATTAAAGTTCACTATTATTTGTTAGGGAGAAGATCTAACAAGGAGTGGTAGTCATAGTTCATATGAAAAAAGAAGACCAAGTTAGAGATCTACTAACCAAAGCTTTACCTATAGCCTCCGCCTTAAATATTTTTGTGACAAGTTGAGCATGAACAATATTTATGCTCCAGCTTTTGGGGAAGTGTTATATGTATTGTGTTATATATATATATATATATCACTACAAGAAAAAATCATTTTTGTTACAAAACTTTTTTGTCTCTAAATCTATTTTTTCAGTTACTAATGACATTAGAGACGGAAATAGGAATAGAATTACGTCAGCTACGTGAACTTTAGGGACGGAATTCCGTTACAAATATATTATTTTTTTGTAGTGTATATACTCCATCTGTCCCGGCTATGGTGTCATCTTTACTGTAGACGCGAGAATTTAGAAGTAGTATAATTAGTAAATAATTAAAAATGTATTACTGAAAGTAATTATCGTATAATAAAAATAATTATATATTAAGATTAAGATAAGTAATTAGTCTAATTAAAATTTAAAAAAATATATAAGTTAAACAATTTTAAATGAGATTAAAGTGTATAATTCTTTTTAAAAATGAAAATGACAAAATATGTAGAACATACGGAATGGAAATATGAAATAGTAAGTGAGACGAATGGATTATTAATTAGTACCTAATTATATAGTGGTCTCACAACCTTAATAAGATTAGTGTTGTATACATGTGTAATATTATTGTAATATCTTAATTAAGTGAAATTAGAATATTAGACTTTTAGACAAGAGAAACATAAAGGTACTACTTAGCCTCGGATGAGGCAGATTCATATAAAACCTATCAAAGTAGGAGGCTTATTAGCAAAGTGGTGATCCTTTGTTTAATAGCACAATCAATGTGCACAATTAATGAGAATACTTATTTCATGGAAAAATTTGTATTTTTTCAATTACAGTTAAAGTTCCAACAAAGAAGAACTCGGAGAATAAGATTGTTAGAACACTAGTTATGAAACCACTAAAGTCAATCACAAAGGAAACCACAAAAAAACTGTTAATCAATAAGGTGCAATGAATACACCTTCAAACTTAATGTTAGCAATTATTTTAACTCTTACGAAACATTTCATCATAGAGTTGATCATGATAATATAAAGTCTTCCAAGTGAGAATTCTTTCAAAAATCCTTATCTAGTGACGGCGTTTTTCACACACTGTATAATTAAAATATAATAAAATTACTTCCACAATAAAGATAAACGTAGTATAGCTAAAGTAGGGTCATCTTCTCAAATAATCAGAAGGTTTTATTTTTTGTTGTAAATGCATTCCTAACTAGAAGAGTCTAATTCAATTTAATAATTATCGATGTGGAACTGTTTAAAATTGATTTTGTGATTCCCTAATGGTGTCTGCCCCTAGTCGTTATTTGAACCAAATTAAAATGTAATTATGGATATCTAATTTATTTTAGCAATCAATCTTTAATCTAATTGAAATATCTTGCCACAATACCCAACTAAATCAAATATTATTAAGCATTAAAATCATAAATCAGATAAATATTTAGGAACCAAGAAATAATATAAAATAAAAATAGAGCTTAATCTCACAAACCCATACTAAGTTGTTTTTTCCACTCCTAACTAGAAAAGTAAACTAATCTCTAATCCTGGGAGGAAGAATAAAAATAACAAAGATTGGCATTGCCTGAGATGATTCGGATTGACGGAAGAACTTGAAATCTTCTTCGAAGAATCCTTCTCCTTATTACTATTGCGTGATTTTTTTCCGGGACTATTATGTATTGTTCTCCTCCGTGGCATGAATAATGGTGCCTCCCCCATTCTTTTCTTTTATTTTTGTAACAATTGGGCTTTTAGGCCTTTTGATTAATTCTTTAAAATTTTTAGCTTTTTTGTTTTCTTTTCCCTCTAATTCTATCAATTTTATTATTTTTCTCATACATATCATAAATAAATAATATATACACAAATTAGGTAGAATCATAAATAATATAAATATTTAAAACATACAATTTCTGACTATCATTCAACAATTAGAAAAAATTGGACAATTGATGCTAACAAGACTATTATGATTCAACAAGATAATGCAAAGCCTCATATCAATAAGTATAATCCAAAATTCATAGAGGCTACATGCAATAATGAATTCAACATTAAGTTGGTGTTTCAACCACCAAACAATCCAGACATAAATGTAAATGAATTTGAACAAATATTATCACCATGTACTATAGTTGTTGATCCGTTATAGGCGGTACATAAATAATTTGAGGAGATATCAAACACAAACTTCAACTCTTTTTTTTTTTTTTTTTTTTAAGTTTTCAAGCATGCATGGTGAAAATCATTTTGTAAGGTCAAACAATTACAATGTCCCTTACCTAGGTAAGAAAACAATAAGTAAGATATACAATCTACCTAAATCTTGAAATTGACATCAAGATGGTAAAAGAGTAACACTGATCATTTGATGGAATCAAATCAAGCCAACGACTTGGAGGATTTAGTAACAACATTAGAGCAATTTTAGTAAAGAGTGGTGCTTTTTATTTATAATGTTCTTATTTACTACCACAAATTACGTTAACTTACAAAATATACTTAAGATATAAACATGAAGCATTTGTATACGCAAGACATTTTGTATTATTTTGGAATTGTAAATTCATCATTGAGTAATGAATTTTGGGGGTGTAGGTCATCACATAGTGTCTTTATTACATCTCTCAGACTTTTAATATCAATCAATCTCCACTGAATTAATTTCTTCATCAAGTGGATATGTGTGTGAATGTGTTAAATGAATCCACAGTTATTTTTCTGTTACAACAAGCCTTCAACAATAGGTTGCAAAAAACAAAAACAAAAAAAAAGAAGAACAATAACTTTTTCACCAAACTAATCACTATTACCTCATTTCAACCAAAAGCTTTGCTAATTTCCAAACTAATAGTGTTTATAATGACGAATCTAAAAGCATATTAAGAGTAAGTAGAATTAATCTCTTATAGAGCTCTAATAGAGACATCGCAAGAAGACATTATATCATTAAGAATCTAAAATAGAACTAACATAAACTGGAGTCGTACACCCTAATAGAAGAGGAAGTTTCACGGTCATCACCAAAATTCTGACAACCGGGGAGTAGGAGGTGGACTCCTCCCCCGAATTTGGCACAATCCAACCCTTGGAAGTATCACACTATTTAGATACTATAGATAATAAAAACTCAATATCTAAAAAGAGCGAGGGTTAGGAGATTAAGTGATGGACGATACAGATTGTATACATAGTCTACTTAATATTCTAAAATGATAAATAGATCATGTGTGAGACAATATATATATTTTATTCAATATATAATTGTTTGTTTTTTGTATCTATGTGTTATAATTGTATGATTGTAAATATATATATATATTATAGTAATGATATTTGTTTTAAATAGTAAAATTGATCTTTACTAAAAAAAAAAATAAAATAAAATATATCATAATTCATCATGTAGAATAAATATGTATTTATATTTAATCCATAACTTCAAACAAAATTAATTTGATTAAATTCTAAGAAAATTTTAGTCGATTTTTTAGTCTTTGAATTTTTTCATTTATCATTTTAAATTAAAATAATATTATTTATTTGACATCGTTTCCAATAAGAATATACTATTTTTTTAATAAAAATATTATAATAAAATATTATTTAAATAGAAAAATTCAAATCTAACACTATATTTTAAATCAATTTTAAACCAAAACCAAACAAATTAATTATTAGTTAACTATTAGTATCGAAGCTCGGCATGAATTGACTGCTGAATATTTAATATCAACACCCATGCTGACTGATAGTTAAGACTTGAGTTTATATAATTATATTAATTATATTATTTAATAATATAAATTATGATAATGAGTTTTTATGCATTTATTGTAATCTCAGCATTTAATCATCTCCCATTAGAGCTAGTTTTCGAATTACCCAAAGTTTAGGGGCATCTCAACAATTTACACCTAGCCGTATACATTTTACAAAGAGGAAATGGGCGACGTGACACGCAACCGCCGCAAGCGAGTCAAAGTAAACAGGCTTGTCTAAATTTGACGCTCACGATTTCGTTTGAAAAATAGTCCTTATCCTGAATCAACGGTGCAGATCATTCCACGTACTCGTATATATCCGCTCGTCGTCCTCGTCACTTCCGATTCAATCCCTCGTCTTCGACCTCTCTGTGCAACTGCCTCCGGCGATCGCCTACAGATTCAGTCTTCTGGACGCGTTTCTCCAGATTTGCATAAACTTTTAGCGTCAGTGTTGGTAGGTATGGGAAATGCCAATGGCAGAGAAGGAGACACTGGAAATGGCGGTGGCGGGGGCGAGGTATTGGGAGGCTCAAATCACGTGGATACGGAGCGCGTGGGGTCTTCTGATTTGATGGTGAGCTCTCCACCGCATGACCACCGGCAGTCTCGAGCTCCTGTCTTGTTTTCCCCTCAGGTAATTTGTTGTGTGCGCGCATTTGTCCTGTGGATCATGATTGGGTGAGCTTGCTAGGGTGATATGGGCAATCATATTTGAGTGCTCTGCTCTACTATTGGTGCTGTTATTGATTGGTTGATGGCCGAGAATTTGCTGTTTGAAGATTTGGTAACTGCTGTTGCTTTCTATGGTTGGCCCTAATCTGATCTGCAATATTTGCAATGTGAGGTTTTGTTTGGTATCTGAAGTAGTTCTATTTTGGAGTTGTTTGTGGGTGAAAATGTATATAGAGATTAAATTTTGAGGGAGGTACTTTATATATCTATTTTTAGGTTTCTGATCTCTAACTAACTAAAAACTTCCAGTTGAGTATCGAGATCCAACCAGCTATGAAATCAACATCCATATAGCATTCATTCTACATAGTGCGAAACAAATGTTGTGTGTGTGAGGCAAAGATGAATAAATATCTTTTAAGACATTGCCTTACGAGACATGGCATTTGAATGACGATTATGGAATCACTGTAGCTTGCTAGAACAGATCAATCACATATCATAACATGTGCCCTATTGATTACTATTTGTCAACGATCATCCTATCGTAAGCAGTTGTTTGTTTTTAGTGCTATTTCCATAGAGGATCCAACACTTTTGCAAAGTAGTAATTTGATGGATGGAATCCCAGTCTCTAAGGGAGGGATTAACGCATTCGTACACTTTCCAGCACTTACTATCTAGACAACTTGAAAACTGTTCAACTTTTTGCTTCTTGGACTAGTTTACATATTGGTACTGGCTTTAGAATGATTGATCTTTCTTGTGTATGTTGATTGTAGGTGAATCAAGGGCATGTTTCTCTTCTAACTAGGATAACATTCTTATTAATATACATATAAAGTCTCCTTCCTCTATTGCATCCTTTTATCTGTTGTCCAAAACCTCACACAACCACTTAAGGTCCATGTATATGAATGTATTAACCCTTTTCAGTCATGATATAACTCAAAATCTACTTCCTTTAATGTAATCATCCTGTTCTATTTTCATTATTTATATTATTTAGTAAAGAAGTTGAGGCCATTGATTTGCCAAACAATGTTGCGGATCACATACTCGTCTGGTAATTATCTAAGGTCATATTAGTTCAACATCAATCCCTTAGTATTCTTTTGATAATTTGCGTATGTGTCTGCTTGTATCATGCCTCGTGATGAATGGGAGTATGAAATTCTCACAATTCTTGTGTTCTGGTGATGAGCCCATCTAAAAAATAATCCTTCATACAACAATTTTGAAGTGCATCTTATAGGGTAATGATTGCACCATCATAAACTAAACCACTTCAGTTTATCATTCCATCGATTGTTTTGGGATGACACAAGGCAAAGGCTCCTTCAGAAACTATCATTGTTGCTTCATCATATATCTTTCAAATTGCTAGTAGAAATAATCATTTTAATGTTATAACTGATAAGAATTGATGTATCACTCTCACTTAACTAAATCTCATTTTGAAGATTCTTGTGTTTGGCATTATTTTCTGTCTATTTTTATGTTTACTATCCTAAAATTGTTACACATGGAATGATGGAAGCTTAGACAGAGATGTGTTCTACATCTGCATGTTAATTTTTTTTTTTTTTTTTACTCAAAGAAGCTACCTTCTTGATTTTTGCTCTCTTTCTTATAATGTGCATGATATTTTGCTTCTCACTGCAGGCCCCAGCAGTTCCTTTACACAGAAACGATGGTCCTTCTTTAACTTCATTTCAGCAGAATGAGTCTCATAGGGCTGTTGATCTCCCCCATGAACAAGGTATACCAACCATAATAACATGGAGCCTTGGTGGTAGCAATGTGGCTGTGGAAGGATCTTGGGACAACTGGAGGACAAGGTGAGTATACCAATCCAGTTGTATTTACTCATTGTCTCACTATTATCAATTATGAACCATATATTAATATCTATCCAGCAAAAGTTTTGTTCAGATGCCTTGCTTCTTGTGTTTTCACAAGAAGCAATATACAATATATAGTAAAATATTTTTCCCCATAAAAACATCACTTTGAATACTTATTTCCATTTAGACATCACTATCTAAAGTCTATTTTCCATCTACATTTTTGGAAATTCAAAACATCTCAAAATACTCCAAAACAGAAACAGACTCACTTAATTTTCAATACATAATCTGTTTTTGCATGCAGAAAAACACTCCAAAGATCGGGCAAGGATCATTCCATTCTTTTGGTCTTGCCATCAGGCATATTCCGTTACAAATTTATTGTGGATGGTGAAGTGAAATGTATTCCAGATCTTCCAAATGAGACCGATGATTCAGGCAACGTTTACAACCTTCTTGATGTCCATGTAAGTCAATACTTTTATTGTACGTGACTTTAATATATTAACAAAGGCTGTTCTTGAGGTAATTATATGCTATATTTTATTTGATAAAATAACACATTAATACCTAACTAGAAAAAGGCTAACCTAAATATGCCATACGTATAATTGTTTAGAATGTCTTATTTTAGTATTCATAAAATGATGATGTTAAGATAGAAATAATAAAGGTCTTGATTCTTTCAAATTGTGCACTCTTACACACTTACTCGCCCCTATAGATCTTCATTCTTAACAACATCACCTATTGAATCAGTTTTATAGAATGTAAGGGTGTGTTTGTGTTTTTTGTTTGCATGACAGTTTGTTTGATGGGATGTTTTGTGAAAAAGAATAATGTATTTTTCTTGAGGAGCATGGGATTGCTGGAAAAAAAATTGAGCCCCAACGTTCTCTCGAATACTAACTAGTATAAGTTGCTCATCATATTTATTTAATATGGCTGCATTGTGTGATTGCTTGCTATTATGCTTGGAGGTTATATGAAGAAATTGAACATGAAAATTCTGATATTCTTACATAAGTTGGAGAAGCTACAGCAACTTGAAGGTGATTTCTCAGAGTTTTGTGGCTTTCATGTCAATATTATTTGAAATTGGTAATAAAAGTCTGTCACAAATCAATAATGTATGTGTAGTGTAAATAATGCCTAGACGTAGTTGGATATTTTACTCTATTTTGTAACATCCATTATCATGTATATTTTGGTACTGCAAAAGGCTTGTACAGTAATGTGTGTAATTTATACAGTATTACATGGTGTCAATAAATAAACAAATAAAGCTCTTAGGCTAGGAATCATCTTAAAATTAAACAGATTCAAATCTCAATGTTCTGGCAACAGTTGGAGCAGAGCCATGGTGAATTCTATATAATATATATGCATTATCTTCTTTAATTTATTGACACCTAATTAATATAAGCATCTCTGTCAATTCAATTGAATTGAATCTACAGGACTATGTTCCCGAAAACCTGGAGAGTGTCGCAGAGTTCGAGGCTCCCCCATCACCAGAGTCCAGCTATAGTCAAGTATTCCCTGGAGATGAAGAATTCGGCAAGGACCCAATGTTGGTTCCCCCTCAACTGCAATCATCATCATCATCATCATCATCATCATTGTCGTCAACTGTTGTTCCGGGCTCAGAAGAAGCGACGTGTTGTAGTTCTTCTTCTACTACTTGTAGAAAGCCACAGCATGTGGTGCTGAACCACATATTCATGGAGAAGGGATGGGCATCCCAATCTGTGGTAGCCCTCGGCCTGACTCACCGCTTCCAGTCTAAGTACGTTACCGTTGTCCTTTACAAGCCACTCAAGAGGTGACCTTTCCTTCAACCTTTACCCTTTACATGAATGCTCATGCTCATGCTTATACTTATGCAAGCTGCTGCTTTACTACTTTTAACTTTGGAGTGAGTTCCGAGTTTCATGAGTTGAACAAAGGCTGGCTGGGCTGGTTGATGCTAAAATAAATACATGCTTGTACTAATTAATGTTTGTTCGTTGTCCTGTACATTATTATTATTATTATTTGTTTGGCCAAAGCTATCTATTGACGGACACATGACTTAATAATAATCATATTATATAGACAATATTGTTCTAAATTCATATGTCGTTTCAAGAAATTATGTCAAATTTTTGGTAGTTCTAAAATTATGTTAGACTTCTTATAGTTTCATAAAGTGAGTGTAACTCTTTTTGATGTACTTATTTAATGTTGTTGATATTTGAAATATAAGAAAAATGATTATATTTGTAGTTTTTTGTTTAAAAATTCATTTGCAGTTTTGACGTTGCAATTTTGAAAGTACAAAAATTTAGCCCAATATTATGAAATCACATTAATTTTGTGGAGTTTTGTCTATTATTATATGTGTTGGTAGCACTTTAATGTAATACTCTCTTCGTCCCAAATACCGTGCAACATTTGTGTTTGGCACGGGAATTTAGGTGGGGAGTGAGTATGAAGTATGGTAATATGAGATAATTTGGATATTAAGTGATGTGATTGGAGAGAGAAATGATTATTTATTTTTTTTTATTTGAGTGATGTGATGAGATAAATTGAAATGTATATTAATATATGTATATAATTATTATTAATTATTTCTAAATTTGGAAATGTTGCGGTGAGTTTGTATAAACAAAAAAGAAAATGTTGCAGTGTGTTTGGGACGGAGGGAGTATATATATATTAACAGTAAGTTCAATTACAAACTCAATATTAACAGTAATCCCACAAGGATTTAGTGGAATTCATAATATTTGAATTTTAATAATACTTGAATATTAACAGTAATCCCACAAGGATTTAGTGGAATTCATAATATTTGAATTTTAATAATACTTGAATTTTAAAATTCTATGAAATTTATGTTTGGTTAAAAAAAAAGGTTAGGATTTAGAATAAGGGATTTTTTTGGTAATAGGTACTCCTGTTACTTTTGAATTTCATCTATGAAATTTTAATTTTAAATTTTATATCCTCTTATAAAAGAAATAATATTATATTTATATAAAATAAAAAGTAAATAATTTTAAAATTAATTATTATTTGAATTATATATTTAACTAAATTTATATTATTTTTCATAGTCCAATATGTTTTTAAAAATATTTAAACACTTCATACTTTTATCAAATTGATTTTTAATTAAAACAAAAAACTCTTTCAGACAGACAACACTTCGGACTTATTTCTTAACAAGAAAACCCAAGTAGCACGAGAAAAGTCATCTACAAATGTAAAGAAGGACTTGAAACCATCTCTGGTTTTGACATGATACGGCCCCCAAACATCACCATGAACAAGCTAGGAAGTTCTAGTTTGTTTTATCAAATAGCAAATGTTATAAACTGAGACTGACATGTCAAACAGACCAAGGTCTCCCTTAAGAAGATTTGACACCTCGTGAGACGAATGTCCTAGACGAAAATGCCACAAGACAATCTGTAACCTACTCCAGCATTAGAGCATAAATGCTTCCCACAATTAGACTGAGGACTGTCATATCTGTCGGTCCTCCTACATGTTTAGCTATCCCTAACACACTTCCATCTGATACACTTTGAATTACACAAGCATTTTTAAATTTATGTCCCTAGAGAAGTAAGCCTACTGACGGAGATGAAGTTTAAATTGAACTCGGGGATAACTAAAACATCTTCTGAGACAATTGTGTCACGTAAGTGCATTTTTTCCTATTCAACCACAGTAGCAGATTTTCCAGTAGGAAGAGTAACATGTATGGGACCACTTTCAATAGTTTTAACATCACAAAGAAAAGTTCTATCAGCTACAATATGATCTGTAGCTCTAGAATCAACTACCCAATCACTACATATAACCAGGTTACATAGATAAGTAGAGGACATACCTGCCATGTTGAGACTGGGAGAGCCAATACCCTTCTTCTTATGCAACAACCTAATCAGTTCATCATAAACATCAGGAGTTAGAGAGACATTTTTGGAAGACCTTGAAGGTTTATTATTTTCACGTTGAGCATAGATACTATTAGCAAAAACAGAAGGAGTTTTGTTTATTTTAAAATTCTTTTTTTTTTTTTTTTGGATAACCTATCAATTGGTAACATCTTTAAACCAAGTGACATGTTCTACCACAGTGTGAATATTTAAGATTTGGATTTTTTGCATTAGTCTTTATTGGCCTTTTAACAGCAAACACACCACTGTTTTTTGAAGCAACATTCTCACTACAAATAATTTTGTGAGATTCCTCTTGACTTACTAAATTATAAGCTTCTTTGACTGATGGAGGGAGACTCATAGTGAGAATTGTACTCCTAACAACAGAAAACTTATCATTTAGACCCATAAGAAACTGGACTAATTTGTTGAGTTTGTTCATATTTATCCAAAGACGTCTTAGCGCTACATACACACCGATCTACAGTTTTAATGGATGTTGCATGGTCCCACAGTTGTTTCAGATTGGTGTATTAGGTATTTACAGTATCACTCCCTTGCCTACAGATCGCTATTTGTTTCAAAACAGCATATATACTAGCTCCGATATTTTCTCCATACGTACTCTTAATGTCTTTCCACATATCAGATGTTGTTTCATAGACAACAAGTGTTCTGTAGATTGATTTATCAACGGAGTTCAATAAACAAGACATTATCACAACATTACACAGGTTCCATTTTTCAATGAGTTCACGATCAAAGGGCATATGAACATTACCTTCAACAAATTTTAGTTTATTTTTACATGTTAGAGCAATGGTCATGGCTCTGTTCCAAATAACAAAATTCTCACAACCAATTAAACGCAAGAGATTAAAGAAGTGTTGGCATAATCCGAATGATGAAGGTACAACGGATCATATAAACTTGTAACTAGAAACGGATTATTTGTCATACCAGATACCGGAATGACATTTCACCCATTGAGAACAAAGTAACAGAAGAAAACTCACACTACACCTTATGCTCACCACAAACAACAAGCTAAATCAAGGATATCCACCTACAAACAAAGAGGATGTTGAACCTGCTCAGATACCATGTTACGAAATCAAAAAAGCACAAATAGACAGATCTAAAGTAGGGAGTGCGGAAAGCCTACACTTCAAGTGATATTCATTATCAAATGTACTTGTGAACGAGAAGACAAGATTCAAACATTACAGACCTTGATCACAAGGGATCTAATAGAGTAAATTTCTCTACACATGAATCAACTAAGAAAATGCACAATGTTCACACAGGAACACTTTAACATCAACATAATCCCATTGAATCACTTCATAATTAGAAAAGATGAATACAACCAAACCAATATAACTGTAGAACTGTTAATCACAAGATTCTTTTGCCTTCCTTTCTGAACCTCGGACACTAGTTAAAAAAAGCCAATACTCAGCAAATCAAATCAAGTGTCTGTGGAAGAGAGAAGAGACAAAGAAAAACTAAAATAGTATGTTAGTGATAGAAATCAGTAAGGTGAAGTGAAAAATTAATCAATGCGGAGATCGATTTGAGAGCGAAAGAGGAGTAGGCGGAATGAAGTGATTCTAACAACCACAGTGATGTAGTGCTCTGTGTGTGAATAGATTTGTATGGATGATGGTGAGAACGGTGGTAATGTTGTGCTCTGTATGTGAATGGATCTGTATGGATGATGGTGTAGGCAGTGGTAATGTGCACAGTGAACGGAGGTGAATGAGAGAGTAAGTGATGGCGGAGATGATAGAAGGTGAATTTTATATTAAGAACTAGGTGTGTATATATATATATATATGTATGAGGTTTAGCCACAAGCATAAGTTGAACCAAGCCCATAACCTGAACTTAGTACAGGCCAAGAGGTGAAAGCCCAATTTTAACAATTTTATATATGTATTTTATTTTAATTGCATCCACACCATTGCATTCAAAGCTTGTGCGTGTATAACAATTTCATGTTCATTGATAAATCATTAGTATGTAAATGTGTTTAACTTTTCATGTAGCCTACTTATATATTTATACTACTAACTTCCTCTAAATGTCATGACAAAATTTGTCATAACAATTTTATATTAATAGTTGATTAGTTGGAGAATATTTATATCTTTCTTAAATATATAGTGTTATTATAGTAAATTATTTAAATTATAGTATAATTTAAAAATTTTATACAAAATTGTACAACATACGGGTAGCATAGTAGTTATTATTATATCATAAAATAATAATAAATAACAAAATTAAATTTATCTTATCAATTCATTTATTAGCTAATCTATTAAATCAATATTCATTATAACTATAAAATCAAAATCAAACTTACAAACCAAAAAAAAAAACATAATAATAATAATAATAATAATAATAATAATAATAATAATAATAATAATGCAATATTTCAAATGTAGATTAGAATTCAAATTCAATAAAACCCAAATTAATATTCTGAATCCTTTTTCCAAGAAACACACACCAAATTAGATAGATATATATTTTTTTAATTATACAATCAATTAATTTTATAAATGTTACATTAATATCTATTTATATTATAAGTATTAAATAATTATTCGAATTTAAAATTTTATTTTTATTATTCTGTAAAATAAAAAATAACTATTTGATTTTACATTTTAGGAGAAAAAAATTAGTTAATAGTGTAATTTAAATTTTATCTATTTCCTCAAAAATAAAAACAAAGCATGATTACGAGTTCCCTCTCACACTGATCGGACAATCTTTTACTTTGAACTTTTTTTTCCATTCTATTACTTGTATGGATTGGAGTTAAAAAAAAAAAAAAAAAAAAAAACTTTAGGAAAAAAATTGAATATTTTTCATGTAAAATATTGTTTAAATTAAAAGTTCTATGATTGCAAAATGGTTTTTGTGCTAGTTTTATTTACATTATTATCTATTAATTGATTATTTGTTGTTTAATTACTCGTGTTGATTTATTGTTGATAAAATAATTTAAAAATTATATATATACTACATTGGTCGCATAAAATCGGTAACCATTTGTTTTTTTCACATAAATTTTTTAATATTAATATTATATTAGTTTATAGTGAAAATGACAAAAATGTCCTTATTAATATAAAAGTAATTACATTTATATATTGAAAGTTGTAAGGGTATTAATTATGTTAGGTAGCTAGTATAATTACTAAATTAGAAAATGATACCCTTATTTTGAGACGGATAAAAATAAAAAATGATATCATTATTATGGGACGGAGGAATATACTAAATTTCAAAACACAAAAAATCAAAATAAAAACAATAAACATTAAACGTTTAACCAAATATGTTTCAACTTTTATTTCTCAACCAATGGAAAGATAATTATAATAAAATTCTATTCATAATATTATACTCCATTCGTCTAATATAGTGCAACATTTGATAATTAATTAAGAATCGTGTGATGCAGGGGAAAAAGTGCATGTATATTTCTTTTATATGAGTAATGTGATAAAATATAATTGTTGATGTAATTTTTCAACAATAAAAAGTAAAATTCGAAAATAGAGAAATATCTTCGAATTTGATAGATGAGTGCCTGAGATTAGGGATCTCTAAACACTGTAGAATACAGAAAATAAACTGGAAAATAAAAGACTGAAATTTAAAGTGGTGATCCCCAAATCTGACTTTGCTTTGTTGAAGTTGATTGAAGATACCCTGCCAAATGATTATCCAAACCCTTAAATATTCTCTGGGAAACCGTACTGAAAACCGTCACCCGAACGGTTACAACGTCTCCTTCCCAACCGTCTTCCAACCCTTCTCCTGCTGACACGTGTCCTCAGCAGACCAAAATTATCCCTATATTTCACTCTTTGAGCCGACCACATACCTTCCGCCCTTTAGGCCCGACTGCCAATCTACAACCGTATTGGTCCAACTGCCAATCCTCCCGACTTGCAAACCATCGGACTTGTTGGCCCTGCCGCAGAGTCCCGACCTGAGAACTTCCCGACCTGCGGACTTCCCGTCCTGAGGGCCTCCCGACCTGCGGACTTCCCGTCCTGATGACTTTCCGTCTTGAGGGCCTCCCGACCTGCGGACTTCCCGTCCTGAGGGCCTCCCGACCTGCGGACTTCCCGTCCTGATGACCTTCCGTCTTGAGGACCTCCCGACCTGAAGACCTTCCGAACTGAGGTCTTTCCGTCTTGAGGACCTACCGACCTAAGGTCCTTCCGTCCTGAGGACTTTCCGTCTTGAGGACCTCCCGACCTGAAGACCTTCCGACCTGAGGTCTTTCCGTCCTGAGGACCTACCGACCTGAGGTCCTTCCGTCCTGAGGACTTTCCGTCTTGAGGACCTACCGACCTGAAGACCTTCCGACCTGAGGTCTTTCCGTCCTTAGAAATAAACCTATTTTCCTTGAGCCAGTTCAACCAACTCTAATGTCAGGCCCATTTTTCTTTTACCTTGGGCTTTTTAACCTAATTCTAAATTTCATACATAACAACTTGCCCGCCGCCGAGGGACTTTCAAACGCCATTTATCAATCGATGTTTGGAAGTTCATAAATCACCATCCTCTGAAAAATTTCCTTAGCAACTGCACCAGTTACTGCAACACTCCTGATTAACTTCCTTCTCTGCAATACGATCCTTTGTGAATCACAATTTAACCACTCTAACCATGGCGAATCGATACATTCCTGCCCTTCCCTTCGACGGAACCCTCCCAGAGGGCCCGTTTTCAGCCTCGAAAGTACTAACTCCGACGATCCGCCCATACTGCACGACTCCTGAAGACTCAAACCGGATGAGGGAAGTTTTGGAATCCCGAAATTCCTTGGCTATCAACAACCCTAACTACCAAGCAGTTCGCATTCGAGACAGCATCAAAACCCATCTCACAGACCCAAAAGATCCTTACCGCTCTTGGTATCGACGGGTAGCAGAACACTTCCAGACCCAATGGCGATCTCAAAAAATCGACCAAGCAATACTATTGTCCACCATGCCGATCAATCTGCACGAGAAGGTGCTCCTAGCCATGTCTGCCTTCTGGAATGCGGAAAATGGGACTTTTCTTCTACCGTCGGGCCCCTTTGGTCCGACTCTCATGGATGTGGCGATGATCGCGCATCTCCCAGTCGTGGGTGAAGACCCTGTGATGGGAGCCCTAGATGGGCAGGAGCCACCAGAAGACCATCCAGGGTGGTCTTTACAAGGCGTGAAGGAATGGGGCTGGACAAAGTTCGCAACCGACCAGCAAGGGGCTCCAGGGACCCCCGTGACCGACCGGGAGCATACTGCCTTTATTCTTTTTTGGCTTTGTAGGTACGTCATTGTCTCCCCTTCTAAATGCGTTCTTCCTTCTCATCTCGACCTAGCCATTCATATCGCGTCTGGTCGGTTCTTTTCCCTTGGCACTTTGTTTTTAGCCAATCTGTTTGAAGGACTTACTAAAGTTAGCCTTCGTTTAACAGATAATGATAATAGAAAATTAGACACTGCCGCATCGGGTCCTTTTTGGTTTTTAGAACTTTGGTTCCGCCTTTACTTCCCCAACGCGTTCAACTTAGGATCTCCGCCCACTATGCCAATATCCGAAAAACATTTGGGATTAGCCCTCAACCGACTCTGCTCAGGACGCAGTAAACTCCAATCTTTCGATCCAATAATAACCACAATTGTAACGGATACCCGCAGTAACTCTCGATTTTCTATGTATAAAAAATATGCGGGTTATGCTCCCGACCATTTTTGGCCCTTTCCGGCACCAAATCCTCTTCCGACTCCTGAGCCTTGTCCTCATCCCACCTATCCTTTTGCCTGGGACGTTGCCCTCAAACCCAGGTCTCTTTTTAGCAGCAAAAAACTTGATAAAAAAGGACAAAAAACTTTTTGCACCTTTAATTATGAACCTCAATTCATGGCGCGCCAGTTCGGCTGTTGCCAAGGTATCCCTGGACCCGTCGCTTGTCCTCATATAATTTTTCAAAGTCCTGACCGACGAGTCCTACCTAATTCAATCCCTTCTTATATCTCCCAGCTCACCACGTATATAGTTTCCAATTCTTATATTCCTTTCCGCTCCAACCCTGAGACTGTAGATGCATTCAATGAATGGTGGTCGGTTGTATGGCCCCTGATTTCCCCTGATGAGGATCGGTTGCTGAACATACTCCTTCCCCCCCAAGGATTGGTTCTAGGGGCGGCTAGACATACTAGCACTCAGCAACAAACAGCCGCCCCGGGAATCGGATCTAGCATTCCAATGCGGAAAAGGAAAGCTTCCCAGCTGCAAACACCCCCGACCTCTGGGGCCGACCAGCAAGCTCCGGCGGACCTTGGAACTACTAGGACGTCAGCAAGGACCCGACCCCGAATAGGTAATTTTTCTGAAAACCGTGAACCAACTCACTATATCTTAACTTTGATTTCACTTATTTCGATTTCACTTATTTCATTTACCAGAACCGACCTTGGTAACACCGACCACACAAACGACGCCAGCCCCAGCCGACCAACTTTTAGTCCAGACTGAGGCATTTCCTCTCCAAACCCCTACTCCACTTCGCAATTTGCCAATGAGCAGTCAGGCGGAGGACCCGACAAGGAGGCAAACTCTTCCTCCTGCACCGAGGAGCGGTCGGGCCAGGCACCCGACCAGGAGGCAATCCTTACCAGAACTGCCTATAGAACCAGTAAGTCCTCTTATCAGCAATACTTAGGATTCCAATGATAAACCTTGGTGTGTTCAACAACAACATTTCCATAATTTTTTTACAGACACCTTCACCAATCGCATCAGCAGCAGGGGTCTCTTCAGACAGCGAGGGGACTACTTCCCAGATGGGTCGACCGCCATACATGGCATCAGACTCATCCATTTCGAAGGAAGAACCAGCTGCCCTTGCCGAAGCTGACCCTCAAGACGACATCCCTGCTGCTGCTGATCCCGAAATAATCCAATCGGATGCAGCCGCGCTGGAAACCGAAAGTGCCACAGCTGCGGCTATCCCAATTGCTCTTGAGATACCTGCTGCAGTGGCCATAGACGCAGCTGCCCAACCTGCAGCCGCTCAGCCAGCAGCGGTGCTACCTCCAGCAATCGAGTGGCAGGCAGAAGAACCACCTGTGGCAGCCCAACCTCCAGAAATAGAAGAAGTGTCTTCGTCCGATTCGGAGACTTCTGTGAATTTGGTAAGATTAAACCAATTCATGCCACAATGTTTCTTTCGGAAAACACTAACTGTTTTCTATACTACTTTTCATAGGGACCCAGGTCGGCACCTCAGTGACCATTCGCAGCAGCCGACGAGTCGGCTGCTGTTATACCAGCTGTCCGCCCTACTCGACCGACCTCATTGTTGCCCCCTTCACTGACAGCAGTTCGCCCAGAGGTGACACATATCTTATCTGAATAATTTTGCACCTCCCTTGGAATACTTATTGAAACTGTAAGACTTGCAGGGGCCTTCGGACTTAGCTATCCTATTGACTGTTCCGGTTCCAGCGGAGGCCCAAACTATATTCACTGAGGCCATTAACCATCCCCTTTCAGAATTAAGATCCGACTTATTGGACAAACTCATTCAGACGGTTGGTGGCCTTCTTTTTTACACTCCGACGGAATCGCCAGCCGTCCCCATTCTGCATCGGCTAATGGAAAGACTTACGGAGCTCAAGACTGAAGTGTTAGTTATTGGACTCCTGTCAGCCGAAACCCCCCAGCCTGTCTTCGATCAAACAACACTGGAGAATTCTTTGGCTAAAACCCGAGAATCCCTTCAGCAAACTACTGGAAGGCTGGGCGGTCTCCTTAGCACGAAGGCTCAAGTTGATGAATCCATTCACAAAAAGGAGGCAGAATTGCGGGAGCTAAGGAAAGAACAGTCTATCCTGGATAATCAAATTACCAATGAGCAGCGTCTGCTTGAGAAGTCTACAAAGAACGAGGCCGAATTGGATCAAGAGCTGAAAACCCAAGCTCGATCCCAATTCATCAGGAGATATCAGACGGCTGCTAATACTAGAAGGCTATCCAGGGATGAAGTCAAATGGACACATATAAAAACTGCCCTAGGGGCACTTTTGTAACACTTCCTCCTCTGTAACAATATTTGACTTAGTAATACATTTTTCTTTCTTCTCACAAAACAAGGATCACCTTTCAATTTCCAACTTTGTAGGAACCGAAACCAACTCCTTCCTTAAAAGAACACTATTTCTCACATTTTAAGAAACACATTCCAAGGCATATTTTGAAAACCAAAACACTTGAAGTGTTAACAAACATGGCGAATGACCGACCTCATGTTCCATCAAGCAATTGGGAAGGTGTTCTTCAACCCTTCTTTGTAGGTAATCACCCTATTGGAGGCCATGCAGAAGACTTGTTACATATACTCAAGCAACTAGACTTCAAATTCCGATTCTCCCAACGAGGTAGAAGAACCATTCATCGCGTCATCCGCCTAATGGAAAAAATCATTGAGGGGTATGAACCTCTTCGTGACATCCTTGGCCGCATTCCTGACCTCCATCATCACATGGAAATGATTGAAAATCACGCAGCAACCATACTTCCAGATCTTGGTTGGGATAATATATTTTCCAATCAACGAAAAGTCTTTTCAAGATTGCGTACCATTGTTGACCGTGAATATCAAGCCATAACAGACATGCAAGCACGTACCAATCAAGATTTGGACGAAATGCAAAGCCAATGGGAGAGGTACCGACCAGATTTGGAAGATCTTATTGAAGAAGAACCAGAACTAATATCCACTCACTGGGATGAAAATTCTGATTCAGAGGCAGAAAATTTCTCACAAATACATGATGACTAACAAAATTGAACCTTTAAATAGGTTCGAACCCCACAAATGGGTTCTGAATAATATTTTGCTTCAAGCAGTTTTGTTATCTGAAAAGGCAGGATAATACCTCTTCAGATATTTAGCATTAATACAATCATGTACTCTCTTACCTTCATGATTTACAATAATGAAAGCGCCATTCCCAATATCTTTCTGTATAATGTATGGTCCCTCCCAATTCGGTGACCACTTTCCCAATTGGTCAGTTTTCTTATATGTAGGAAGAATGGTCTTCCAGACTAGGTCTCCTTTTTGGAATGTCCTGTGAAGAACTTTCTTTCCGTAATTCCTTGCTCTGATTTCACTCTGTTTCACACTTCGACCTATTGCATGAAGTCGGTTAACATCCAAATCCTCCAACTGTTGCAACATAAGTTGTTGGTATTCTTTTGTAAGATCACCATCAGTAAATTCTGTTCGGCCAGACGATACTCGGATTTCGGCTGGTAAAACAGCATCTTGGCCAAAAGTGAGTTGGTACGGTGAGAAACCTGTGGCCGTATTTCTGGTATTCCTATGTGCCCATAAAGCCTGAGACAATAACAAATGCCACTTTCTTGGGTTCCCTTCAACCATCTTCTTTATAATCCCAATAATGATCTTATTTGCTGCTTCCGCTTGTCCATTGGCTTGGGGATAATAAGGTGACGAATGGTGTAGTCGGACACCAAATTCTGCCAAGAAACTAGAAAACTTTTCCCCAGTGAAAACCAGGCCCTGGTCGGTTGTTATAGACTGAGGAATACCATATCTGTAAATAATTTGGTTCAAAACGAAGTCTATCACTTCTTTCTGATCCACATTTTTCAAAGCAACTGCTTCTACCCATTTGGTAAAGTAGTCAGTCGCGACCAATATGAAACAATGATGTTTCGATGAAGCAGGATGTATCTTACCAATAATATCCATAGCCCATGATTTAAAAGGCCATGGTTTTGCCAAGAATTGCAATTCGGTTACTGGCAAATGGTTTAAATTTCCATGTCTCTGACATTCCTGACAGCCTTTGGCAAATTGTATGCAATCTTCAAAAATCTTTGGCCAGAAAAAACCCAAACGATGAATGGCCCATCTCATATTCAGACCTGCCCGATGAGCTCCACATATCCCACCATGTACTTCTGTCATTACTTCTAGAGCTTCTTTAGACCCCAAACATTTCAAAAGTAAACCTTCAAATGATCTCTTATACAAAAGTCCATTTATCAATTGAAAACGTAAAGCCTTCAATCGTGTCGCAATTGAAACACTCGCACCTGGATTTTGTAAATACATGATAAGCTCCGTTCTCCAATCGGTCACTGTTTCACTGGTATCTTTGTGTCCGACTGAACCCACGCCGTCGGGCTCCTGCCCGACAGTAACTACGCAGTCGGGCTCCTGTCCGGCAGTAACTACGCAGTCGGGCTCCTGTCCGACAGTCACTACGCAGTCGGGCTCCTGTCCGACAGTCTCCTGCCCGACCATTCGATCACATATTGGGTCTGTTTTTCCTTTTATGCCCGACTTGACCTCCGACCACATATCCTCCAGAATTCCTTTACAGGCCCTTTGAGCCAACTCATCAGCACGTTGGTTTTCTTTCCTCGGAATGAACTCAATTATTACTTCTGAGATTTTTGTCAGTAACCGACCCACAATGTCCCTGTATCTGCGAAGATGAGGGTAATTGCAAACATATTGATTGTTTACCTGGTTGATTACTAGTTGAGAATCCCCTCTTATGATTACAGACTGGACCTTCCTGGCTATTAAAGCCTCCAAACCCAAAATTAAAGCTTCATATTCTGCCGAATTATGGGTCATGGCTTCCAATCGTAGTTGTAAGTTGATCTTTTGACCGTCAGGTCCTTGCAAAAAGACCCCTGCCCCTGATTTGTTTCCAGAGGTAGAACCATCAAAGAACATCAACCATGTTCTGGTACTTATATAAGGCACACATCCGACCTGTAGATTATTCATTATGATGAACAACTAAGTGGTCGGACACTATCACAAAGAGAATACCCGACTTGTGAGAATTCCGCTAAGAAGTCGGCTACTGCTTGTCCCTTGATTGCCCTCAAAGGGGAATGTTGAAGATCAAAAGGAGCCAATTTGATGGCCCACTTCATGAGTCTGCCCTTCATAGTAGGTCTCTGTAAAATCAATTTGATGAGATCCACCTTTGATATGACCTCAATTCTTCTGGGCAGCAAATAATGCTCGAGTTTAGTGCAAGCGAAGACCAATGAATAACACATTTTTTCTGGCATAGTGTAATTCAATTCTGGTCCTGTAAGGGTTTTACTGAGATAGTAGATTGCCCTTTCCTTCCCGTCATCACCATCCTGTGCCAACAAACAGCTAACCACTTCATATGTATTTGCCAAATAAAGTTTGAGCGGCCGACCTTGTTTAGGAGGCATCAAGACTGGAGGGTGAACCAATGCCTGCTTGATAGCATCTAAAGCAGTCTGTTGATCGGGACCCCATTCAAAAGCATTTTTTCCAGCTTTCAACAATTTAGTAATGGGTCTGACCTTGCCAGCAGCATTAGAAATGAAACGCCTCAAATAGTTCACCTTACCCAAAAGACTTTGGATTTCTTTAACCGTCTTGGGTGGCCGACTGTCAAGAATGGCTTTAGCCTTATTGGCATCGATTTCAATTCCTCTCTCATGAACTAAAAATCCTAAAAAGCTCCCGGCTGATATTCCAAAAGCACACTTGGTTGGATTCATCTTCAACTTGTACTTCTTCATTCTTTCGAATGCCTCTTCAAGATTTCTCAAATGTTCGTCAAAACTGGAGGATTTAACAATAACATCATCAATATAAACTTCCATAGATTTGCCAATTAAATCATGAAAGATTGAATTCATGGCTCTTTGGTAAGTTGCCCCTGCATTCTTTAACCCGAATGGCATGACTGTCCATTCATAAATACCTAAAGCCCCTGGGCACCTGAATGCTGTCTTAGGAATGTCTTCTTCTACCAGAAATATTTGGTTATAACCTGCATAACCATCCATCAGACTAAGGACTTTATGCCCTGCTGCTGCATCTATCAACATATCGGCCATAGGCATCACATATTCGTCCTTAGGGGTAGCTAGATTCAAATCCCTGAAATCGATGCATATCCTTATCTTACCATTTTTCTTGACCACTGGCACAATGTTAGCCAGCCACTCCGCATAACGGCAAGGCTGAATGAAACCCACTTTGAGAAGTTTTTGGATTTCTTTCTTGATTTGAGGCATCAGATCCGGGCTCATTCGCCTTGGAGGTTGTTTGTAAGGTTTGCAACCTTCCTTGATAGGCAATCGATGCTCTATTAGACTTCTTGTCAAACCAGGCATCTCTGAATAATCCCATGCTAAACAATCAATGTTGTTTCTAATAACTTCGAGCATCATTGTTTGTTGCTCCTTAGACAAATAACCACTTAACCTGATCACTTTTGGAACCAATTCGGTTCCTAAATTAAACTCCAATAATGGGTCTTGTGATGAAGCTGTTGGTTCTGTTTTTTCTAATAAATTAGGCCAACGAAATTGTTCATCTTCTTGGAGGTGAACATCCAGAATCTCTTTACTATTTTCTGCTTTATGTAATAACTGCTTTAAATAGAACTTATTAATAAGAGAACTACATACTTCTAAACTTGTATCATCCATAACAAACAAATTATATGGGAATGGGTGTGGCTTTATCATGAGCCATACAATAAAGTTGTTCTTTTAATAGAACATCGAGTTCTGGCCAGTGACTTTATAACCCTTGTTTGGGTATTCCCTGGCCATATACAACTGAGACATCGGAGCCAAATGACTGGAATAAAACACTGGCCCAGAGTCATCCGGTCGAATGGTTGTTGGGGCCAGACCGGTCGAACAATAAAAGTTCACAGGTTGGTCACAAAGGTTACCGACTAAATAATCGAGTTCAAAAGAAATTTGAGGCATAGTTGGGCCAATGTTTAAGCTTGAGATAGAACTTTGGTTTAGAATGTATATTATATTCTCCCTCCGTCCCAAATACCGTGCAATATTTGTATTTGGTACGGAAATTTAAATGGAGAGTATTAAGTATGTTAATTTGAGATAATTTGGATATTAAGTGATGTGATTGGAGAGAGAAATGATTATTTGTTTTTTTATTTGAGTGATGTAATGAGATAAAGTGAAGTATATATTAATATATGTATATAAATATTATTAATTATTTCTAAATTTGAAAATCATGGGACAAATAAAAAAGGAAATATTGCAGGATGTTTGGGACGGAGGAGTATATATTAAAGATGGGCCTTGGGCCTGAGTGAAAGACTTGGAATTTAAATAAATCAATTTCCTGAAACATCTCACATCCCCATTTTTATCAATAAGTTGGGGTAAGGTTGAAGCCCCAAGCCCACATTTTTGTCCAACCCAGTGCAGGTTGAGAACCCACAAATGCAGTGGTTGACTTGAGTTTGAGGGATTGGACTCTAACGGTGTGTTTGTTTGGAAGATTGTATTTGATTTATACTATTCATTCAATTTTTTTTCTTCGAAAATATCAAATCAAACACTTATTTTTAATTTTTTATATTATATTAAAAATCAATTTTACATTCAAAATATCACATCGACACCTATTTATATCACATCATACAACTATTCAAATTTAAAATTTTTACTATTCAAATCCCAACTCAAAATCCAAACCCCCAAACAAATACACACCTTATTTTTATTTTATTTTTAGAATAAAGTACATTGTTACTCATGTCTTAGGGTGTGTTTGTTTGGAGGATTGGATTTAAATTCAACTATTCATCTAATTTTTTTTCCCCAAAAATATCAAATCAAACACCTATTTTTTTATTTTTTATATTATACTAAAAATCAATTTTACATTCAAAACATCACATCAACACCTATTTATATCACGTCATACAACTATTCAAATTCAAAATTTTTACTATTCAAATCTCAATCCAAAATCCAAACTCCCAAACAAACACACTTACTCTATTTTTGAGTTGTGTATATTTGTAATTTTGTTGGTTTTTTGTGTTGTTTACTTTTATTTTTTTTTAAGTAATATATAATTTGTTATTTAGAAAATAATGTGTATTTTTATTTTTTGAAATTTAACTTATAATTATATTTTTTTTAAAAAAAAAAAGGTGATATGTAGTTATATATTTTTTAAAAAATAATGTATAATTTTATTCTTAAAAAATAGATATATAAAGTAATAAAAAGTTATAATTTTGTGTAATTTATAAATAGAAGAAAATTGTATAAAAAAATATATATTTAGGGAATATACTTCCTCAACTTTTTTGTTAGAGACACGGCATTTTAGGTAGTGTAAATTAGTAAATTATTAATAATAAGTTATGATAATATTTTATTATTTTTTAGATGAATAGTGTTGTTAGTATTTTAAATATTTTTAGAATTATATTTCAATAAAATATATGCAATATAGATATATTTTGTAGATAATAAAATTTTATATAATACAAATAAATACAAAAATATATTTATTTATTTTTCATTACCATAAATTAGTTTTATAAAAAGCGATGAGTTTCAAAGGTAGAAAAAAATATTTGTTAATAGATAGATATATAAACAAAGGAGTTTTGAGTAAGTTCTACACGTAAGACCTTACAAGTTTAATTAGATTGATTTATATTTATTAAATGTGTTTAAGATGAATAAATTTTTTAAAAAAAATGAAAATTGAGTCATATTTTGTAGAACGTACCAAAAAGGAAAATGAGTCTGGTGGGACGGATTTAGTACTTTTCAAAATAAAAATTGAAATTTATGATTAAAGTAAAATTATACTAGATCAACAATATTTTTACTACGGTTGTTTTATTTTGGAGTATTGGGTTGGAAATGACCTTATTATCAAAATGCAAAACAAAAAATAAAAATATTCAACATCCCCCGATCAACATTCCCCCCCTGACAAAATATACTCTCCGTCTTATTGAAAGGTTGTTATTTTTCATTTTCGTCCCTTCCAAAACAATATTACAATTTTCTAATTTAGTAATTGTACTACTTACCTAACATAATAAATATCCTTCCAACTTACAATATATTACACAAATGTCATTACTTTTGTATTATACTATACTAATAGGACTATTTTTGTCTTTTTTACTACAATTGAATATACGACTAATATTAAAAAATTTACGTGCAAAAAACAAACGTCACTCTTTCGTCGGGACGGAGGGAGTATATATTTAAAACCTCGTGTAAATCTTGAATTTGTTCATGAATGTATTTTTATACAAGATACGAAAAATTATATCAATAATATAAAAATAATATTTTATATTAAAATATTAATTTTTTTCAGTGAATTAATTATATATATTATATATTTTTTATTATATTTATAGGAAATCATGCCACAAAAAAAGTAAATTGGGCAAATAAACCCCTTATTTATAGATTAAAAAGATTTTCCAAAGTAAAATAATCACCCACATAATATATTTATTTTTAAAAAATTGATTTTGTAATATATATTAATATTAAAAATATAAATGAATTAATTTGAATTGTGTATACTAATAACAATATCATTAGTATTTACTCTCTCGTCCCGTGAAAAAGTTGTCAATCCCAAAACAATTTAATAATTGTACTTATCTACCTAACATAATAAATATCATTTTAATTTACACTATATTACACAAATATCATTACTTTTATATTACACAATACTAATAATGATATTTTCATCTTTTTCATTATAACTCATTATAATACTAATATTAAAAAATCTACGTGCAAAAAGTAAATGATAACCTTGCACTTGGACGAAGAGAATATGCTTATGACTAATATTAAAAAATCTCCGTGCAAAAAGGAAATGACAACCTTGCACTTGGACGAAGAGAATATACTTATGACTACTATTTACAAAAATATATATATTATATGCTTCCTTCATCACACTCTAATGTACTTTTTGTATTATTACCTCTACTAAAATAGTAAATAAATATTTTTTAAATACTAGAGACGAAAATAATAAAAAATAATATTTTAAATTGAGACGGAAAAAGTACTATATGTATAGTGCACAAAATTATTTATCCCTTCAAGGTGTATGGCGAGTAGGTATGTCAATGGGGCGGGTTCGGGACGAGTTCTGCAGGCCCCGAGACCCGCCCCGCTAGAAAATATTAGGCTCCGAGACCCGACCCGCCCCGCCCCGCTTCCACCAGGCCCTAGGACCCGCCCCGCCGGGGCCAACCCGACAAACCCGTTTTTTTTAAAAATATATAATAATAAATATTTTTTTAACAATTGAATACTAAAACAAATAGCATTAAAAGCACAAAAAAAAATCTAAAAAAATCAAATATTGATCCATAAAAATAAGATAAATAAATAAATAATATATTTTTATTATATAAATGTACATATATATAAGTTATAATAATTTTAAAAAATATCCGGGTTCGGGTCCGGATTGGGACGGATTTTTAGTAAAACCTGTGACCCGTCCCGAACCTGGCCGAGTTTAAAATTTTAAATCCACAACCCGTCCCGAAATATATTATTTAGACTCGAACTCGCCCCATTAGGAGCGGGTCCGGGGCTAACCGGCCATTTGACATCCCTAATAGTGAGAGCTGCAAAATTATAGTATGAAACAATCTAGGGTGTGTTGATTTGTATTTCGAACACAAATCAATATTACTATTTTAACCTACATGTTACCGACAAAAATATGCTACTATTATTTTTTTCTTACAAAATACCGCATAAACAAAAGATCAAATGGAAACCCCTTAATCAAAACCAACAAATATACTGGTGAAAAAAGAAACAAAAAAGAATGTATAAAGAAGCAATGCAAACTGGAATAGGTAATCCACAGAAAGAAACAAGATTTCAGACAACATTAACCAAAATATAAATCTCATCAATCAATCATAACTTAAATGTCCTGATTCTTTGTTTGTCCCATGAATTTTAAAGATGAATGGAAAGTTCTAACCTCACTTGGCCATCATGACCTTCACAAACTCCTCATAGTTGATCTGCCCATCACCGTCGACATCAGCCTCACGAATCATCTCATCGACCTCCTCATCAGTGAGCTTCTCCCCTAGATTTGTCATGACATGGCGCAGTTCAGCTGCAGATATGAAACCATTTTGGTCCTTGTCGAAAACACGGAAAGCTTCCTTCAGCTCCTCTTCAGAATCGGTGTCCTTCATCTTCCTGGCCATCAAGTTTAGAAACTCAGGGAAATCGATTGTACCGTTGCCATCTGCATCAACCTCATTGATCATATCCTGAAGCTCCGCCTCTGTCGGGTTCTGCCCCAGAGAGCGCATCACAGTGCCAAGCTCCTTGGTAGTGATGCAACCTATCAAGAACGAACCAAGTATTACACTAAACAAGAACACTTTCAACTATTAAGTGGCGTACAAGTGCAAACATATAGATAAATATAGTCGCTAATAGTAACAACATTTGAATTAAAATGCATTGCAGGAACTCCCTAAACTGTTTTGTAAACATAAACAAGATTCAATTAGAACCGAAATGGAGAAGCTTCCAAGTATCTCAACACGAAGGCTCTATTCTCTTTGAATATATTTTTGTAGTTTCTTTACTATTTCTAATTTTGCATACAGAACATCATATCCAACACCAACGATTTCATCAAAAAGCAAACAAATCCCAAGTATCTCAAACACCAAGGCTCTACAAGCATTCTAATTTTGCATAGAAAATATCACATCCAGCAGCAACAATTTCATCACAGAGCGAACCCAAAAATACGAACAATAAATCCCATTAGAATTGAAGTTGAACCTCCAGCAAATAAACAATAATAAATACCTATGATTCCTAGAAAACCTTCAACACATCTGACACCTTTCTTTCACTCAAACCTATTGCTAGCTAACTAGAGATGCAACAAATCATTCATTATACGAGAAACCATCAAGTAATTAAGATCTATACAAATTCCCAGTTCAATAAAAAAGAGCATAATCCTGTTAGAATTTACATCTCACACTTTTCTAATCCAGAAAATTATACCATAAACTATATATAGAAGAACTTAGGCGCAGGCACCTCGCGAGCTTCTCGATCTGGTTTCTCAGCCTTTCCAGAGTCGAATCACAAAGGCTCGTCTAAATCAATAGACTTTGAAAAACACAACACAACACGCACCACAACAAAACACAGGCAACTCGAACTGATGATCCGTGGCTCGCATTTGCGACGCACATCAATCAATCGATCGAGTGATCGATCTACATCTCGTCCGCAAATTAAAGAAATCAGCTCCAAGTTATCGGAAGGAAATTAAAGCTACGAACATACGACGTTATATAAATTACCCGATCTCGAGAGAAGATGAAAATACAAAACCAGATCGAAAATCGCGTAGCGTATAAAAAGATTAAAAAAATGAATTACAAGCGTAGGGAACTGACTAACCATCGCCATCCTTGTCGAATAGAGAGAAGGCCTCCTTGAATTCGGCGATCTGATCGTCCGTGAGCTGATCCGCCATTTCTGCTTCCTTGAATCGATGCCTTCCTTTCTGCAAACTTATAACCCTAACGAAGTAATCGTCTCTCGTTAAGGCTTAAGCTGTTCTCTGACACAATATAAATATTCATAATTTAAATTATTCAAAATCAGCGAATAAAATAAAATGTAAGAGTATAAAATTATTTATGAAATACTAGTATTTATTTCTACATTTATTAGGTTGAAACATTTTCTTTTATATTTTTATTTGTTCATTATATTTATAGTTCTGTCTACTTGTGAAATTTCACTTCTGATTTTATTATTTCAATTTTTTTTTCCTTCAAACGTATTAAATGGAAAAAATTAATTTTGGTCTCAATATAATCAAAATTAATCAATTTTGATCCCAATATAAAAAATTCATCAATTTTGGTCCTAATATAACCAAAATTTATCAATTTTGGTCCCAATATAAAAAACTCATCAATTTTGGTTTCAATATAAACATTTCAATCAATTTTGGTCCTATTATAAACAATTTTTATCAATTTTGGTCCCACCGTTAAAAAACTAACGGAAATTGCTGACGTGGACATGACGGAGGTGACATGGCAGTTGACCTGGAAAGTACACGGCCATGTACAATTATACACGGCCATGTTGTTACATGGCCATGTATATTTCAGTGTATAATTATGCATGGCCATGTTGTTACACGGCTATGTACATTTATACACGGACATGTTGTTACAGGGCCATGTATATTTCAGTGTATAATTATACATGGTCATGTTGTTACACGGCCATGTACAATTATACACGGTCATGTTGTTACATGACCATGTATATTTCAGTGTATAATTATACATGACCATGTTGTTACACGGCCATGTATAATTCTACACGGCCGTGTATCTTTCTATTTCGGTCTAAAATTTTAATATTTTGTTATATTTTTAATTTTTTTTTTTAATTTAGAATAGTTGATATAGTTAAAATGGAAAAAAAAATAATAATAATCATAATATAATTAAAATATATCAATTTTAGTTCAAATATAAGTATTTATCGAGTATGTTCTTTTGGAAGATTTTGTCTAAAATTCTACTATTTAGCCAAAAAAATTTCTCTTACAAACATCCAATTAATGTATTGAAATTCATTTTATTGAATGAATTGAATGAGCTACAACAACCAATTTATAGGCAAAGAAAGGCAAAGGAAGGGTGATGTTGACACTAGGTCGACGATGATATGCATCCAACTAACACATACGTCTTCACTATGTGTAACACTCCCCCTTGGATGCATTTATATAAAGAATGTGTCTCATTAAAACCTTACTATGAAAAAACCCAATGGGAAAAAAAATCATGGTGAAAGAAAAAGAGTACATCATTCTTGTATTAATGCGCTCCTCCTATTTTGGACTTTATTTGATGTCTTTCATCCGACACATTCCAATTCCTTGTACTAGTTTGTTGAATGTTGCAGTCGGTAGCGTCTTCGTAAATAAATCTGCAAAATTTTCAGACGATCGAATTTGTTACACATTTAATTTCACCACTTTTCTGAAAATCGTGAGTGAAAAAGAACTTCGGAGATATGTGCTTTGTCCGATCGCCTTTAATATATCATCCTTTTAATTGAGCTATACAAGCTGCATTATCTTCAAATAATATTGTAGGAGGTAATACATCATCTGAAATCAAGTCACAATTTTTCTGAATATGGTACGTCATAGACCTCAACCAAACACATTCACGACTGCCTTCGTGAATTGCTAAAACCTCAGCATGGTTTGAAGAAGTAGTTGTTATTGTCTGTTTAGCAGATCTCCAAGGGATTGCGGTTCCACTACAAGTAAATAAATAGCTATTTTGAGATTTTGCTTTGTGTGGATTAGACATATAACCAGCGTCAGCATAACCAATTAATTCATTTCGAGATTCACTCGAATAAAATAAACCGAGGTTATGAGTCCCCTGAAGATAATGAAAAATGTGTTTGATACCATTCCAATGGCGCTTTGTGGGGGATGCGCTAAACCTGGCCAGTAGATTTACTGAAAAAAGATATATCTGGCATGGTACAATTTGCAAGGTACATTAATGCGCCAATAGCGCTGATATATGGAACCTCGGGGCCAAGTATTTCTTCATTTTCTTCTCTTGGCCTAAATGGATCTTTACTGGGATCAAGGAATCTGACCACCATTGGTGTACTCAGAGAATAAGATTTATCCATATAAAATTGCTTTAATACCTTTTGGGTATATGTGGATTGATGAATAAATATCCTATTATTAACATGATCCACTTGTAATCCCAGATAATATTTTGTCTTTCTAAAATCTTTGATCTCAAATTCTTTCTTTAGATATTCAACTGTAATTTGGATCTCTTCAGGAGTTCCAATTAAATTGAGATCATCAACATATATAGCAATAATGACAAAATTTGATCCATTTTTCTTTATAAAGACGCATGGACATATTGGATCATTAGTATAACCTTCTTTTATAAACATTCGCTCAAACGGTTATACTACATTCGCCCTGATTGTTTAAGTCCATACAATGACTTTTTCAATTTGATGGAATATGATTCTCTTGGGTTTAATTTGTATGCTTCAGGCATATTGAATCACTCAGGAACCTTCATATAGATATCAGTATCCAATGAGCCATACAGATATGCAGTAACTACGTCTAAAAGACGCATATCGAGCTTTTCTCGCATTGCTAGGCTCACAAGGTATCTAAATGTTATTCCATCGACAACTGGAGAGTATGTTTCATCAAAATCTACTCCAGATCTTTGTGAGAATCCTTGAGCTACAAGACGGACTTTATATGTCACAATTTCATTATGCTAATTTCTTTTTCGTACAAACACCCATTTGTATCCAACTGGTTTTATACCATCCGGTGTTTGGACAATTGGTCCGAAGACCTCTCTTTTGTTTAATGAGTCAAGCTCTGATTGGATCACATTTTTTCATTTTGGCCAGTCATTTCTTTGCCGACATTCATGAACCGATTTTGGTTTTGGATCCTCGTTTTCTTCCATTATATCAAGTGCTAAACTGTATGCGAAGGCATTTTCAATAATTGCCTCTTTGTGGTTCCAATATTTTCTTGAAGTAACATAGTTAATTGAGTTTTCAATAGTCTCATCATGTTCTTCAAGATCGTGCTCTTCTGGAGCAATTATTTCAGGGTTGACTTCCTCGTTAGATTAAGGTTTATCAATGTCATTCTTGATATTTTCATGATTATCATCATTAATTCCTCTTTTTTTTTGAGGATGTTTGTCTTTGGAACCGAGTGGTCTACCATACTTTAAGCATGTCACTGATTCGTTAGCACTTGTAATTTGTCATCAAGGACAATTATTTTATCCGGAGCATTAGCAGCTTGGATATATGATCGAGTGACTTTGCTCGAGTCATTGAATGGATCCGGTAACTGATTTGTAATATTTTGCAAATGTATAATGCGTTGAACTTCTAGTTCACACTGCTTTGTACGAGGATCACAAAACTTCAATGGGATTTTCCAATTAATATCTCTTTTCGGTTCATCTCTGCCTCCCCCTAATGCCGGAAAATATGATTCATCAATATGCAAATCTTGCAGTGAATAAATCACCCGTCATAGATTCAAGATATTTTATAATTGACCGCGATTCATATCCGACATAAATTCTCAATCTACGTTGAAAACCCATTTTTGTACGTTTGAGGGGTGGAATAGGAACATAAACAGCACACCAAAAAATACGTAGATGAGATATATTTTGTAATGCCCCGATTTTGAAGTGTTTAAAATAATATTATTATAGCAAATAAATATTTTTATAATATTTTGGGATCAAGAAATTAATATTCTGGAATAAATTTTATTCCTATTTTGTATATTAATTATAATTATAGAGACAGTTAAACGGATAAATATCGATAAGAATAAATATAAAAATATAATAATAATAATAATAATAAGGATGAATGATGAAAATAACAAGGGGGAAGATAAAAGAAATAACAATATAAGAACTCCGCGGGCAATAACAAGATTCATGTGTAAGGCAATGATGAGAATTCGATTGAAAGATAATGAGAAATACAAATTGTTTGAGTTTATTTCTCAACACACTCATCAGTTCACTATTCCTCAAAAGTCTCATTTTTCCCGTCGCGTAAAAGGATATATAAGGTCCATGCTGCGCAGATTGATATAGCCGAACACGTAGGAATTGCTCCAAAAGTCTCATATGTTTAATAGTTAAGAAAGTCGGAAGTCGGGATAGCTTGTGATTTACAAGGCAAGACATTAAAAATTACTTGCGATCGAAGAGGACAAAATACATGGAGATGAGAGATATTGGAGGGGTGTTAGAATATTTGCAAGGGATGCAAAGTAGAGACTCAAATATCTCGTATTCTATTCAAGTGGATGAAGATGGTATGATTACAAACATATTTTGGGCTGATGGGAGAATCCGAGCAGATTATATTAATTTTGGAGAAGTAGTTTCTTTCGACACTAAGTATAGAAAGATTAAGGAAAATCGTCCGTTGGCCTTGTTTGTTGGTGTTAATAACCACAAACAATTAATGGTTTTTTGTGCAACACTTTTATACGACGAGACTATTCCCTCATTTTAGTGGTTGTTTGACACATTCGCCAGAACTATGTACGAAAGAAAACCGACTACCATTTTGATAGATCAAGATCAAGCAATGGCAAATGCATTGGCTTCGAGGTGGCATGAGACTCATCACAAGTTTTTTATTAGGCATAAATAGTTTAATAAACTTAAAGTTTTACTTTTGTAACATATAGATACTTTTTCGTAGAATAATTCCGTAATTTGTTTTGTTTTGTAGGTTATGTATTTGACATATTTATCAAAATGCTGCCATACATTTGAGTGGTATCTTCGTTGAGCATAAAAACTTTGTGCATGGATTTGGGAGATGTATTTATGATTTTGATGAATAGGATGAGTTTTTGCATGAATGGAATAAAATGTTGGTGCAGTATAATTTGGTGGAAAATGCATGGTTGAGAAAGTTATTTAAAGTGAAAGAAAAATGGGTTGTGGTATATGGTCTTCAATTCTTTTGTGTTGATATTATGAAGACACATCGCAGTGAAATTATCAATAGTGTCCTTAAGAGATATGTTAGTTCGAAGAACAATTTGCGTCTATTTTTTAAGAAGTTTGAAAATCTGATCGAATTTCGTCAATATGCACAGTTGCAGACCGATTTTAAAGCAAGTACCAGTGCACCTATTCTCTCAATGCCAATTCAGCTCCTAAGACATGCCGCGAGTGTGTATACCCCAGAAGTATTTAAAATTTTCCAGAAGGAATTGGGGAAAGTGTATGATTGTGTAAGTATTGTTACTATAAAACATGAAAGCATTACAGAATATCAGGTTTAGCTATCTTGAGAGTTCGAGGTACCATTTTGTCAAATACGATTCATCGGATGGGACAGTTGCATGCAGCTGCAAGAAATTTGATTTTTTTTGGGATATTATGTTCACATAGACTAAAAGTTCTCACCAAAAATGAAGTTTTTAAGATCCTTGGTCAATATATTAAAGAGGTGGACAAAAGATGCAAGAGTAGGTGTTTCGCATAATGGAATGCATGACGATGACCATGTTACGGATGACCGAAAAAATGAGTTAACCTTGCGCTATAAGGATTTGAGTCTATTATGCAATAAACTGACATCAATAGCTTTAGAAAGCAAGGAATCATATGAGTTTGCCAGAGATACAGTGTTGAGGACGGCTGAAAAAGTGAGTAAATAGCTATATCGCCGAAAAGAGCATTCATATCATCTATGAAAGAGGTTGATAATGCCGGTATGAATAAAGAAGAAAACACTTATGTGAAAGGTATAAAGAACAAGGCAAAGATACGTTTGGGTAAAAGGCGAAAACACGATAATGAAGAAAAAACAATCCGAAGTTCGAGGACATGAATGTTTAGGGTGTGTTTGTTTGAGGGTTTGGATTTTGGATTTGGATTTTTGAAGATTTGTAAGTATGGATTTTTAAGTTGTGTTTGTTTGAAGGTTTGAATTTTGTAATGATTATGTTGAAAAAATTATTATTATATTAGAAAAGGTGATGTATTGATGTGATAGTTTGAAGTGAATGATATTTAAATATTGTTAAAATAAGTAAAAGTGAAAAAGTAAAGTGATGTTGAAATTGATATATTTAAAATAACTTTTTTTGGAGATATTATTATTATTTTTATATTTATTTTAAGGGTTTGTTTGTTTGAAGGTTTTGATATTGAATTGATATTTGAACGATGAAGGATAGTGATTTCAATTGCTGTGTGATGCGATAAAACAATATGATTTATGTGATATTTTAAACGTAAATTTTTTTTTGCAATGTAACATCAGAAAGATCAAGTACGTGTTTGTAATGGTACTTTTGGACGGAAAATTTTTGATACACAGTGCATTTTTCTATGGTTTGGGAATGTGGATATTCTGCTATGAAATGATTTACCACTACGTTATGGTTAAACCCTTTGAAGTTGAGTCCACATTGAACCTCAACAACGAGATACGATGCGATTATCACGTTTTAGCAAGAACAAAACAATATCTGGTTAACATACGTAACGCAACCATCGGCCATTGTTTTTATGTTTATGTTCTTGATTCGTCACGATACGTCAACAACCAATTAGTAGTGGAGTCGAGATTAAACATGTACGCCGATGTAGGATGCAACGTCTACGGATCAAGAAAATATATGAAAGCGTTACCGTACGCCTGGTACAATTTTGAGCGTCGTACAAATCGTACCTAAATAAGTAATAGATGGTTCCAGACATTGCCGACCATTACCAGCAATGTGTTATGTCCGGTGTTCAGTAGTACACACAAATTACTAGGAATACCTGAAACGTAAGTGCATTACGACATCATCCTTACTCCGATGGTGAAGTACGGTGAAGTCGCATCTCTGCCATGAACGATCGTAGCTCCGTCCACATTCCATCGACCTTCATCTCTATTTTGTCGAAGCGTTCATTACACAAGGTATGCAGATCGAAGTGGCTCGAGCCTGGCTGCGGCGGCCCATGTTCAGTGTGGGCTGGAGGATCGCCCCGGCGGTGGCGTTGCAAAATTCCCATGCTGAAAAGAGTCTCCATCCCACATGGAACCATTTGAGCATCTGGAACTCCGTCCGGAAGTTCCGCCACCCCGAGCCCCTTCGCCAGTCTTGTCACGTACGGGCCAACCGGAATGCTGCGTACCCTTGTGTCGGTGGCAGCAGTTATACAAAGTTTGGCTACCCAATAGCCCAGATGGAGTGGGACGCCTTCGTTCATGCTCCATAGGAACTCCAAATCTACCTTGCTTACTGCCGCAGTTGCATCTTTTCGGCCTGAAAGTGTATGAGCAAGTATGTTGTGGACGTACCTTAAAATAGGCGAGTTCAGTGTCGATGCCTTAGATGCTCCCGGATTGAAGTTCCGACTGCTGCTTATCCTAGGCCAATATACTGACCAAGACAGAGGCATCGTATGGGCCATGTTCTTGTACTCGCGTGTCTCCGTGAATTCCCGGTCGTATAGTCCCAGTGCAACGGAGAAGTCCGTGATGGATAGTGAGTAGCTACGGCCTCCCAGACGAAACTGCAGCGCATTGGGTTTATCGTAAAGATACAAGTTCGGTCTGTCATGCTTTAGTGTGCAGAGAAACTCTAACGTCAATTCTTTGTACGCAGGCTCATTGATCTAAAAAAACCTCCTCCACGCCCCACACGAAAGTAGTCTCTCCATTTCCAATTCTGCACCCATAGCTTCAACGGCTTGATCATCGATTGTGCGTCCGTTAGCATCGGTAACATGCTCATTCTCGCGTATTTCGCCTCCGTATCTGGATCAGTGCTGCGTAACTGATTGAAAGGAATCACACCATCATCGCATTCTACTTCCGTCGCATTGGCACTTTTTTCTCCGCGAAGACGTTTTCCGGTCATCGATTTCCTCATTCTCGACCCCATACCACCTGCAAGAATGTAGCCAAGTAAGAGTTACCAGCAATTATAAAAACCGTGGTGTTGGGTGATCATATGTCAATGCGTTATGAATGTTATGAATGTGCACTGAATGGTTGAGACAATACACGGGACAACATTTCCAGAAAAGAACTACGCAGCAAATAGGAAGACCGACAGCACAGGCTGTGCACACGAAGTGAGGCGTTTGATGGTGTCCTCCTGTCAACAGAAAATAGGCAGACCGACAGCACAGGGTGTGCAGTCCGTCACGTAATTTGCTGGCATGCATGTGGGTGGAAATCTCAGCGGGTCGCGCACATGTGCTGTTACAGGGGTAAATTTTGGTCCATTGTAGTGAAATGTTGTTTCCTTGCTGATAATCGAAAATAAGGACATAAATAAAGTGGTTCACAGGTACGTTAGCGTTAACCTTACAACACCAGTGGTTGGCATTCAAGAGAAAAATATTAGCATTAGACAATAGAACGGACAACGGCGGACGCGTGCGGCCATTACACATCCTCGTATCTGTTAATCCAAAACCATTCCGCAATCATATCACGGAATTCATTTTGATCTTCCCGGTCCTGACGCCCCGGGTTTGGTGTCTGACGATTGTGTACCACCGGTACAGGGAATGGGTCATCTTCGGCCGGGTCGTGGCCCTCCGCAGCGTGGTCCAACACATCCTCACCGTGGAGTAACATAAAGTTATGCACCACGGCACACGCCATTACAAAGTTGACTTGGTGATCAAACTTGTAGTTTGGCATTGGTCTGTGCAGAATGGCGAACCGGCGCTTAAGGCAACCAAACGCTCGTTCAATTACATTTCGGCATTGCGCGTGTCGGTAATTGAAGTATTCCTCCTTGCCTCGGGGACGTGGGTTATTTCCCTGAAAATCCGAAAGGTGATAGCGATACGTGCGATAAGGTGTAAGGCACTGAGGAGCGTTCATGTAACCAGAATCCCCGACGTAGTATTTTCCTATTTTTCAAAGAGAGAATGTTAGTTGATCATAATCACATCGGTGGAAAGTTGGGGCCGAAGTTTAAGAGCCCCTACCATCAGGTGGGAAAGGGAAGTCTCCTTGCTCTTGGATAGCAACCCTTAACACACGGGCGTCGTGTGCACTCCCTTCCAACCCAGCTAACACGTATGTGAACTTCATGTCAAAGTCACAGACGGCAAGACAATTTTGCATCGTGTCACCCCTTCTACCGCGGAACATTCGTTGATCCCTGGCGGGCAGGCAAGCGTGAACCAATGTTCCGTCAATGGCCCCCACACAGTTCTAGTGAATAAAGACGTCACCATATTATGGGAACTCCGCACGGATAATGGATGAATGCAATTTAAGGCAATTACCTTGAAGTACGGCCAGAAAATTGGGGAGTCACGTATCCTCGTGGCCGGGTTGGACATGTCACCTGGGCGGATGACGTGCGGTGCCAGGCGAACAAGCGCTTTGGCCACCTCGTTAACGTGGTAGCACACGGTCGATGTCGAGTGCTGGAAACGCTCCGCAGTTGAACGTTGCCTGTTCGAATGAGCCACTGTGTGCAAAAATATTGCTACGCGCTCATGAACTTTTATCCGTTGCCTATGGTGGCAATCCAATAGGCCTTTTTCGACCAAGGTGGCGCAAAGATCATGAAATGTATCAGATGATACCCGCAATAAATTTTTAATCCTAGCTGGGTGACCGTGCATCAGCTCGTGGGTGAATTCCTCTCCCCCGAGTGCGAAGTCGTAGCACCGACGCATCGGACTACGTGAGGCTAATGCCACGGCGGCAGTAGTTGCCATAGCCATCAACAAAGTGTCTTTCCTGTCACTCTCATTCTCATTTTCTTCTGTGAACCGACGAGCCAGACGAAGAAGATTACGTTGTCGGTTAGTGCCCTCCATGTACTTCCTGCGTTCGACGCAAATTAAATTAAAGCGACATTGCAAGGTGAGATGATGACGAAACAATCAGTCTTCCGGAAACACGCCATTAAAATTAACATGTACGAAACCGAATTCTACGTTACAGGTCGACTCAGTCGACAAGTAGTGCGAACAATGTCACGACACCAAGCAGACGATCCTAAGGTGAGAAATGGAAACTTCACCGAAAATAAAGGATCATAAGTACTACTACTTAAGGGAAGAGACACAGGGATGAGACGTAGACACTTCAACACATCACAAAGGTAGTCCAAAGTAATACGACAAATCTCTACTACATAATATGGTCGCCGTTAGCCTCTCCTTATCAATCCACATCAACGAAGGCATCGATCCACTTAATCCGAGCCTCTGCGTCCAAGGACAACCAGTAGTCCCGGACGTGTGGAAGGAGAAACATGTCGTTTGCCCTCCTCCTAACATGGGGCTCCAATCCGGGCACAGCAAGGAGGGCCGCGCTAACCTCCCCAACAAGCTCCATATTCCTAGCTTTCTCCGCTTCCCTTTCGGCGTTGTTGCGCCCAAGGATATCGCTCAATTCCTCTCGAACCACAGCACACACCTCCTCTGCGTGCCCCGATGCTCTCCTCCGTCGAACCCTCCTAACACTTGGCCCGGCCTCAGAGGGCCTTGTCTGACCCGTCCCGGTATTCGTTCCGCCCGTCCCTTCGACCCCTGTTTCTGTGCCTGTGGCTCCGTCCTCTGTATTGGGATCAGCACTTGCTCTGCCACCTGGTCCGTTGAATGCACTATCCCAACCAGAAGATAAAGGTCTGCGTGCCCCCTCCCCGGTTGGACCGAACATATCGTGACAATAGTCCAAGTGGGCGAACGGTTTAGTTAAGAGATGTGCAAAGTCTTTATGGGCCTAAGATATGTTAAACCTGGTCAACAACAAATCGTAATCTATATGGATAACGGTATAAGAGGTCACCAAAACATCTAAATGATGTACCACAGCCCAATCCGCTTTTCGCTCCTCGTCTGCTACTATCAAACGTGACTCCGGATCCCATCCGAGTCCCGTTGTATTAACCACCAACGATTGAAGTTCCAAATACCCTTTCTTCGTACGCTTTAGCTTTGTTTGAAGCTGTTCTAGCCTGTAATGCGCATTCATCTCCGCATTAAACTTCGCGGTTATATCTTCCCACACCGGTTTTGTGAAGCTCGTTCCTTGATACTCCTCCAGTTGCCATTGCAACCACACTAGGTGGAGGAAACACTCCTCTTGTGCCAACGTCCAATTAGCCTGCAGTGCAGGAGGATCCTCCGTTGCGCGTCTTCCGCGTGCCATTGCCTACGCACAAGATCGGATTTACCAATAATACTTCTATGCCAGCTAGATCGCAGGAACTATGGAAAGTACTCTTTTTCATGTAACTAAAAACCATGCGCACTAACCTTGCATTTTACCCCCCGTTTGTGGGGTTGGTCGCAGCTCCCGGTTGAACTTTGCGCATCAGGAACGTCACCCTCCAGTTTGTCACTGTATAAGCGTTATAGGGTGTGGACAGTCTTTAGTGTAGACAAGTGAATGTTCTAATGGTAGTCGGGTATGCCTTGACGGATTACAGGCAATAACACTTCAATGCATATATTATTTTAGTAATCGACCAACCACGTTACTTTTTGGCTTGTAGGTAACACAACAAGTTCATCAACAAGAATCTATCGCAACTATTGAGTACCTAAGTAGTAAAACAAGGCATACTGCGTAATGTAATGTTTACTAGGCACATTTCCGATTAAAATAGACTTTCCTCAAAACTAAGTCTGGGGATTAGGACGTAAACTAACAAAGGACAGATACAATCTCCCAACCCATTAGGCAATACAAATATGTTGTAGGACGTAAATGGAACTTCTAATCGTACAACTCATTGCTTAAGGAGTAGAAACTCGCTTCGCTATGTGTGACTGAGATGAAATTAAAGCCACTTGGACCACATTATTTCTTCCTTCCACAACTTGGCCAAACTTGAAATGTAGCATACATTGGCCCCCTCTAAAACGGAAACGGCCAACTATTCCGGCGGGTATTATTGTTAAGCACATACCCCCATCCCCCAAAGACAGTGGTCCTAATATTGGTAAAAGTAGGCACCGTTCATTAGATAATAACATCGAAGAAACCTCATCCCATTCCTTTCGGACAAACTTCCTTATTTCCGGCAAAGTAAAGCGAGGGACACAATATTGGCGAGTTATGACCTACTATCGATGGAGGCCGTGTAAGACCTGAACAAGTCGACACTCCCATCCCCCAAACACAGTGGTCCTAATATTGGTAAAAGTAGACACCGTTCATTACATAATAACATCGAAGAAACCTCATCCCATTCCTTTCGGACAAACATCCTTATTTCCAGCAAAGTAAAACGAGGGACATAACATTGACGAGTTATGACCTAGTTTCGATTGAGTTAGTGTAAGACCTGAACAAATCGACACTCCCCCCACCCCCCGCGCGTAGCTTGTAAGTGCAGTATTTACGAGCTTTCCACTTTAATAAAGAACAGGGGAATCGTCTCAGTTAGCGAAGAACGCAATCATTTTGACCGGTTAACAAAGACCACTGGAACTACATGTAGTGCCAGAACGACTCTCGCCGGAAAATCGGCTCCGGAAGGTACACAAGGAACCCCAAAATTGAACAGAAATCACGAAAATCAAACAAACTTCACGCAATATTGATGAAATTCATCTACATTCGAACTAATTTCAAGCGATTTATGGAAAAAATTGCAGAGTAGAACCGAAATCACGCAAAATTGGGGAGACAGTGTCTAGATATACTCACCTCTGGGTCGTCTGGCTGTTTCCGTCGCACCTTGATCTACCGAAGACCTATTCTTCCCCACCGAGACGCCGGTGTTGAGGACACCACCGATTCGAAATCGAAATCCAACTCGTAATAAGAATGGTGATTACTTATTGCCTCACCTACCGTCCAGTCCGTCAATCAAATCAAAGGAGAGGTGAGTACACAGCCGATTCTGCCGACAAATTCTGCTTACAGGAACGTGCGATAAGAAGCCTACGGTCTACGAACGTGGGTAGGTTATAGGGCCAGGATTTGTAATTCGAATTCTGTACAGTAATTTAACAGTGAAATCTTATAAGAACCCGTCAAACGAACACAGCCTTAACGGCAACCCAAGTGTGGACTATTTACTATAATGTAAAAGTCTTTATTTATTCAAAAAAATTATGATAAATTTATTTGCTTTGCAGCCAAGCATTAATGAGGCATATCTACCTGGTAGCGTTCCATTGCAGCCTTATCAGATCCCTTCATAGCAGGTTCAATTTTATTTCAAAAATTTTACAAAAAATTTATTTGCTCTTTCGTCGTTTGGAAAAAAAAATTCATATTTGATTTGTAATAATTTTGATATAATTTTTTTCAACATTCTTAGATCACAGTAGTTAATTTAATACCAAGCATACCATCTCTTTATCACAGTCAGCCGTCTTATTCAATAAAATTCACCGAGTTGTTTGAGGTATCTTTTTATGATGATATGTGTTTCCATTAAAATTAATTAATTTACTACATTTTTTATTTAACCGTTTTATCGTGCATTGATGTAGGTTCAGTCATCGCATATCGGTGGGGAAAATAGTAATTATCATCATATGTAGCAGTTGAGTTCGGATATCGAATTATATGGTGCTTCGAACTGAGAGTAAGAGATCATATTTTACTTGTCCCATCTTTAATGCTAAGGGATGTATGTAAACATAATAGATGACATTTAATATTTAACTTCGGCATGTTCACCACTAGCTTATTTTGAAGAAATCTTGTTTTACAAATATGTATCTACTTCTATTAGATTTATAATTTCCATTAACTTTAAAACTTGCAAAAATATTTTATTTATTATTTAGCCTTCTTGTTATGAATTACTATTCAATATTATTAAACTATATATATAAAAGTGGGTGGAGAGATGTAGTTCTATATATATATATGGTATAGGTACAGTGAAGCATAAGGGTGAAATGATCAAACTGCCAACTACTTAAAAAAACAAAGTTTTGTTCATTGAGACAGGATGTAGAGAGAGAAGAATATATATTGTGTCATGACCTGATTTGTAAAGTAGTGTTGGTTTTCTTAAGCTTCAGTATATAGCTTTTGCTCAAATTCAATTATTCACATATAATTGTTGGCAACTGCAACTAATACATATCACATATCAAACAAAATGAGAAATGATTGATTGATTGCAAGTAGGGTTTCATAACAATAAAGAGAACTTAAATTTTATTATTGGGTGAGGAATGGATGAATGATACATATCATAATAATAATAATAATAATAATAATAATAATAATAATAATAAATAATGAGTTATATACAACTATTCCAGACATACCCGGGAAATCAAGCCAAAAGGCGAAGACAAAAGATCCTAACAAAAGTTTTGAACAGAAGTCGATTAAGGCTGGTGGGAAACGAAAGCCCCTGCTCGTTTATGACTTTCTACTGTACCTATGGACAATCATCTTAAAACAATCATCTTTTGGTTGGTCGAAAGTTGGACAGGCTTGACATTCACACACGAACCAATTTACATACATGTTTAACCATAAATTACAATATAAAATTTTTATACACAACCCAATTAGATACAGTGCCAACCATAAAACACATTACAAAATTATCACACACAACCCAATTATATACATTCACAACCATAAAACACAATACAAAATTATCACACTCAAACCAATTTACATACATGTTTAACCATAAAATATAATATAAAATTTTTACACACAACCCAATTACATACAATGTCAATCATAAAACACATTACAAAATTATCACACACATCCCAATTATATACATTCACAATCATAAAATACAATACAAAATTATCACACACAAACCAATTTACATACCCATTCTCATAAAACACCAATAGAAAGCTCTCAGGTTGTGTTTGGAATATGAAGTCCACGTTCTTACCGTGTGCAATACTAACAATATTTTTTTAAATTAAATAATAAATTACAATCAAATATAAATTTTTATAAAAATACATCAAGATATATAAATGTGTATTATCTTCGTAAAGTTAAATAAAAAATAATGCAACATAAATTGGACATGAAGGCACAACAATATTATATCCATAAAATTAAATAATTAATTACTTTAATTAGTCTTCTTTGGATGATGAGTTATATCTGGGCGTTCCCGATTCTCTAAGGGTGTGTTTGTTTGGGGATTTGGATTTTGAGTTGAGATTTGAATAGTAAAAATTTTGAATTTGAATAGTTGTATGATGTGATATAGTAGGTGTTGATGTAATGTTTTGAATGTAAAATTGATTTTTAGTATAATATAAAAAATAAAAAATAGGTGTTTGATTTGATGTTTTTTGGGGGGAAAAATTGAATGAATAGTATAAATCCAATCAAATCCCCCAAACAAACACACCCTAAAGGTACTTTCTTTTTCTTCTACGTGTCTTACTTTATTATTATCATCTACTAATTTTATAAATTTTCGAATTTTCATTGGAAAAAGAAGAAAAAAGAACATGGGTTTTGTGTTTATTTTAGCTTCACCGAATTTGGAGAGAGAGAAATAAAGAGCATAAATAAAGAGGGGGCTGGGAGCTTGGCGTTTGGGCGGGAGTGGCTGGATCGGACGGTTGCACTGCTACTGGCGGAAGCGGGAGCAATGGAGGATCGACCTAATTTGGGGGCGATGGGATGAGTAAGGATGGGATGCGCGATTAGGGCTTATGAAATGCTATGATAGGTATAAAATAAATGAATACCGGGAACTATTGTACAAATATTGGTAAATAAATTAGATTTTGATTTTTAACAAAATAAAAAATATAAATAAACAAGTACACACGTGTTTAGTTTTGATTAGGTGAACAAGTTAAACTGGGTAAGTTTGGACCGATGATCCCAACCCGTGATGGGTTACCTTCTGTTACTTTTAAATCCCATATTGATGAATTTTAACTTTTACTTTTATATTCTCCTATAAAAAAATTGAATATTACCTATTATAAATATATTTATATAAAATTAAATTAAATGATTTTAAGCTTAATTATTTTTTGAATTATATTTAATTAAGTTTATATTATTTTTTATGGTACAATACTTTTTAAAATAAAATTATTATTTATTATAAATTTTATTTGACTTATAAAATTATATAGATGGTAATGGGTCGGGTTCAACCGAAATTGAGATCCGATCTGAATATATATTGTGAGATCTGAGATCCAAATTGGATTCGATTATACCATATCCGACCGAAACTATATCCGGTAGATCTAACAAATCCATTTTTTTTTTTACGATTTTTAAATTTTAATTTAAAATTGGACACAAATCGGACCCGACATATATTAAAATTTATTTATTTTATTAAAAAAATACTCCCTCCGTCCCTTAACAATCTATCTATTTTTCTATTTTGGTCCGTCTCATAAAAAAAGTATCCATTCATTTTTTTTAGTAATTGTACTTTCTCCTAACATTAAAAATACTTTTACAACTTATAATATATTACACAACTATAATTACTTTTATATCACACAATACTAATAAAGTTATTTTAGTTTTTTTTACTTTATTCATACCGTATCTCAATATAATATTAATATTCATAAAATTCCATGTAAAAAATAAACAGATACGTAGATAAGGGACGAAGGAAGTATTATGATAAAATAATGAAAAATTAAATTAAAAAATATTTTTAATATAATTATATTGTTAGAAAATATTTTTTCATAAGTAAAATTGATATATTATTAATACTATAAATCAAGTCCGGCTTCACCCTTAGACCCTAGATCCGATTCGGACCCAATTAGAATATCCCGAACATGACCCAGACCTAGATCCAGACTCAATACTCGAATAATTGGACCTAATTTCAAATAAATAGGTCGGATCTCGTGTTTATCGGACCTATTATCATCTCTATAAAATTATTGATACATTTTCAATTTATATTAATAATAAATTGGAAGTTTAATTTATCAAAATAATTAGGGTAAATTGTTTTATTTTTTTTTTTCGTCCTGTAACTGGACCCCCTTATCATTTAGGTCCCGTAGGTGGAGCATGTCGCAAACTAGTCCCACAAGTGAAATTTTTTTGTTGTTTAGTTCTTCGGTGCCGGAGACGCCCACGTGGCTCGCCTGAAGCCATGTGTCCCGCCAGGTCAGCGACACCTGGCGACACGTGGATTTTATTTTATTTTTTCATTTTTTTAATTTTTTTAATTTTTTTTAATTAGACCAAATAAAAAAAGGGAGACTTGGACTAAAATCCCTGTCAGTGTATTTTGCTTGCAATTCAGTCCCCATTGTAAATTAATTGATCTGCAGTCCCTACTTTATTGATTAGATATGTTATAACTCCCTTCTTGTATTTTCTACTCAATCACAATTGTATATGCAACATGTACTTACGATTGATTAATAAATACTCCAAATTTTATAATATATACCTACATTACCTCCCGCTCTACCCCCAGTATACGATTAGATAATTCCATTTAAATACTGCGTACCTTATTTTGTGATTTTTTTTTTAAAAAAAATCACAGAAAATATGCACGATTTAAAAACTGAAATATTCCCTAACTCCCCTCACTCACTCTCCGTTCAAGCCCTAGTTCTTCGAGAAGGAAATCGTCCCTCGCGAACTCGACGAGCAGCAGTAAGACATTTTGTTCAGCGAAATGGTGAGAAAAACCGCGAATCCGCCGCGATCCCCCACGAGGAGTTCAAAAAAGTAAGTGTCTGGTCGAAACCCTTTTCGTTTTATGATTTTGTTGACAATCGAATTTTATATCGTAGTTTACTCGATTGTTTGGGGTAGAAGCCTTGGTCCCGTGTTTGTATGCCTCGGTTTAGTGATGAGGAGCCCTGGGTGTTCGGTGTTGTGTTAGTTCAACGGGTGGTTTGAAATTGTTCGAATTTTTGGCCAGGAAACCCGGTTCGGCCGATTTTGGGTGATTTTATCTGTTTTTATCTTTGATTTTGATAATTTTGGAGATGTATATTTTGTTTAGTTACTCGAAGTTGCATATTTTAGGTTTTTTGGTGGATTGTTCGGTAAATAGTCATATTTGTGGGTTGATAAATGCGGTAATATTAGGCACCAGGAGTTTCATTTGTTTGGTCTAATTTGCCAATTAATATACCTGAACGGCACTGTTGTATACTCGGAATGCGTTTTTACTCCTGCTAAATTGTGAAAAACTTTTAACTAAATTAGAGATTTGGATAACGTGGACTTATGGTTTTTACTTACAGGCCAGGCAAGGAGCACAAATCGGTGATCAGCCGATTTGCATTACCTTTTTTTCATAATGAGCTGGCCAAACTGAAGCAACACATGAGAGACCAACACATCGCAGCTATAAAGATGACACCATTCGGGCATTTTCTGGATTGCCCGAAAATGAAGTTTCCATGGCACCGACTTGTTGCCCTCGTCAATAGCTTCAGTTCGGAATCTATGTCCTTCAAGATTGGAAGTGACATTGAGCTTCCGTTTGAAGTTGAAGAATATTCTGTAGTCTTAGGACTACACGCGAAAGGAGTCTACGTGACCGAAAATACATCGGTCGAAAGCGAATGGTTTGTTCGAATTTTTGGGAGCAAGCCACGTTCTGTAACCCGCGGGCAGGTGTTGCAGAAGCTGCGTGAGGCTCTGTTGCAGGGGCTGGAGCCTCTTTCTGTTGCGGATGTTGCTCGTCTTTTTATTATGTTTGTTTTTGCAAATATTTTATTTTGTTCTGCGAATTATTCTGTACCCCTTTTTTTGTTACCGTATGTGGAAGACCTGAGTGCGATTGGTGACTACGCGTGGGGACCCGCGAGTCACCGTTATCTGTTGAAGTCTATAAGCGACTTCAAGTCCGGGAAAAAATATTTGACAGGCTGCACCGTGGGTTTGTTGGTAAGCAATGTAATATCGGATTTGTTAATTTTTTCTACTTATTTTGGTATATTGCACAATATGTATTATTGTTGGCAGTAATGTCTATTACAATATGTGCAGGCGTGGTTCAATGAGAGGGTCCCAACTCTGGACAAGGCACGGTGCCTTCCGAAGGTACCGCGTCTCTTTCGGTGGCTGAATAGCCTCGGTCCAATGTCCAGGGTTCATGCAGTTGGTGAATTGACATCCCTAAAGCGGTCAGATGTTCAGGAATTCTATCGGATAGGCACGGAAGAAAAGTTCGTTCGTGCAATTTGTCATGCTTCAGAGGTAAATGCATTATTCAATGTTGCTACCGTTGTAAATGGATAAAATAATTTCTTATATGACATTATTAACATATGTTGCAGGAAGCAGCGCAGCAAATTGCGGCATTGAAGGTGGAGCTGCAGAAGAAAGACACTGCAATTGCCAGACTTGCTCATAAATTACAAAGATCTAGAGCCGGTGTTGTCGATGACGACAGTGAAGGTGAGGGTGAGGACGAGAGCGATGGCGAGGAGGGTGATGCAAACTATGGGGATGAAGAGACAGCAGACCGGATGGCTGTGGAGTCTGAGAGGAAAGAGAAGCAGGCCGACATGGAGGAGAAGCAAGGTCAGGAGGAGGAGAGTCAGGGTGAAGAGGAGGAGGAGGAGGAGAAGGAGGAAAAAACTGGGGAGGAGGAGAGGCAGACTGAGGAGGATCCCGAGGAGGCAGCGGAAGAGCAAGCGAATACCGAGCGCCGAAGCAAAAAAAAAATGGACATCCTTTTGGCCGAAGTTGATCCGATAAACGAGTCAGATGACGAAGGGGTTGGTAGCCTGCTAGAGTTTAACCAATTGATGGCCATTGTTCCTTATGTTGCACCGATAGATGTCAAGGTAAGCTAATTAATATAGTAAGTACAATTTGTAGGTCGTAGTTGTCTATCTGTTGAATGATTATTTGCTTTGTTGAAATTGTAGCAGGGCGATGACTCCGACCGTGAGACTTGTAGCAGGGCCGCAGATTCATCGATTGTACGTGGTGTAATGGCACGTAAGGATCGGAAGAGAAAGAAGAAGCCTGAATTCGTGACACCTGTGTCGACACCGCGAATTGAGAAAGCGAGAAAAACACGGAGGGCGAAAGGAAAGTCAGCGGTCGACGTCAATAATGAGCAGGTACGTAGTTCCATACAAATATAAGTCGTCTGGCTCAAAATACTTCAGATAGATTCTTAAATACCTAGTGTTTCTGCGTCAATACCTGTACAATAAATACAGATACCTACGGAAACATGATTATCTTCATTGTTGGTTCAGGAACCATTTGTCGTCGGCGACGATGGGGACTCGGATACTAAGGTTGTAGCAGACCCTGGAGCACAAAAGTGGGAGGGATATCGCAATAATGACAGCTACTGTGGAAAGGGTTCCTTATCTGAGGATGAGACGAACACCATTGAACATTTTCTCGCGTCATTCGCTGTCCGGTATTGCTATTCACTATTAAGGCTTTATATATTTTTCTCAATCGATGTTTTTATCCGTTTGCGACTATCATGTTGTAGGGACACTGTATGGCAGCAGGGCGTCGTGTCTGTCTCGTCCGATGCCGTTTTAGAACTACTGTTTGACGAAGCTGTGAAAGGCGAAGTCATCGACGCGTACCTATATCATCTATGCAGCAATGAATATCAGCTCCAACACAATCCGCAGGTGCGGTGTGGTTGTGTGCCATGGTTCGTAGCGGTGAGTATCCTGTTTGGAATTTATACGGTTAGTATTACAAATCACATTGTTATTATTGCGTTGGTTGCTGTGTTCGATTTTCAGAAAGCCGTGAACGACGCGCTATCACGACCAAGCAAGGGAGCGAAAAAGCCGAGCATCAATAAGGGTAATGTACTCGCGTTTGCCAACTCGCTGCAAGTGACCGTAGGCCAAGAGATTGCCGGAATCATGGACAAAATCCGGTCTGGGTGCCGGTACATATTTCTACCCGTACACACCCGGTTCCACTGGCATCTCTGCATACTGGATACCGTCAAACGTGTTGTGTTGGAGTGTAACTCAATGCGCGACCCCTTCGGCCAGGGGAATGCAAAGAAATTGGTACGTCTTTCGAATGATCATAATTAATTGCCTATGGGTAGGGTGAATTCCTTAACGAAAGAGTAACGTTATTTGTGCAGACGCGATTTTTATCGTTGTATATGAACGCGTCACGACTATGGCCTATGGTCAGCGACATGCCCGAGTACATTAGATGCCGACACCAGGGTGAAACGTTGGACTGTGGACCTTTAGTCTGCATGTTCGCAGAGTGTTATGCGCGGGCAGGTCCAGATGTCAATCTCGTTGGTGTCCTCGGCGAGGACTTCGGCGATGTCAAGAGCTACCGAGGCACGATTGCGGCGAGGATATTGAAAGGTCCCCCCTTCTGAAACGTAGACCCCGATGGAAAAATAGGGCAGGTTAACACATGTAATGAATTTGGATTGATTTGGGAAGTTTTTGCGTTGTGTGGCGAGGTGATGGATTTGTTGAATGTCTTCAGTTTGGATTGATCTGGGAAGTTATTGTGTTGTGTGGAGGTGATGGATTTGTTTAACGTCTTCAATTTGGATTGATCTGGGAAGTTATTGCATTGTGTATCGAGGTGATGGAATTGGTAAATGTCTTTTATGTGGATTGATTTGTCATCTTCATTATATACCTGCGTTGTGTGGTGATACCCGTTGATAGCTTTTATGTGCCTACGGAAAACTAGTATGTACTTCCATTTATATATTACATGCTCCAGTCATTTGCGTTTGTGGGACTGGTCATTTCTTTTGCACTGATCACTGAAATAGCGTTCACTTTGAATCAGTTCAACCGTGTCGGCGTTTCTCATAAAACCCTACTGGACGCCATGTTTTAATCGACCGGAGATACTGCAAGGGCTTACTCGTTAATTTAAAACAAACAATACTAAAAAAACATGATCATATTACAACAAAATATTTGTGCGGGACATAGGTGTCTGGTAATTGCGTGTGGGCCAACGTCTAGATTACAATCAACTATTTCCTGCGGAATGCTAAGCAACACGTGGTTACAGAGAAGTGCTACTATACCTACAACTAGGATACCTACAACTACAACACAGATGCCCGCATACGCAATCTGTGTACCTCGTTCAGCGAGTCTGGTACTTAGCTCGGATGCATAAGTAACGGAGTCATTATTACAAATACCCTATAGTATCTATTATGTACCTACGGAAATAGCCTTTATACTTCCGTTACCATTTCAAATGCTCTGGTACCCTACGGGTGGGGACTCGGCCTTTTCTCTTAAAATATTCATGAACTGATGGTAAGAGTGTATTGGCTTAACCATGGTAGTGTTGCTCGTCAACCCCATAATCTTGAATGGCGTGTTTTAGGCCACAGATTATACTTACATCGCTTACCCGTTAATTGAATTAGAACACAATAGAATAGACACGATAATATAACCGCAATATAGTTGTGTGGCATATGGAAGTCTGGTACGTAGCTGTGTGCTGAATTTTAATCAATGCTACGCCTCCAAGTTATTACACGGTAATACAATTAGAATACTGTATAAACAAAATAAAATATGGTTTGTACTCGGACCGCAACCCTATATGTTGGAATCATTATTCATATACCCTCTGTAAGCTATTGCGTACTTACAACAACCGTGACATTATACTTCAGTTGCAATTATGTATGCCCTGGTTACCTGTGGCTGGGGAAACGGTCTTTTTTTTTTTTTTTCTTCAAATAGCATGTATTTACTGCTGATGGTTAAAGAAGGCATCAACAAATACTTAAGTTGTATGACACATGCACTTGGTTAGTATGACGAGTGTAATACAACAACTATACCTCCTACTAATAACCCAAAAATAGGATAGCATGTACTTTCAAAACAATTAGAGATTACATTAACCATCCGTCCCTACAGAGCTACATCATCAAATGCCTCAGTACATGAAAAATATACCTGCAGAATATAACTATGAACCTTCACAACTTCATCATATACCTGCGTGAGAGGGCTACATACCACTTACTACTGCAAATAAGTCGATGGATCCAACCGGTTACATCCTAGAGACACAAAAAACAATTACAATATAGCTATTGAATATGTACCTACTGTCTTAATATATACTCCTGGAAGCCAAAAAGATGTACAATGAAAAAAAGGTTCGCTAAGCTATTTGTTGCTTGCAACTTCTTCTATTATGTCCAAGACGCCCACAACGACCACATTTCCGTGCATTCTTTACCTGCTGGGACTCGAACCTTCGCTTCTTTGGCCGGCCTGGTTGGACAGACGACGGAGGAGGGTGAATTTGGTCCGCCTGAATTTCAACAATCACGTCCATATCATGCGTCGGTACGGGATTTATTGGCTCCTGGTACGTTTTTCTGTAAGATTCAATGCTATAGTAAAGATCGCAAAAATCATAAATTGACATACTGCATTTTTCAATGCAAGCGCAGGCATGCTTGCAGGGCAATCGGAACATTTGCCATTCTCGACAAGAGCATTTGCGCGCCTCCAAATCGACTGCGTATCTTTCATTACAATCTGTTACCTCGAATACAGTTCTAGAGGATTAACTGCACTGTAGCCGTCGAGACGCCATGTACGATAGTGCCAACTTGCTCTCCTGTTTTGGACAGAGTCTTCCGTGCATTATCTCCGACTTTTCGCGGCGTTCATTCATCATTACCATCACTTGCCTTCTAATGGTATCCAACATCCCAACGAATGGCATTGACCTCGCGGATCTCACCCAACTATTCCATGACTCAGCAATGTTATTATTTATTATTCCCCAACGAGTGCCTCTGAATAGTGAATTTGCCCAACATTCTGGGTGTGATTGGGTAATGAAGTCCCTGGCCAATGGCATTGATTCGACCACAGAACTAATGTGGTTTTCGAAATCTCTCCTCAACGGAGCATAGGCGGCCTTATTGAAGACAGCGGTCCATCGTTTCTTATTATGCATTGGGTATCTCCGCATAACCTAAAAAAAAGACATTTTATGGCTGATCATAACCAGTGATGTTCATTACAGATTAATATTGACGTACATATACCTGGGTACGGAAGTTGTCCACTAAGTGTCGGAGACAGTACGCATGATGTGCTCCGGGAAAGACGCACGAGATTGACTTTAGTAAACCCGAGTGCCGATCCGAGAAGAATGTGTACTGTTTCCAATCCGTACGTCCCTCACATTCTAAAACAGATCGCAGCTTCCAGCAAAACCACTCCCAATTTTCATCATTTTCCGTAGACACAGCTGCAAGTCAACAAATAAGAACACAAATAACTACAAAGGTTTCCAACGTATAAGGGTACATACGTGCCTAAAGAGAGCATGGAAAACAGCATACACGAACAGCTATACCCAGCATTCTAACAAAATGACAACTGTAGCTAATATCAAATTACGTACCAGAAAATGCTAAAGTAAACATCCCATCATCCCCATCCACTGCAATTGCACTTAGCAGACACCCTTTGTGTTTGTTTTTTATATGTGTCCCATCAAGAAAGAGTAGGGGCCTGCAACCCCTCAAAAAACCCAGCCGGCATGCACCCAAACAAACAAAAAGGCGTTGGAAACGTTTGGTTGCCTGCTCAACTTCGCAGTCTATAATACTTCCCGGATTTGACTCCCGAAGTGCATGACAGTACCATGGAAGTTGTGAGAAACTGTCTCTACCTCCACCATTAATTGCCCTTATCGCATTCTCTTTGCCACGCCATGCTTTATGATATTTCACGTCAATCCCATAATCTGTTTGGATATGCTCCCGGATGTCGGATGCCTTATACGCTGGCATAGAACGTATCTTATCTTTGTAGACCTCAGAAATCCAGTTCGCATCGGCTGCTGGATGATCTCTTGATTGCAATAGACTCATAGTACATGTGTGATGTAAATTGCACTTACGAATGCTGAATGATGCATCACGAGCATGGAAGGATGCATAAATACGCCAACCACAGCCTTTGTCGATGCACACCGCAATAATTTTGCTCGAATCATTCTTTTGGTACCTGAAGTGTTTCTGAGTGGCAATAGAATAATTCTTCAGTAACTTTCTAAACTCCTGCGGTCCCTTGAATGTCTGCCCTTCCCCGACAATGCATCTCTGCATTGCAATTAGACTAGTACTTTCGTCGGGAATAAAGATACCATCGGCGCAATCTTCGTTCAATCCAGAACATTCGGCCTCGCCCCTACATTACAAATACAATAATAAGAATGAAAATTATATCAGATGTAAGTAGTTCTAATTTTATATGGTAATAGATATTTTCAGAGTAAATGGAAAAACATGGGTACCCATCTTACTCAACCGAGTATGTCCACGGTGTCTATGGTTACCTACCGTGTCATCCAGGGTATTTAAAAGAACAACTGCATCTATTCACCGCAGCAGGCTACGTGATGCAGTAAATGCCATGGGCTACAGAAATTTTAACGCATCGATCATGGTACACCTACCTAAACCGGATTGCTAGAGGATATTGACAGTGGCGTGTGAAGAAGGAGTGAAAATCGTTAAATACCTTCAAGACGTTATAGCCCCACTACATATCTTTACAATCTCTTCAGTGGTTCGTTCTGCACCGCGCTACTACAAAATCGCGGAGGTGGATACTTACTACCTACAAACAACATCGCAACAATATACCACGGTATTGTTGTATGCCAATATCATGAAAGAATTATTACTAACGTAACCTATAAACAATATGTTTTTACATGTGTTGAACATGACATTATAAGCGCTTACAGACTGCATTCTTACATACTGCATTATAAGTGCTTACAGACTGCATTCTTTCATAAGGAACAATTGTGACTGCATTCTATAACAAAGTTTAATAAAGACTTCTTAATTACAAATGATGAGTAACGTACCTGCGTCCAATTTCAGACTACTTTGCTCCATGTCCATCGGAACCTAGCGATCCAACCGGTGAATGTATGAACTATATTAGGTCGTATGGGCGATTAGATAATCTTACACAAAATACACTAAAATCATATGTTCTTACGGAATTCTAGAAATGTCTTGATCCTCAATAGCAACACATTACCCATTTCACAAAATAAATATTACCCTTAAACCCTAAATAGCAACAAAATTTATTATCAAAATCACCCTAAATAATACCCAAACATTTTCTTCCAGATAATAATTTTTCAACTAAGATATCGATACAAAAACACACCTGGTACATCTAATTTCGCCGGAGAACAAGAAAGACGGGCCAGGAAACCGGTGACAGCCTTCGGTAGTTCTTCGACCGAATCAACCGACACAAAAACACACTTGGTACATCTAATTTCACCGGAGACCAAGAAATACGGGCCACGGAACCGGTGACAGCCTTCGGTAGTTCTTCGACCGAATCAACCGACCGCCGACGACAGGGAACCGGAACAGGATTCGGAGAGTGCCCTAGGAAATTTTTCAATCGAACCAGACAAGAAGCGGCGATGTAAAATCGGGCGAACAATTAAGAACCTTACCTGTGCGGGATGTGGCTTTCGAGCTCACGGAAGAGGACAACGGCTTGACAAGAATTTTTTGCGCGAAGAGAAACAGAATGAAGAGAAATACGATTAGGGAGGAAGAAGAAGGAAGAAGGAAAAAGGGGGGAGTGCAGAACAATTTTTTATCATTAGGGACTGAATCCCAAATGATAAATGGACAGAGGGATTTTTGCCCAATTGTCCGATAAAAAAATTTAAAAAAGCAAATAAAATTAAAAATAAAATTTTTAAAAAATTTAAAAAAAAAAAAAAAAAAATCCATGTGTCCGCCACGTGTCGCTGACCTGGCGGACACGTGGCCTCCAGCAAGCCACGCGGGCGTCTCCGGCGCCAAATGACTAAAACAACGAAAAATTTTCACTTATGAGACTAGTTTGCGACAGACTCCACTTACGATACTAAAATGAGGTCAGTTACCGGACTAAAAAAAATAGTTTACCCAAATAAATAAAATCCATAGGAGGACAATCATGTTATTTAGAATATAAAAAATTAAAATCTTTCCACTGATATGAAAAATAAACCTGATTTGAGAAATATAAATCCTATATAATTTTACCAACCAAACATAAGATAAAATTTCAAATTCTAAATATAATATATTCCCATCATATATAATTTTCCATTTATATTTTATGCATGATGAGAATTTTATGTAATATTTTTAAAATAAATGCTATATAATTTTTAAAATAATATAGGCATTTACACTAAATTTTGAACATAACAACGAAATTTTTTACAATATTTTTTAAAATATAAAAAAAAACCCGATGAGTTTCGGTGAAGTTTGGCAAAGAAACTTGGCAGGGGAAACGCAGCCCAGTCTCGCATTTCTTTGAGCTCGTAGTTATCCGTCCACGTGTACGGGTACAGAATTCACGTGCAGAGAAGTATAGATCCAACGGCTGTGATATTTCAAACACAATAGTTGAGGACTGCCAGCAATTAATTACATCACACAGTAGTCACATTTCACAGCACCCTACTCAGAGTAAATAGAGTGGTTGGCTCTCCCACACACACAGTCCCCCATTTCTCCACTCTTTTTGCTCTCTCTCTCTACTCACTGCTGCGAAGCGCCTCCACTCGCAGGTAGGGTTTCCTTCCTGAATTTGCCTAACGTGTAGTTCCTCCGTCGTCGTCTGCACTGCGAGTTGTGTTTTCAGTTCCGTTTTTCAGAAATATTTTAATTATATTATTGTTTGTTTGGGATTTTTGCTCATAAATGTTTCGAGCCTGTTTTAGATTTTCTTCTTCGCTGCAATTTTGGTGAATTCGCAGCGAAAATGGCGTTCTCTGGCTTTGTTGACTTTCCCTAACCTCTCTGGTTTTGGATATTTTAATTTAATATTTTCTGGCAGATTAGGTTAGGTTTAATTATTCCCGTTACAGTAGTAAATTATAAGATTAAAATATAGCATTAGCTTTCTTTTGTCCCTCATTTGTTTCCATGGCAGGATCTGTTCTGTTTGTATGCCTTTTTTGCTTCCTGTGCACGATTTCTGCACTTGCTTTGCCTCTTATGAGTTGTTCTTGTGTACGGATTCTTATTATGTACCTTAACTTCCTTCTTCGCTGTTAGGGGTGGGATAACGCCTATTGGCCTGGTTTATTTATTAAGGATGTGTTTGTTTGGGGTTTTGGCTTCTGAGTTAAGAGTTGGGATTTGAACATGTACAATGCGATATAAATAGTTCTTAGATGGAATATTTTGAATATAAAATAATTTTTAGTATAATATAAAATATAAAAATAGCTGTTTGATTTGATGGTTTTGAAGAAAAAAGTTAAAATTGATAAAGTAGTGGAAGTCTTGGAGAATCTCCTAACAACCACACCTTAAGCAGACCTATAGTATTTATTTCAATTTTTTCTTTTTCTTTTTTAAAATAGAACAAGTTTTTTTTTTTTTTTTTTTTTTCTTTTGCATATCATACTGGTGTGGGTATATATATATATTTTTATTTAATATATAAGGGTAAACTGTTTTTTAGTCCCGTAACTGGACTCTCTTATTATTTTGGTCCTATAAGTGGAGCATGTCGCAAACTAGTTCCATAAGTGAAAAATTTTCGCTGTTTTAGTCCTCCGGCGCCGGAGATGCCCGCGTGGCTCGCCGGAGGTGACGTGTCTGCCAGGTGTCGCTGACCTGGCGGACACGTGGATTTTTTTTTTTTTTTTCATTTTTTAATTTTTTTAAAATTTATTTTTAATTTTATTTGTATTTTTTTTTATTTTGTACAATTAAAAAAATGAAAAAAATAAAATAAATCCATGTGTCCGCCAGGTGTCGCTGACTTGGCGGACACGTCACCTCCGGTGAGCCACGCGGGCGTCTCCGGCCCCGGAGGACTAAAACAGCGAAAATTTTTCACTTATGGAACTAGTTTGCGACATGCTCCACTTACAGGACTAAAATAATTAAGAGGTTCAGTTACGGAACTAAAAAAGACAGTTTACCTACAATATATAAAGATTATGGGTGGAAAATTTTGATTTAAATTTGGTATAAAAATAATTTATGATTAAATATTTTATTATAGAAAAAAAGTGTATTTAATTTTTTTTAAGGAAAATTCAAATAGTAAAAATCTACCATTTTTGGCAAAAGAAACATACTTTAATATTTTTAAGTTCTTGTAATTCCAACGAAAAAATAGCAATAACGAAATAAGAAACTGGTTCACATTAGCTGTCATTTTAACGATTGTATTAATTTTTTTTTATTTTTTTTGTCTTTTTCTTTTTTATATTAATGGAGTTTGAAAAAGAAAATAATAAAAAAATTACACAGAAGACTTTTAAATCGGTCGTACAAATATATATTTTTTTCCCGCTCATAAGCCACTCGCAAGCTGATGTATATTTTCAAAATAGTCTGGCCTGCCTTTACCCATTTTGTTGTCGAGTGAGGGTATATTTACTTCCATTTTCTTTTTATTACTATGGGACCCGCAGCTGTAATTTTTGAGTGCGGCTTATTAGGATCTTCAATCCATCAATTCCATTTATCAAGTTTTAACTCCAAGTTGTTACAGTAGATTTACTCCAACTATAATTCCAATTTTCATCATCATTCTTCAAATATTCAAATTTTCCTATTATTTTAACCAAACTTTTTATTTTTATAATTTAAAATAAATTTAAAAAAAAATTTAAAATTAAAAATCAAATTTATAATTTAAAAAAAATAAAAATAAAAATAACACAACCCCAAAAAATGGCGTTGGATTTATGGGCGCTGGGTTGGAGATGGCCTTATAACACGCTAACCGCATCCATTTGAACGAACATAAGTTGGATTTTGATTATGTAAAATTTGTGGGAATTCGCATATGTGTGTTTGTTTTGAAGTTTGAATTTTAATTTGAGATTTGAATAGTAAAATTTTGAATTAGAAGTTGATGTTAGATATGTTGATGTAATGTTTTAAAGGTAAAAATGATTTTTATTTTAATATAAAAGAAAAATAGGTGTACAAGACTATTAATAATTTCAACATGTTTGAATTTGGACATGCAATTTGCGTAGAAACACTAGCTTTATTGACGAATATGAGTTCTTGCGTATAAAATTTCCTATATTTTGTAATGAAATTTAAGGATGTTTATTTGTTTAAAATGTGCAGAGTTAGTGATAAACTAGCTTATTGGTTTATAAATTCACGAAACAGAAATGGATCCCGCTGGTAATGGGGCTGGAGATGAATTGCCTCTGCCTCCCCCGATTCCTCCAAATGTTATTCCGATCAAAGCAGCAGAATCTGATAAAAAAAAGGTTGTCCGTACTCCAATGGCTAGACGAGGCCTGGGAACGCGGGGAACCAAGGTTACCATTCTGACCAATCATTTCAAAGTGAATGTGAGCAACGTGGACGGGCATTTCTTCCATTACAGTGTACGGGGGGTCGTCTATATTTCTTTCATAGTGTAATGAGACAGACATTTTTTTGTTTGTGTAATTATGTTTGTCCAAACTATCTATGTGTTCAGGTTGCCCTTTTCTACGAGGATGGTCGGCCCGTGGACACCAAAGGCGTTGGCAGAAAAGTGATGGAGCGGGTGCACAAGACGTATGATACTGAACTGGCTGGGAAAGACTTTGCTTACGATGGGGAGAAGAGTTTGTTCACGGTCGGCGCACTTCCACGCAACAAGCTCGAGTTTACCGTTGTGCTTGAAGATGTCACCACAGTGAGCAGGTGTGTGTGCTGTGACTCATTGTTAATTTCTTAGGGTCTGTTTGGTTTGAGGGTTTAGGAGGGGAGGGGAGGGGAGGGAAGAGGAGGAAATTATAAAAAATTTTGTGTTTGGTTCAAACTTTTTTAGAGGGGAAGGGAGGGGAGCAGAGTCAATTTCTTCATGGTGTGTTTGTTCGGGGGATTGAATTGGATTTACACTATTTATCCAATTTTTTTCCTCTAAAAACATCAAAACAAACATTTATTTTTCATTTTTTATATTATACTAAAAATCAATTTTACATTTAAAACATCACATCGACACCTATTTATATCACATCATACAACTATTCAAAATCAAAATTTTTATTATTCAAGTCCCAAATCAAAATCCAAACCCCCAAACAAACACACCCTAAATTTTTTTCCCCTCCAATTTGGGGGAATTTGGAGGGGAGGATTTTACCAAAATTTTGTTTTTATCTAATTACCTATTATACCTTTTTATATATTTTATTAGAAATTTTACAACATCTTTCGAAATTTTAATATTTATTTATTTTATTTTTAATTATATCAAATAAATATTAATATATATTGAGATTATATTATATATTTTGAAATAGTTTTAATTAATTTTTTAATCAAATTCAATTATAATAATTTTTTAATAAATTACAAATTAGCATATAATTATATCTATAATATTAATATTTTATTTCTTTTTTCTCATATAATATGAGCATATTATTCTAGATACGAGAATTTAAATAAAATATAATTAGTAAGTAATTAAGAAGTGCATTAGTAAAAATAATTATTGTATAGTAAAAATAATTATAGATTAAAACTAAGATAATTAAATAGTTTAATTAATATTAAAAAATTATAAATTATAATATACTTAATTTATATAATTTTTGTTATAATGTTATTATTTATACGTAAAAGTATTGTTTATCTTTAATGATAAATTTAATAAATAACTAATGTATAAAGTATTTGATTCTTCCAAGACGTAATAATGTAATTATTACTTTTAATATATTAGACAAATAAATTTTGTATTACATTTTATAAATAAATTAAACGAATTTTATTAAATACTTTTATTCTTCTTTATTTATATAACATATGGGTAACACAGTAAAATTATTATATTTTTCTTTTTCCTTCCCTGCTAAACCAAATACAAAAATACTATTTTTCCTCGCCTAGCCTCTCTTCCCTTCTATATGAACCAAAATACATTATTACAATTTTAATATTCTTTCCCCTTCCTTCGCCTCCCCCCTTTCTATTAAAATCCCTCGTCTCCCTTAGGGTCTGTTTGGTTTGAGGAATTTGGAGGGAAAGAGAGGAGAAGCTAGGGGAGGGGGGAAAGAAAAAAATTACAATTACCTCATTTGGTTCAATTTATTGTAAAGGGGAGGGGAAGGAAAGGGAGGGGAGGGAATTTTATATGAACTTATGTTATATTGTTTCCCCTCAAAATTGGAGGAATTTGGAAAGGAGAGAAAGATATCTATGTCTTTTTATAAAATTACTATTATATCCTTAGTATTATATCCTTAATATTATATGTTAAGTATATAATTTATGTATAATTTAATACAATAAAGTAACATATAATATTAAAGATATAATACTAATTTTGTAAAAAAAAAACATAGATATCTTAGTTATAATATTTTTAAACTTTATAATGTAATTAAATTATAAAACAAAATTTTATATAAATTAAATTTATTTTCTTTTAATCATTTAATTAAACCCTTAAAGTTAGGTTTCAATTAATAAAATAAATTCATATCTATTATATTTATTTAACACTATAAAGATATTTATTTTGTAATTTATTCTCAGATAAATAAATTTTATGTTACAATGATTATTTTGTTATTAAATGATTCAATTCTCTTATATATAATTTTATTTTTATTTATGCTTTATTTACATGATATAAGTATATATATATACTTATTTTTAAACAAACTACGTCATATTTATATCAAATTTGATGTTTTATTAATAAATTAATAAAATTTTATTAAAAACTTTTATTTTTATTTATTTATACAATATAGAGATAAAAGAATAAAATTATTATATTTTCTCTTTCTTTTCTTATTTAACCAAACACAACAATACTATTTTTTATCACCTCCCTTCCATTCCTTTCCAGTGAACCAAAGACACTATGGGTGTGTTGTGTGTAGGATTTGATTTAAATTCAACTATTCATCCAATTTTTTTCCCTAAAAACATCGAATCAAACCCCTATATTTCATTTTTTTATATTATACTAAAAATCCATTTTACATTCAAAACATCATATCAACACACATTTATATCACATCATACAACTATTCAAATTCAAAATTTTTCCTATTCAAATCCTAATAAAAAATCCAAACCCCCAAACAAACACATGCTATTGCAATTTTAATATTCTTTCCCCTTCCCCTAGCCTCCCCTCTCTTCCATTAAAATCCCTTCCCTCCCCTCCCCTACCTTAACCAAACGGACCCTTAAGGACAGACGGACTGACTGACCAGCTTGGCTTTGTTGTGATTAGGAACAATGGAAACACTAGCCCTGGAGGCCACGACGATAAGAAGAGGCTAAAGCGGTCTAATCAGTCCAAGACTTTCAAAGTGGAGATAAGTTTTGCCGCCAAAATCCCAATGCAGGCCATAGCAAACGCATTGCGCGGCCAAGACTCTGAAAACTCGCAAGAAGCTTTACGTGTTTTGGACATCATATTAAGGCAGCATGCGGCCAAGCAGTACGTCAGTTAGTTAGTTGTTTCCATTCTTTTCAACGTCTGGCTAAACTTTTTGTCTTAGTTTGAGTGAATTTTATCGCTTTGATTTGATGTCAGGGGCTGCTTGCTGGTGCGTCAATCCTACTTCCATAATGATCCGAACAACTTTGCTGATGTCGGGGGCGGGATTCAAGGCTGCCGGGGATTTCATTCCAGCTTTAGGACCACACAAAGTGGTTTATCTTTGAACATTGGTATTATTTCACTAATTTTCTATCACCACAAGGTTGTTTTTACCTCCACCTATTAAAATCGACATTTTTTTTTATACTTGCAGATGTCTCCACAACCATGACTATCAAGCCTGGTCCCCTCATCGATTTTCTGATCGAGAATCAAAAAGTGAGAGACCCCTTTTCCGTGGACTGGGTAAAGGTAAGAATCCTTGCTTCTATTCAAAGCATTTACTTATTTGAGTAAAATGTTTTGTTTTTAATTGATGAATTTTAAAATTTCTATGGAATCCTTAATTATCAGGCAAAACGGACTATGAAGAACTTGCGTGTGACGGCTATCCCCACTAACCAAGAATTCCGGATAACGGGTTTAAGTGAGAAGCCTTGCTGCGAACAAACGTAAGGTTCCCATGCATTCTCGGTAGTTTTTTCATCTTTCCTTATTACCCTAACCTTTGGATATTTGTAGGTTTGAATTAAAGCAGAAAGGTAAGGATGGTGAATTTCAAACTACTGAAGTGACTGTCTATGACTACTTTGTAAAGCACCGAAATATTGAGCTGAGATATTCGGCTGACCTCCCTTGCATAAATGTGGGAAGGCCAAAGCGTCCGACTTACTTCCCTGTTGAGGTGGGACTGTCGATTTGATTTGTTTTATACAAAAAATTGCACTGGTTTCTTTTTGACAAACTTTGGGGTTCTCCTAGCTATGCTCGCTTGTTTCGTTGCAACGGTACACAAAAGCTTTAACCACACTTCAAAGAGCTGCCCTTGTGGAGAAATCACGACAAAAACCCCAAGAAAGGATGTCGGTTTTGAACAATGTATGTGGAAAGCCTTCTCCAGCCTCTCATGTTATATCTATCTATATATATATATATTATGATACTGCACTTTGTTCGTACAATACAGGCTTTGAAAATCAATGACTATGCTTCGGTGCCAATGCTCCGTTCTTGTGGGATTTCTATCAGTAATTCATTCACTCAGGTTGATGGCCGTGTCCTGCCACCGCCTAAAGTAAGGCCACTGTTTACACTTTCTTTGAAAAAAAAAAATAGTTAAAAGTGTGATTTGGTGCCTGTGCCCTTCTTTTTTCATGATTACTATGATTATGCTGTGTAACAGCTGAAAGTTGCCAACGGCGATGATCTGTTTGTTCGCAATGGACGATGGAATTTCAATAACAAGGTAGTCCGCTGAGTTATTTTACTGCAAGGTGGCCACTTGCTGCGTGCCGGCATGTTGCATTTCTCTAAACTGATTTGTGAATTCTTGCAGAAATTTGTTTATGCAAGCAAGATTGAACGTTGGGCCGTGGTGAACTTCTCGGCTCGTTGTGATGTGCATGGCCTTGTCAAAGATTTGATGAGACTCGGTAGAGACAAAGGAATTGTATGCTCCCTCCCATTGTTCCCGGCCCATTCACAAGCTGAACCATTACGTTATTATTCTTTTTCTTCCCATGTTGGTATTTGATGTTGAGCATATTGCTTTCTATGTTTCATCAGACTGTGGAAGATCCATTCGATGTTTTTGAAGAAAACCAGCAGTACCGACGAGCTCCTCCCATGGTTAGGGTGGAGAAAATGTTTGAATATGTGCAATCAAAGCTTCCCGGCCCACCCAAGTTCCTACTATGTTTGCTTCCTGAGCGGAAAAATTGTGACATTTATGGTAATACTTACTATACAATACATACATACACAGTCGTTAAATTTTCAATGAAATTCGATTAATAAAATGAAGAGAACCTCTCTCTTTAGGCCCATGGAAGCGTAAAAACCTGTCGGATTTCGGAGTTGTTACTCAATGCTTGGCACCGGGGAGAGTTAATGATCAGTATCTGACAAATCTGCTACTGAAGATAAATGCAAAGGTGATTGTGATGTGATAAAAATAACATTCTGTTCTGCCTTGGCCAAGCGACTAGTTTGTGTTGTGTGTTTGAAACAAGATTGATTTGTGGCAGCTGGGTGGGTTGAACTCGGTGCTAGCTGCTGAGATATCACCTTCGATTCCAATGGTCTCTAAGGTGCCCACACTGATTCTTGGAATGGATGTATCGCATGGCTCACCTGGACAGTCCGATATCCCCTCCATTGCTGCGGTTGGTTGGTTAAGCCAATAATAATAATATTCAGTCTGCGATCATCAAAATAATTAATTTAATTAGCTGATCAATTTGACAATCTATCTGTCTATCTATCCATCCATCCATCCAGGTTGTTAGCTCGAGGCAGTGGCCTTCAATTTCTCGGTATCGAGCATGTGTCCGCACCCAATCACCAAAGGTGGAAATGATAGATTCCCTCTACAATCGTGTGTCGGACTCTGAGGATGCTGGCATTATGAGGTGAGAGAGACTAGACAGACTACTATCTATCTATTGCTTAAGCTTGCTCACTTTTGGGTTGGTTTTTTATGTTCGTTATGGCTATTTATATTTTTGGTTTTACCGGCAGGGAGACTTTGTTAGATTTCTATGTTAGTTCGGGGAAGAGAAAGCCAGACCAAATAATTATATTCAGGTAGGCAATGTGAAATTTACCGAATATAATGTTGTATTTCCATGCTATGCTATCTTGGGTTGGGTTCAGTTTGGTTGGGTTCTCTTGTATGTATGTTTGTATCTAATGACGACATTCCTTGGCTTATTATTATTATTATTCGAAACTCGGCGTAAATTCTCTATTTATTTTCAAAAATTGCATAGTGGCCCATTATATTTTAAAAAATGTTGCATGAAATCTTCACGTCACGTAGAAAATATAGATAGGAAATCATTTTGTTACACAAGGGAGGTTTTATGACAGTAGGGTTTTATGAACGTTTTTTTTTTAAGGACAAGGAGGCGCCATGCAATTTTTAAAGTATAAGGAGATTTTATGCTAAATTTCGAAATTACGGAGGAGTTATGAACAATTTTACCTTCTTCTTATTATTATTCTCGGATAATGAAATCTCAGAGACGGTGTGAGCGAGTCACAGTTCAATCAAGTACTGAACATCGAAGTGAGCCAAATAATAGAGGTCAGTCCGTGCTCAGTCCTCGAATAACAGTGTTGCGTTGAGATATTTTAGATATTTGATTTAGATATTTATTATTTTTTAAAGTAATTCATTCATTCCAAAGGTTGGTTTCAGACTTTATCAATGGACAATTAATTTTGTCGACATTGCATTGCGTATATACGTACGTACAGGCTTGCAAGTTCCTCGATGAGAAATGGTCTCCCAAGTTTGTGGTGATTATTGCGCAGAAAAATCACCACACGAAATTCTTCCAGCAAAATTCTCCCGACAATGTGCAGCCAGGTCCGGTTTCTGTTTTGGATATAGTATATAGTAATTAATGTTTTAAAAGTAGAAACAACAAAAGTTTGTGTCTGACGAAGTGAAATATTATTTTCCATTTGGGTTCGGATTTCTGATCAGGGACTGTCATCGATAATAAAGTCTGTCACCCGAGAAATTACGACTTTTATTTGTGCGCACATGCCGGGATGATTGTGAGGATTTCTTTCTATTTATATCTTCTTCATCATCATCATCTTCATCGGATTTAATCTATCTATATGTCTATCTCAAAATGCATGCATGCATGCATGCATTCACGAAGTGTTAAATTAAATTAATAATTAATTTTGTAGGGAACAACGAGGCCGACTCATTACCATGTGCTATTAGATGATGTGGGCTTTTCGGCGGATGATATGCAGGAACTCGTGCACTCTCTGTCTTACGTGTAAGCGAACCAACTTAACCAGTCAATCGATCATCGTAATTCCTAAATGGATGAAACATGTCATTCTTTGAACTAGTACTACTACTAAAATGAATAATTACTGCAGGTATCAGCGCAGCACGACAGCCATATCCATTGGTAACCAACTACAAAACTATATCTATACAAATATATATATTCTCAATCTATCTATCTATCGACAGACATATTGATTTATATTCTTCTTCGGATGCAGTGGCGCCCATTTGCTACGCCCACTTGGCGGCAACACAATTAGGACAGTGGATGAAGCTGGAAGACGCATCAGAAACGTCTTCAAGCCAGAATGGTGGTGGATCTGGATCAGGCAACGCCCACGCCCCTCCAGTGCCTCCAATGCCCAAGCTGCAGGAGAGCGTCCGCGACTCCATGTTTTTCTGCTGAGGGAGGTTGCCTGTCTGTCTTGTCTTGTCTTGTCTTGACCCCTCCCTCCCAGGAGGAGGATGTAGGTAGGTAATATCTCACTAGGTTGTCTGTGTCTGTCTGTCTGTCTGTTTGTTTGTTTGTGTGTGTTAAAAACTCGAAACTAGGACTATATATATATATATATATGTTTGTATGTATGTATGTCTGCGTGTTTATTACATTTGTGTTGGATCCAACGGCCTAGCCTAGCCTGGCCTGGGAGCGACTACTACTAGTTGCTGCTGTTATGACTTACGAATGGGAGACTCCACTCTTGGTTGGATCAGTGTAGTGTTGTATTATGTCGTAATACTATATGTCTTAAAATTATTCGTATTATTGTTGTAAATTTATTCTCTGATCGAAGGATTTTATTCGAACAATATCGTATATACATTTACAAATATTAGAGGAAGCAAATTGGAATAGAACTCAAAACAATATTAATACCAAAACAAAACTGGAAGTAACGCAATTAAACGTACAGAAGGCATAAACGGAATATTGAATTTAGGGATTGAAAAGCTTAACGAACAGATCCTAAATTAAATAATTGAATTCGATTTCAAGAGAGAAACAGATTGACGACTTTGATCGGCGATGACGACGATGGACTGCGGCGGCGGCGACTCCAGGTTTCCTACGACAAACAGCAACGATGTCGGCAGCTCTTTCTCCGGTGACTTCCAAATCAGCGACACTCCTCCGGGCAATTGGTGACAGGCAGCGGCGTCCTCCGACATCGACCACAGCGACCGATTCGGTAGCGCAGCGATGAACTGCGAACAGCCTTCAAGAACAGCGGCTCCGATCGTCTTCTCCGAGACTCCTTCCAACAGAGACGAAAACCTCTGATCGACTTCTTCCATCCATTGATCTTTCACCGAAGGTTAAGGAACACTCTTATAGGCTTAGTCCGTGGTGCGAGTTTGATCAGAGGTAATCATACCTCAAGAAAGAGGTCAGCACATTACTTTGAGTCTCGACATCCACCAGAATTCGCACAGACAAAGGGTTTCAAATCTCACCGTAATATCTCTCCCGAGAGGATGAATAAAACCCGTTTAAAAAGAGCTAGAAGTCTCTTGGCATCTTTTGGACCGTCTAAAAAGTTATGAAAGGAAGCCTTGCTAACAGCTTCTTATTTGATAGGGCTTCTTTCATTCTTTTAGGTGAAGATTATCTGAAAAATAAATGGACAGGTAAACAATTAGATTTATGTAATTTTAAAATATTTGGATGTAGTGTTTTTATTAATGTTAAAGGGGATAAATTAAAACATAAGGTTAAATTAAAACCTAGGGTTGAGAATTGTGTATTTTTAGGTTATTCCGAATGAGTTAAAGATTATAAATTGTAGTTAAGAGGTAAATCTCATTTTAAACCATTATGAGTAGAGATCTGACTTTTATTGAGTTTGAAATGCCTTGTTTAAATCAAAAGTTTTTTTTAGATAAAAATAACCCTACTCCAAATAGAGTGGAGTAAGGATATATTTTAAATCCAATTGTTGAAACGACTAGAACCAAATAGAATTTTCAGAACCACCTTCGAGCCCTGAACAATCTGTTTTTCAAACAGAAAATACTTTTGAAAGTAAAGAAAATGAATCCCCAAAATTAGAGAATTATAGATTCACCAAGGATAGAACTAGAAGATAAATTAACCTCATCTTAAAGTTATATGACAATGAATCTAAGCCTTTTGGTAAAACAAATAAATTTGAAAATAAAAAGAAATAAGTTGAAGTCATGAATGAAGAAACAGAGTCTTTGCATGTGAATAATACTTATACTTTAGTACCTAAACCTATGAACTCTTTTCTAATAGATTATAAATAGGTTTATAAAGTAAAATAAGAAGCACAAGGGTTAGGTTTTAAGGAAGGTTAGTTGGAAAGGGTTTTACTAAAAAAGAAGATGATTGATTATAATGAAATTTTCTCACTGGTGGTTAAGTTTACTACTGTGCACATTATGTTGTCTCTTGTTGCTCATTTTAATTGATAATTAATACAACTAGATGTAAAAACAACTTTTTTACATGAAAACTTGCAAGAGAAATGAAGCAGCCGAAAAATTATGTTGATAAAAATAGGCTTGTTCATGTGTACTTAATAAATCATTGTATAGTTTAAAACAATCTCCACGGCAATGAACTATTAATTTGATGAGTGTATGCTATCACTAAACTTAACTAAGAGCAAATATGACCATTGTCTTTATTATAAAAGAGCTTATAAAAAAGAGCTTATAAGCATACTGTGTTCTTGTTAATATACGTAGATGATATTGATAAAACATATATTATCCTATATTTGTATAGATAAATTATAAAATATAATTAATGTTTTGAATAGATTTTTACTCATTTTTTTGCATGTTCTTAATTGGTGCAAGGGAATAGAGTGATTCACGTCCATGCCAAATTTTCAATCAAATAATTATGGAAGTACTCGAATTAAGTTTGCATGTTAAGGAAATTGATGGTTTATTGGGATCGAGGCGTAATTGCAGGGATGATGATTGAGAATGACTAATTACAACTTACACTCACATTCTATAACATATGTTGGAGGATTGAGAGAGACGTTTTGAGAGGAAGCACCACCGAATGATCATTATTTTATCGTTTTTATTTATTTCTAATCACGAGTAGCTAGTTTCCTTTAGTCTAGTCCAAGGTTCAATGTAGATTCCGGATTGAGATGTGAGATTGTGTTTTGATTTAATTTGAATCTTGTTTAGTAAATTAATATTTGTACAATTTCTATCATTCATGTCTACAATTGTTTTATTTAATCTTTTATCACGGCTGAATTTTAGATTGGTTTAGAAATTGTTTACCAATCGAACATTTGCATCCATAATTGTGCATTTGTTTGATAAAGTGGTAAGTAGGTTGACAAGCTTAGCCTAGGAATTGCATGATCAAATATATTAATCTTTTCGCAATTGATTGCATATTTAAATTGGGTTTTTCTCGTGATATTTTCAATTGAAAAAATTAATTTATTGGTCGTACTTAGATTTTTTTTTTTTATTAGGGATGCGGTTAACCGGTTGTACCATTGCCTCCAATAAACTAAAGAAAAATTAGGCGTTATGATATATCTAATGCCTATAAATCAATTTATCAATTGAATAATAAGATTATATAAAATCAAAGATCGAATCTTTAATCTGGTTTATTATTCACTCATTGGGCTAGAAATTTAATCTCTTTGGAATCTAATTTTATTTTTCGTCGCTTATTTAAATTGGCTTAATTGAATTTGCTAGTCTCTCTCTCCCCCTCCCTCCAATACTTGAAATTGTGACAAAACAGGAATTAAACCTCACAGTTCATTTGAATCGACCTCGGCACCATTTGCTACGCGGCAATCGTGGTGTTAGAGTATCGTTATTGGAAACATCGAGGCTACCAGATATGTTCTTTATTAGCTCTAGTTTGGAGATAATAAATCATATAATATGCTGTTTGAGTAAAAAGTTTGATATGAAGAATTTAGGTGATGCAAAAGTGATTCTTGGAATGAATATCATAAGAAATATGCAAAACATACAAATAAAATTTGGATAAATTTTCTATGTTCGATGCAAATTTTATTAGTGTTCATTTGGCTTCTCACTTTGTTTTAAGTAAACAACAATGTTCCAAATCTGAAAGTGATGTTGATCACACGAAGAATGTGCCATATACTAATGCCATTGGCTCGGTAATGTATATTATGGTAAGTACACGACTCAACATTTCCTATGCAATAAGTTATTTGAGTAAGTACATGTCTAACCCTGGTTTGAAACATTAGTATGCTTTAAAGTGGTTATTTAAATATCTTGTTAGCACAAAATAATGTTAGATTATTACATACTAAATCTGATTATGGTTTAAATTTAAAGGGATATATTGATTTCAATTATGATAATGATTAATATAGTAGAAAATCAACAACTTCTTATATGTTTACTTTTTATGGGTCATATATGAGTTGGAAGTCTTAATTACAACATGTTGTAGACCTTTCTACTACTGAATTTGAGTATATTGCGATTACTGAGGTTTTAAAGGAAATTATTTGGTTTAAAGGGTTGTGTTGTCTAAAATAGGTTATTTGGATAATGATGTTATAGTTTATTCTAATAGACAATACGGAATCTAACTTTGTAAAAATCTGGTATTTCATGATAGAACTAAGTAAATTGTTGTTCGGTTCCATTTTATTAGAGATATTATGTCTAAGAATTTGATGAAGTTAAAAAAGATTTCATCTCAAATTTATTCATCGGATATGGGAATTAAAGTGTTATTTGTTTCATCATTTTTATCTTGTTTAAAAACTTTAAATTGTGGGATATATGGTTAAAATGATAATTTTCTAGCTTGTATTATACAATATAAATTGATTTTGTGTTTTTATTTTATATAGATTTCGTAAAGTGATGATGATCCTTTATAGCCCTTCTGTGACTTTGGCCAAAATATAGGTGGAGAATGTCTGGGTTTATTACCCATACCTTGAAATCCAAATTCAAACCCGTGTAACCCGGCCCGCGACCCATATAACCAAAAATATGATCGTGTCCATCCATTTAAATTAGGGTTAGTCTAGGTCATTCCTTCATTCATTCCTATTTACCTAATATGTCTTCTTCTTTATCGCGATTTCTCAGGAGCTCGCCTATGAATCGATTTCCTTAAATGGTCTCGAAATTTTTGATGTCATATTAAAAATATATTTTATTATATTAAATGATCTCTAAATTTTCGAGACCATATTAAAAATATATTTTATTATATTAAATAGTCTCAAAAATTTGAAACTATATTATACTCCCTCTGTCCCAAGTATTTTGTCAGTGTTACCGTAGATATGAGAATTTATGAGATGTATGATTAATAAATAATTAAGAATGCATTAGTAAAATTAATTATAATATAATATAATTAATTATAAATTAAAGTTAAGATAACTAATTAGTCTAATAAAAATTATAAATTTATAAATTTAAAATATAATTAAAATGTATCATACAAAAAAGAAAGTGATATAATCTGTAGGACAAACAAAAATAGAAAGTGTGACATTATATGTAGGACATAGAGAGTATATATTATTTATTATATTAAATAGCTTCGGACATTTCCAAGGCCATAAAAAATTCAAACTCCACTTATCTCTCTCTCTCAAATTCCCGCCCAAACCCGTTCCGTAAGGGATAGCGTAGTGGTGGGGTTAAATTCAAAACAAGTCACACATGGTTCACCACTTGTTTTATCGGTCCTAATTTGCAAGGTATTAAATTCAACTGAAAATTTACCCAATTATGCACTTTCAGCAGTTGCGAATTCCCATGTCTATCATAAAAAAATTAAAATAAAAAAATATTATGCCCAAACCCTAATATTCCCAAATCAAAATTTTCATTTCCTTTCTTTCTCCCACCCTCATTCCTCCTCTTTTTTCCTATACTTTAATCTTCTCCTCCTCCTCCTTTTTCTTCGGCGACGGTGATGGTGACGGCACCGGCGGCGGCAACAAGTTCTCGATTACCTTCTCTGGTAACGGAAAAGATGGCGGCAACGGCTCCTCTTTCTTCTTCTTCTCCGGTAGCGGCGGGCCAACGGACCCTCCTTCTCCAGCAGCGTTAGTGGCAACCCCTAATGTTTGTTCTTCTTCTCCGGCAGTGCGGCGGAGCCTCCTCCTCCTTCATTTTCTTCTCTTGCGGCAGGCGATGATAGCGGTGGCAGTGGCGACGGTAGACCCTCCTCTTTCTTCTTCTTCTCCGGCGGCGGCGTTAGGAAGAGGGAGCCTCTTCCTTCTCCAACGGGACTACCGGCCCCTTTCTTATCTTCTTTTCCTGCGGCAGTGGAGGGCAACAGAGCCTCCTCCTCCTCCTTAATTTTCTTCTCTGGCGGCGGCACAGTGATGGCGGTGACGGTGGCAACGATAACTTCTCATCTTTTTTCTTCTTTTTATCGGTGGCGCTCCGGCAGTAGCGGTGGGTAGTGGTGGGTCTCAATATATCTTTATTTTCTTAAAAAAATTAATAATTATGTCAAAAATTTCGAGGTCATTTGAAATGAATTTATTAATGTTGATGCGTGGGTCTTAATATATATTTATTTTTAAAAAATTAACAATTGCTTCAGAAATTTTTTTTGGCAAATGGTTTTGAAAAATTCAAACTATTATAAATGACAATGAATTTTTCTTTTCGGGTATGATTCAGAAACAAAAATCTGAAGCCAAAATTAATTTGTCTTAGAATCTTTTTAAATTCGGAAGCAATTTTTCCGAAGCCATCTTAATAAATTCTAGCGGACATACAACTAAAATTGTTTCTTTACGACGGGTGTGTTTAGATGTAATTTCAGACTAAAACCAACACTATTTATAGTAAAAATATGAGCAAAATCAATATTGATCCCACTAAAATTTAATTTTTTTCATTTTTAGTCCCGTTAAAAAATAATTATAAAGATTAGTCATATGCAAAACTTACATTATCCTTTTTGTCCCACTGTTGAAATTTTAACGGATTAGTCATATGCAAAACTTACATTATCCTTTTTGTCCCACTGTTGAAATTTTAACGGAATTTGCTGACGTGACTATAAGAAAAAAATGAAAATGGCGGATGATTTGGACGAACACGGCCTAACATACCCAATCATTCCGGATAATGCTTGCATCCTCTTGTCTTACCGCGGCTGCTGGCACAAAGTTAGCCGATGCTTATTCCCTAGATACCGTCATTGCTTCTTCTCGGGAAAAAGAAGTTCACGACCTGTGGGCTTTCTACCTCCATGCGGCATTGCTTCGTCAGGCTTCCGCCCATTGTGGAAAATTTTCCAGTCGAGTTGAAACAGTTAAACAAATCTGATACTTTTCGTATTAAAAAATAATTGTGTTTTGAAGGTTCAACTGCCTCGTCAAACATGGATAATAGTTTGACCTTTCTTCTCTGATGCTCGAGATGGTCAAAGGCTAATAGAGGAAGAACATCCTTTGACAAAGACATCGAATTATCGGAAGTGGCGGCGGCGCCAACACCGGTTGTCGAATTCCTAGTATTAGGTTTTTCATTGTTGTTGTTGTTACTATTATATCTCCCGAATATGTTTATCACAATTGACCCCTTCCCATGCAGCAAAATTCTTCCAACAACTCCTGAGCTGCCTTCGCATACTTTGAGAATAAAATTATCCATAACTTCCTCGTGGTTATGAAACTCAAAGTAAATATTCTATTTATTTTAAACATTATATGACGTCTCCTTATACTTTAAAAAATGTTGCATGAAATTCCTTTGTGGTTTTGAAATTCAGCGTATTTTAAAAATTGAATGATACTTCCTTATACTTTAAAAAATATTGCATGAAAACCCCCATTATGAAAAAAAATATAAATAGAAAATCATCTTCTCATCATACGAGAATGTTTCATGATGGTAGAGTTTCATGCAATGTTTATAAGGGGACGTCATTCAACTTTTAAAATACAACTTTTAAAATACATACGCTGAATTTTGAAACAATCTGAGAGTTATGAACAATTTTACCTACTTTGAGTACTGTAGCATATTCGTCATACCATATGATGATCCACTCCTTGATTGTACGACGCCGCTGCCGCCACCACTGAAATTCTTAAATTGATGCTGCCCAATTGAGCTTTTCCTGAAAAACAACATTCTGGCTGCTTCTCCGATCCTGAATTCCTCAGCTTTAGCTACCTCGAACTGATGTAAGAGGGACGACAGTGAGAACGATACCCCTTGCCCTTCCGCAACTCTCGGAATGTTTTCACCAACAAATCACATACCTCTTATGGTTGCTGGTTGTACAAGATTGCATAGCCATGAGACATAATTTTTTTCTTCTATGAGTAAAACAAATTAATAATTCAAACAAAGCTGTGTTGTAAAACAAAAATTAATCGATTTGTTTGGCTGTTTGATCACAGTCGTATTTGATAATTATCAAGTGGGATTAAAAATGAAAAAAATAAATTTGATTGGAACGAATATTGATTTTTGTTCTAAAAATATATTGGGTTTGTTATTTCTTCAATTTTCTTCCAATTTGCAATATACTATATAATATATATTTTATCATTTCATAACAAAAAATTCAATATAAAATAATATTATTTTATATTACTTACACAATTTCCAATATCTCACATAAAAAACATACTTCAAATCAAAATACAAAACAAACATACCAGTTTCTCTCACAAAATATTATATCAAAAATATTATTTACACAAAAATTCAAAAAACACTCTATTTCAAATTAATTTAAACGATAATCAAACAAATCATTGCTCTAAAAAAATTCACCTCAACAATAGAATAGCTCCCTTATTTTTAATTTAGTATATATTTCACATAATCAATATTCAATTCAAAATATTATATTTATATAACATCAAATATTATTAAAAGTGGGGACCATATTTACTAAATAAATAAAAAAACAAAACAATTATTTTGAGACAGACAAAAAGATAGGAGAGAGAATTTTCTATTATAAAACATCATATATCAAAATAATATTTAAATTAAAACTCAACCAAAACCAAGCTAACCCCAATTTTTTCCTAAAAGAATTGCATCATAACACCTATTTGTACTAAGGTGAAACAGTATTTCAATTTAAATTTTACTATTTCCCAAATCCAAATCCAAATCGAACACACCCTATGTCCTGAACTCCTAATAACTATTCCCTCTATCCCCTAAGATTGTATCATAATTCTGTTTTTGCCGCCGTTACCTTTTCTCCTTACCTCACAATTTTTTTTATTAACTCCTTAATAAATTTCCAATAATATATTTTTACCTATCTCACTTTGACATAATAATACTATTATTTTTTAGTCCCCGTTTCCACCCAAAGTACAAAAAATTAATTTTCGGGGCGGAGGGAGTATAATATACGTGCTGGTTGGAACTTAGAACAAAAGTGTAAACAATTGAAATGAATAACAAAGAAAAAGGATAGCTAGCAAGAATACCTTAAGAACTGCCATTTGAAGCCAGCAAGATAAAAGAAGAATGCTTTGCTACCATAGTTAAACAGCATCCATCATGAGTTACAAGTATCCCATTCGAAAGTCGGCTGCGCATAAGCCTCGTAGTCTAAGGACCCACTAATTACATTGTCGACACTTTGCATACCTTGCAGTATTGCAGGCTGGAAACCATCTTGATCAGACGGCAGAAGTTTATATAACACCAATAGCCCAAGCGTGAATATAGCCTGTAGCTTCGTGGAGTCCCCGCGCACCGAAAAGAACAGCAGCATCGAAGCAAGGAACAGGTCGATACAAAACCTCATAATACACAGCACTGTATCCACCAACCTCCCATCGTTACCTGCAGGAAAGCCTCGCACTCTGTAAACAAACAGGAAGTTGTATTTATCGACGACATATCTGTACCCGAAGTAGATTGCGCCAACTGGAACCACTAGAGGAGCGAACGAAGAGTAAATGAGTGTGAGGGCAAATATTGTGAGGTTGAATGCGTAGTATTGTGCGAAATCGAATGTTTGTTTAGGGACTGGCGATGTCCGGCTTCTGACTGGAGGGTAGTCGGAGAGATCTTGACCGGGTAAGTCCATTGCAGATGAAGCTGAGCCATTTGAGAAGGCATTATTCCCAATCATGACCTCAGATATCCTTTCGCTTATCAGGGGCCGTTGCAGGCCTTCAAGGTCTTGATGTTGCAAGGGATAATCCTCACTTCGTTCGGGTACCAGCTGGAGCATGTCATTCTTACGAAACTTTTGAAGCTTGTTCTTGATCCACGGTATTGGGGCCAATAGGTCGTAAGATATCCCCAAGAAAGTGCATGTAATGAGGAAAGCAAGAGACGACAAACATGATTTTGACAAGAATGAAGAACTCATGTATTGTTCGATCCTCTTGCAGTCCTCGCCATCCAAATAACACCGGCTCATTTTTAAAAGTGCGCCTTCTAACGAGGACTCAACAAGAGCCCTCAAGAGAATGAGGTTGACCAGGAAGAAACAAACCATCTTTAATAAGGCAGCTCGTTGCTCTTGGGACACCGTAAGATGACGCTCAAACTTGGAAAGGTACGAGAGAGCTGATGGCACCACTATGTACATGCTCACGAAAATAATTACATTAGGCAGAAACTGAAAGATTATAGAAGCAATCCAGCTCGAACTCTGCAACCAAGTCAACCACGTCTGAGCTTTATCTATAGCCTCAGCATTGATAATTCGGGCTGCGCTGTTGATGGCACTTATCACCGCAAGCGGAGAGCTGAAGAATAAAAGTAGCAACAGCAGGCAAGTGTTGACAAGAACTCTACGTAATTTCAAAGAAAACTTGGACGATCCCAAATGATTCCAGTATATGTCGCTGGCTAGGGGAGCTCTCTGCACTTTCCATTGATTTCTTTGGAGCTGCAGCTCCTCCAATGAAAAGAACCTACCAACGCGTAACCTCTTCTCATTGCGAAAATCCTTAACTGCCTTATTTGCAGTGTAAACATCCTTAAAAACCACAAATGCGACTCCAGCACCCCTCGCTCGTCCTTCTTTGTAAGCAGCCATTTCCATCTCAAGATCAGCTCTCCACTCTTGCAATTTCCTCAGCCTTTCTTCATCTGAGAAACCGAGCTCATGAACAGCACTATACCACGTCTCTTTCACTCTCCTCCATAGAGGATACAACCTTTCTCCTCCTTCTCCATCAATACCAATATCATTGTGATACTCAGCCAAACCTTTCAATTCGATTTTCTGAACCAATTTCGTAATATTCTCCCTCACCTTCACCAATTCTGTAGCTAAATCATCCAATGCACATAAATCCATAGGCACAACCATTCTATATATCTTCCCCGGATACTTATGCTGAAAATAGTCAACAAGTGGAGTCTTATCAAACCCTAACGTTTTCGGAACCCCATGAATCATGATAGTGAAAATGGCACTCGAATTTGCACTCGGATCACTTGGATTCCCATTTCCATCACGAAACCTAGTTATCCTCAACCTTCTTTCAATGTCATTTATGCCATAATGCACCAGAAGAACAATAACAACAACGAATATAAAGTGTACCCAGAGCAGAGGCGAACCTTTGGCAATATGATTTACTGTGGTTTTTGAAAATTCATCCGAAATAGGCGCATTTCCCCCATAGATATTAACAGGAAGCATAACAACAACAGACAAGCACGCGAGGAAGAGAAGAATGCCTGAGCTACCGCCTTCGATGAGAAGAAATTGAGCCGCGTCGGCGCCGCAGTGATGCGATATCTCCCGGCTGGTTGCGTGCCAAACCGCCAGAAGCTTCGAGGCAATCGCTGTAGGACCGGGCACGCGGCGGTGGTCGCTACGAAGCTTCACGAAGATGAAGATCAACAGGCAGGTCAGCGCCCCAATTGCGGAGATATTTACAAGATACTGGATGTTCCCGTACCACGCGTCCTCGAATACTCCGTCTCCATCTCCGGCGGCGGAAGGCGGTGGAGAAAGGGACGCTTCCGCCATAGATGGAGCTGATAGCGGGGAGATAAAAGAAAACCTGGACTCCGAATCTATGGGTTGGAATTGCATAATTAAGGATTTGAATTCGAGGATCAGGCTAGGCAATCGGATGGGATTTTCGCCAGCGATGATTCATCGAATTCTGAGGGGTTAGGGTTCTCACGAGCGAAGATGCTGTCTGATGATGATAGAAGAGGAATTCGGCCGTGTTTGGAATGGAAGAAGCCACCGGTTCAATCCGCGAAATTCTCCAAAGTTCATTTTTACTTTTTCCAAAATATAGTACTAATAAATTCGACAGATCAAGAGGGGTAGAATAGACATTTCACTTCATTTTTCTTAGTAATTGTTAGGTTAGGGTTTATTTTAAGAGGGAAGGTCAGGGAAAGGAAGGGGAAGACACAATTTGTATAAAGTTTTCTTCTCATGATTCGGGGAAATTTAGACGGAATAAAATTTTATTATATACTATTTTTTTTTGTACGTTATAATATCTTTTAAATTTTAAAATATTTACATGCCACTTTTCATTCCACTTAATTAATTAATTTATTTTTTTTTATTATTATTATTTTTTTTTGTTAGTATCACATAATTTGTCATTTTTTAAATATAATTATACATTTTAATCATATTTTAAAATTTATAATTTATAATTTTTTTATTTTAATTAAACTATTTATTTATCTTAATCTTAATCTATAATTATTTTTATTAAATTATAATTATTTTTATTAATACACTTTTTAATTATTTACTAATTATACAATACTTAGAACTCATAACTAAATTAAATGGTACAAATTAAATGGAATGGATGAATATGTTTACTCTTTTTATTCTATTAAATAAGGAAATTATACTAGCAATATATATTGTACATAAATTAAATTATATATCTAAATTATACAATTATATATATTTTAAACTATTTTTAGTTGAATATTTTGAATCATATTATTATAATATATTTTTTAAAAATTTATATAAAAAGTATATAATTATAATCTAATATAAAATATTTAAAAATAAATTAAATTATAAATTATTAAAAATAGTATTAATAATTAACTTAATTAGTGTAACATCATTTTTTTAAATATCATTTTTTTCAAAAATAATAATAAATACAAAATATTTTCTAAAAATTCAAAAAATCAGAAAACGTGTGTTTGTTTTGTGAAAATGAGTTAAAAAAATATATTTTATGTGAGGTACAAAAAATCATATATTGAATATAAAAATAATAAATATGTGTTATAGAGTAATATTTTTGGGAAAACTTGTAAAGAAAAAACTTAAAAAGAACAAACTCGTCAAATATTTATTACAAGGGGAGATGGAAGGATGAAAAAAACAAATTCAGTTCTATACAGAAATGGAATGTTATATCTCATCTCACATGTGTGCTGTGAGAGGAGACACAAGGGGACACGGTGGGGTGGAGACAATAAATCCAGTGCTATGCAGAAAAGAGATGATATCTGATGTCCCACTCCCTATTGTGTCCCATCTCAGATGGGTGTATAGATACACACATATGAAAAACGACATAAGGAGACACGTTGGGATGAGGACAACATATCCAATGCTATTTAGAAAAAGAATGGGATATGATGTTTCCCTCCCTTGGCACAACAGATCCAGTACAATGCGGAAAGGGGATGGGATTTGATGTCCCCCTCCCACTCTGTCCCCTCTCAGATATGTGTATCTATACATACATGTTAAATGGGACACGGTCGGGTAGGAACAACATATCCAATGCATTTAAAAAATGAATGGATCTGATGTCCCCTTCCCTTGGGACAACAAATCCAGTTCTTGCAGAAAAGGGATGTGATATGATGTACCCCTTCCTATTGTGTCGCCTCTCACATGTGTGTGTCTATACACACATGTGAAAAGGGGACACACGGGCACACGGTGGGTTGGGACAACAGATCCAATGCTATGCAAAAGAGTAGGTGAGATCTGATGTCCCCCTACTCAATGTGTCCCCTCTCACATATGTCTATGGACATAGACATAGAGAGGACACAAGAGGACACGGGGTGGGGAGACAACATATTCAGTGCTATCTTATTCTCTATTGTGTCCCCAATCACATAGGTGTATAGATACAAACATGTGAGAGTGGACACGGTGGGCTGAGGACAACAGAACCAGTGCATGCAGAAAAAGGATAGGACCTAATGTCCCCTTCCTTCGAAACAACAGATCCAGTGCTTTGCAAAAAAGGGATAAGATCTAATATCCCTCTCCACATTGGGTCCCCTCTCACATGTTTCTATAGATACACACATGTGAGAGGGAACACAAGAGGACGCAGTCGGGTAGGGACAACAGATCCAGTGCTATGCAGAAAATGGATGGGATCTGATGTCCCCCTCCCTACTGTGTCCCCTCTCATAAGTGTGTATCTATACACAAATGTGATAGGGAATACAACGGGACACAGTGGGGTGTGAACAACAGATCCAATGCAATCCATCAAATGGATGGGATCTGATGTCCCCATCTACATTGTGTCCCATCTCAGATGCGTGTATCTATATATACATGTGATAGGGGACCCGGTGGAGTAAGGACAAAAGATCTAGTGCTATTTAGAAAAATGATGGGGTTTGATGTCCCCTTCCCCGGTGTGTCCAATCTCACATGTGTCTATAAATACACACATGTGAGAGGGGACACAAGGGCACATAGTAGGGTAGGGATAACAGATCCAGTGCTTTGTATAAAAGTTATGTGATCTAATATCCCCCTCCCCACTGTGTTCCATTTCACATGTGTGTGTGTGTATATATACATGTGAGAGGGGACACGGTGGTGTAGGAACAACATATATAGTGCTATGCAGAAAATGGATGGAATATGTTATCCTCCTCACTGGGACAACAGATCCATTGCTATACAGAAAAGTGATGAGATCTGATGTCCTCCACCCCTACTGTTCCCCTCCCACTTGTTTCCCCTTTATACACACAAGTGAGAGGGGACACAGTGGGGAGGAAGACATCAAATCTCATTATTTTTTTGCATACACACATGTGAGAGGGGACAAAAGGGGACACAGTGTGGTGGGAACAATAGATGCAATGCTATGCAAAAAAACGATGGGTTCTGATGTCCCCCTCCCTATTGTGTCCCCTCTCACATGTGTGAATCTATACACAAATTTGTGAGGGGACGTAAGGGGACACGGTGGAGTGGGGACAACAGAGCTATTGCTATGCAAAAAAAAGGGATGGGACCTGATGTCCCCCTCATTGGGGACAAGAGGTTAGTGCTATGTAGAGAAATGATGGGATCTGATGTCCCCCTCCCCACTGTGTCCCTTCTCACAAGTGTGTATAAATACACATATATGATACATGACACAATGGGACACTGTGGGGTGAGGACAACGGATCAAGTATTATGCAGAAAAAGAATAGGATGGGATTCCTCTTCCCTATTGTGCCCCACATCAATGGATATATAGATACACACATGTGAAAAAGGGGACACAAGGGGATACGGTGGGGTGAGGACAACAGATCCAACGTTATGCAAAAAGAAGAATGGAAAGATGTGAGATGGGCCACAAGGGACACAATAGGGGTGGGTATAATAGATCCAGTGCATGTAGAAAAGGGATGGGATCTGATCTCCCATTCCCTTGGGACAACAGATCTAGTGCTATGCAAAAGAAAAATTGGATCTGATGCCCCCCTCCCCACTGTGTCCCCTCTTACATGCGTGTATCTATACACACATATGAGAGGGAACACAAGGGGACACGGTGTGGTGGGGACAATAGATCTATTTCTATGCAGAAAATGGATGGGATCTGATGTCCCCCTTCCTACTGTGTCCCATCTCACATTTTTGTATCAATACACACATGTGAGAAGGGACACAAGGGGACACGTTGGGTTGGAGATAACATATCTAGTACTATGCAGAAACGAGATGGGATCTGATGTCTCTCTCCCCACTGTATCCCCTCTCACATGTGAGAAGGGACATAATGGGACACTGTGGGATAGGAACAACAAAATCAGTATATGCAGAAAAAGGATGGGATCTGATGTCCCACTCCCTGAGGACAACAAATCCAGTGCTATGCAAAAAATGAATGAGATCTGATGTCCCTGTCCTCACTGTATCCCCTCTCATATGGGTGTATAGATACACATATGTGAGAGGGGGCACAAGTATATACGGTAGGGTGGGGACAACAGATCCATTGTATGCAAAGATACTTGATTCTAACAAGGATCCATTTAGATATAAAGAAAATAATGAAAAGATACTTTGTCCGAAAGTATCATATTTCAGTGCAATAGGTACATTCATGTACCTAGTAACGTGGTTGTCCAAGCTTAGAAAAAAATATTATTGAAGATGACTTGGTTAACATTACAATTATTTTGTATTTGACGTAAAAGTGCCCAGATGAGTCATTCTGAAACCAAGATCACAAGAACTGGATTTCAAGACTAAGACAACAAATATGGAAGAATCTTAAAGTTACCTTATTAAATATTATCTTTTATTGTAGGTTTCCGTATTCTATGTTTAGAGTTTCCTTATTATTTATTGTCTTGTGTAGGTATTTTCTTTTACTTTATTTCATTTTGTTGGATATTTTCTTTTATTTTCTAGTTGCCTCTATAAAAGGCCTTTGATATCACTGTAATAAAGTCAGAGTGAATCTTGAATACAATTTCTTTATTATTCACTCTCAATATTTGTCTAAACTATGATGTGATTTCCTTTCATTTAGATATTTCAAATCGGGTCTTTGGAGTGATTCCATCGGTACGTGGCTTCCAATCATTTGTTTTGGGATTTAGCCTATTGTTCGTGTTTAAACCTATCATTTGATTTCAGGTTGATACTTATTCTCGTGGTTAGTTATCATCCATATTAATTCACATTTTCTGCACAATATTTTCTTCTTCATTCTCTTTTCTTTCATCAATCTTCTGAATCTATTGGTTGTATTGAACTTTGTAGATAAGAAAAATACTTTTGGTATAATTATATACCGTCGGACCGTGTCATATGGTATCAGAGCCTTGTGCTCAAGTTTTCTCTCAACTTGAATCGTCCATAGTCGATTTTGTTTTAAAAAATAAAGAAAAGAAAAGAATCAATTTGTGGTATTTGTCAACCATCCGTTATCTATAATATTTTCTTTCTCCACTTTGTTTTAGATTTTTGTTGCCATTGTCTTTGGAAAAATTGAGTTTTCTTATGAACTGTATAGTCGATGAATATCGCGTTTGAGATAACAAGAGTAATTTTCAAGAAGAGGGGAATAGCACGGCCATCCAAACTTAGAAAAATAAATTATTGAAGATAGACTTGCTAGGCATTACAATTTTTTGTATTGACTCAAAGGTCACCCAGCCGAGTCATTCCGTGACTAGGATCACAAGAACCAAAACTTCAAGACTAAGACAACAAATTATTACGGAAAAATCTCAAAGTTACCTTATTATATAGGTAAAATTTCTCATAACTCCCTTGTGATTTCGAAATTTTGTGTAAAATCTCCCTGTATTTTAAAAATTGCATGGCACTCCCTTATACTTTCAAAAACGTTGCGTGAAACCCCGTCCCCATAAAACCTCCCTTGTGTAATGAAAAGATGATTTCCTATCCATATTTTTTGCATGACGGGGGATTTAATGCAACATTTTTTAAAGTATAAGGGAGTGTCATGCAATAAAGGGGAGATTTCTGCTGAATTTCAAAACCACAAAAAAGTTATAGACAATTTTTTCTATTATATATTACCTTTTATTATAGGTTTCTGTATTCCATGTTTAGAGTTTTCTTATTATTTGTTGACTTGTGTAGGTATTTCTTTGTTTAGTGTTTCCTTTTACTTTATTTCTTTGATTGGATATTTCCTTTTATTTTCCAATTGCCTCTGTAGAAGGCCTTTGATATAATTGTAATATAGTCAAAGTAAATCTTAGTAAAAATAATTTATTGTTCATTCTCAATATTTTTTTAGTGCTAGGATGTGATTTTCTCCCACTTAGATATTTTAAATCGGATCTCCGAAATTTATTCTCGTGATTGGCTATCATCCATATTAATTGACATTCTTTGTACTATTTTTTCTTCTTTGTTCATGAATCTATTGATTCTATTAAACTTTGTGGATAAGAAAAATACTTTGGATATAATTATACACGGTCAGACCGTGTCACCTAGCAAATAGCACACGGCCAGATATTACATTTGCATAAATTTATTGGCCAGATTCAGTTCATCTCCTACAAAATGATATTGGAATGGGTTAAATATGTTTTGCGCTATCTTTAAGGGACGAGTGACATTGGCCTATTTTATTCGAATAATTCTCGACACGATTTATTAGGCTATGCCGATATTGGGTATTTGTCTGACCCGCATAAAGCAAAATCTCAACCCGACTATATATTTACATATGGTGATACTGTGATCTTTTGAAGACCCACCAAACAAACAATAACCGTCACATCATTAAATCATGCCGAAGTATTGGCTATTTATGAAGTCAGTCGAAATGTGTTTGGTTGAGGTCAATGACCCATCACATTCGAAAGAATTGTTAGTTAATATCGAAAAATGAAAACCCCCCAGCTATATATAAAGACAATGCAGCTTGCATTACTCAATTAAAACTCAATTAAAAGGCGGATATATTAAACATATATGACAAAACATATTTCACCAAAAAATGTTCTTTACCCATGACTTGCAAAAGAATTGTGAAATCGATGTGCAACAAATCTGATCATCTAATAATTTTGCAGATTTATTAACTAATGTCATACCGACAACAACATTCAACAAATTGGTGAAAAGAATTAAAATATGTCGGCTTAAAGATCTCAAGTAAAATTCAAATCAATGAGGGTAAATCAATAAGGGTGTGTTTGTTTGGAGGTTTGAATTTTGAATTGAGATTTGAATAATAAAAAATTTGAATTGAAATAGTTATATGATATAATACAAATACGTAACGAGCAAAATAAAATATGGTACAATTCAATATCACTTTTATCATTTTTAGTCTCATTCAAAAAATTTAATCAAAATTAGTACCATTTAAGAATATTTTTATCAAATTTGATCCTTTTATTCAGTACCATTTAAGAATATTTTTATCAAATTTGATCCTTTTATTCAGAGCTAACGGACAACACTAACATTAACGAAACGTAGTATAATGTGTAAATTAATTTGTAACAAACATAGGCGTGTTCCAATGAACATGCCCGTGTTTTTGTAATCACCAACAATTTTTTTACTTCCTCCTCCACTTCTCCCTCATCTCTATATTAAATATTCCGGATATATATACACCCACGTCATACTTATCCTATCACATATTCATTTCACGTCACCTCACTTCTTCCTATCTCTAAATGCTACTCATTTCTTTCACACACATATATATATGTATGTATATACTCAAACACGACCATTTATTTAATTTTCTGATCATGAAAATGCCCTGCTGCAATTCAAATATACCATAATTGCATCTTCATTGAACAAAGCCAGAGGGATCATTCCCAAATAATAATAATAATAATAATAATAATAATAATAATTGCCGAGCTAGAGAAAAGGAAAAAAGGGTGGGTGATTGTATAAACACGGCCATATTAATTCAAACACGTCCGTGTTTGATTCAAATTAGCTTTCATACCATGTCCGTGTTTAATTCGAACTCCCATGTTTTATTCGAATTAGCTTCCATACCGTATTTTGTTATGTCCCCGACACTATTGTCCATTGTTTCGAATTATTAGCTTCCATACCAAATTTTGTTATGTCCCCGTCACTATTGTCCATTGGTTGTGAAGAAAATGATTAAACTTGATAAAAATATTTTTAAATGAGATTAATTTTTAATGAGACTAAAAATGTCAGAAGTAATATTGAATAGTACCACTTTTGATTCTTGCTCATAAATATTAATGAAATATTTTAAATATAAAATTAAATTTTAATATAATATAAAAAATAAAAATACAGTTATTTAATTTGATATTTATTAAAAAAAAAATTATACTCCCTTTCTGTCTCATAACTATGTATCTATGAATTAGTGAAAATCTCTCAAAATCCTTGAAACAAACACATTCTAAAAGAATGATGCACTCTTTCCTTCACTGAGACTTTTTTTATCACAGGGTTTTTTGCATCAAGGGAGGATGTTTTATTATATATATCATACACATGCGTCTATACAACGCAAGTTAACTACATATTAATTTGTAATTGGAGAAAGGAATTGGCCAACTTCCAGCCATTCACTTAATCGGCTAATTCATCCTATAAATAGGATATATATATATATAGAGAGAGAGAGAGAGAGAGAGTAAAATGAAATAAAAGCACTAGACTTTCCTCCACCAATTTCTCAATCACATGTCCATCTCTATAAACATATATATATATATATATATACATCCATACATACATCCATCAATAATACATACATATAACAATATATATACACACATAATATATATTATATAAGATATATATATACACACACGCGAGTGAAAAACAATACACATAATTAATATTCCTATTTGTTATTCCTATAATAATATTTACAACAAATATAAAAATATTGCAGTAGTATTTCACAAAATCTGATCAAATCTTAGTGGAACAAGAAATCGCCATTCCAACATGAATGCAGAAACACCAAATACAATGGCTCAATTTAGAACTGATTATATAAAGAGATTACTATTATAATACTCAAGTAGAGATGACATTTATTCTTCCATATTTATAGGAAGGTATCCGGACTTCCAACCTTAAACCAATTGATGGTATGTGGAGTGACCCGGATATATTCAACACTCCTCCTCGAGATGATAATAATCTCAAAAATTCATGCAGGATCCAAACCCAACACGGGCATCATAGCTCTAATATCATATTAGGAAGGGATCCAGACTTTCAACCTAAAACCAATTGTTGATAGGTGGAGTGACCTTCATCACCCTTATAAGCCAATGGAAGATCCCATATTTTTCCAATGTGGGACATATTAAACACATACGATTTTGATTTCGACATCTAGAGGAAAAATATGCCCACAACATAACTTCAATTGAAGGCAATACGCACCTAATTAAACTACATGAAGACAAACCAAGCCATAAGAATTGAAAACCAGACTTATGCAATATTTTGTGATACATTTTAAAATTATTGTAAAAGAAAATTGAGAAGTAGCATTGGCAATATGAAAAGGCTAGCCGAGAGCAAGAACCAATTTGGTATATTTGGGAAGGATTAAGAAGCAGGATTTGGAGCACTTCCTCACTTGAAAGCTCTGTTGCCTACGTACTTGCATGCATACACACACACACACACATATATATATATATATGTATTATACAAGTACCTTTTGAAGCGACTTAAAAGACCAGTGGGATAAGCAGACGTTATAATTTAAGGTCATATTCTAGTGAACTTCAATACTCAGTCAAACCTAAAACTTTTCTTCAAAAACTTATTGAGACAAAGGGAATAGATTAACAACGAATGCATCAAAAGAAATATCTAGTGATACGTTCAGTAGTGTTCTATAAAATGCATGTTCCATTAGAAACATGACTTGTGCTAATGCAACTTTTACTCTATATATATATATATATATATATAAATAAAAAATAAAAAAACCCCTAAGATTAGATGGTAAAGACAGACTAGATTGGTCCCATTTAATGCCTGTAGATTGGGGCCAACCCATCCTAACAAAGTCACTGAAGACCAAAAGCTTTTCACAACTCCCAAATTAAAACTACTTGACGACCAGGAAGATTAGCAGCCATCAACTAAACGTCTAAATGACAGTTAGGTGAGAAAAAACCACAGACCACACTAATTGACAGGTGAATGCATATCTGGTTCATAAATTTTCTTTTAACAAAAAAAAAAAAAAAAGAAAAACAATATCCAAAGTGTGTAACATTTACCGGATTCTGACCTGCTTTAAAAACATAGGAATATGGAGACAAGGCTCTTCACAAGGGTAATCCTACTCAATCTAACCACCAGATGATTCATGGCTTCCAGGACAAGTATCGCTTCAACCTATAGTAACCATTTGCAGCAAAGATACTGCTGCTGCTGCTGCTGCTCATCAGGTATCAACTTCTGATCATTAGCCCAGCCACAATGAAGGTCAACCCCCAAACAGTAAAAACCCAAGAAAATCAAACTAGAGCTTTTAAGGAACAGTGAGTTCGGGTTTCTAACTAAGCTTTAAGGAAATATCAACTAAAGCAAAATCCAAAAATTGAAGCATAAATTTGTAGAAATAATCTGGGTAAGGTAATGAAGCTGAAGCAAAATTGAAACCTTCCAACTTTCCGAATCTAAGAATGTTGACAAGTCAAATCATGAAGAAAATCTTTTCTCAACAAAAACCGGCTGCTATAATTTAGTAAAATGCATATAGACTTTAAAAACATCCTACAGCATCAAACACAAAATTTGAAGTGTTGCCTGCTTAAAATAAGGCAACATGCAAACCGAATCACATCTGCTTTAAAATAGGTGAAAGGGCAAAATGCATAACTTTGACTAAGTATCTGTGGTTAAAATAAGTTAATGCCATCATGCAGAATGGTTTGCTTGAAGTGAGTGGATAAAATGCAAAATTATGACGCAGCATCTTTTTGTTAAATCAAGTGAATGGGCAATGTTGGTTGAAATAGAAATTTTGTATTTAATGTTTGCCCTTAAGTCTAACTGCATGAGCAAGCAATAAACAAACAAGACAAGGCAATATGTGGCAGCAGCACTGATATTGTTAGCTTCTCTGCATTACAAATATCCTGCAACAGAGCTGTTAAGATCAAACTATGAGGAGTGTTAGTCAACAATCCATCAACTAAAGATGTCATCCTTGCAGTATATTATCAAGAGCAATAAATTTAACTTTTTGGCTACAATTAGCAGACTATACCCATTTAAAACACAAAGCAACACAGTAATTCCAAATTTGGACAGTGCAGAATAAGAAAAAAGCATTTATAAGAATTCAACATAAAGTGTAGAGTGTCAAATATATTGCAAAATTATAAGAGATTATCAGGTGAAAATGAATGTTGGAAATAGAGAAGGACAAATAAAAACCCTTCAAAATCAGGGAGAGACAGATGTAGAGTATTAGAAAAAGAAGTAGAAATATTAGCGATAGTTCTCACTCCCTTGAAAAGTTAATAGACCGAAATAAGATAAAATTTTTAAAAATATTCAACAGACAGGAGTTCAGTAAACTAATACAGGTTTTAGACTCTATTCTTTAGGCAAACATTATCTTTTTGCTACAAGGAAAGACTTCATTTGCATGATTGCCCGAACTTCAGAAGAGTCACCAGAGTCCAAAACTAAAAGTTTGATGCATTTATGAAGAATCTGCACAATGAATACATAAATCATAAAAAGACATTTGGAAAGAAACTTATTTTTATTCAAAGAAACAAATAAGCTGAAGCCAACATTTACCATTAAAAAGTTTTTAACATTTAACTAGAATAGAAGCATGATAGTCCACCAAGGCAAAAAATATTCACCAACCAAAATAATTATAAACATTATATCCTGAATACAAAAACCACATAAATACTAGGTGCTGGATATAGTCAAGTTATTCTCTATATAGGAGCAAATCCAGACGGAAGAAAGATGCCAAAAGTGGTTACACAATTACATTATAATAATGAGCCTTGCATATCATATATCAGAAAATATAATTTTTTTATCCCATCCCATCCCATCCCAAAATTATATCGCTCTTTTATTTTGAAAATTCAGTATGGTTCACAGCAGGAAGATCCACAAGGAGGTCTACGTAATAGCAAGTACGAATTCTCAAGCCAATATAGAGACCATGCACCCATGTTCATCTTTAATTAAACATAATTACATATAAGTTCAGCTCATATGAGTTAAATTACAACAAATTGATAGAGACTCAAGCTCCATTTTGCGTTCCAATTACTTCATATCTTTCAAGTGAAGACAAGTTAATTATAACTTGATCCTAATCTCAAATGCAAACTAATCCTCTACCAGAACAGGTAAAAAGCTTAGCTCCAAACACATGTGAAATGTTACTTGAAAGTTTAAGAATTTTAGTAACAAGCAAGCAGATACATACCTTCACTTACCTAGCGACCATGGCCCATGTAGGGTGCACCACCCTGATGTGGCCGAACACCACCTTGACCCATTGGTGGCTGGCCACCATAGCCGCCTCCCTGCATACCTGGCTGACCTCCATAGCCACCAGCATTACCCTGCCCACCATAGCCTGGATTATTCATCATAGATGGCACTCCTTGCGGACCTCCTCCAATCCCACCAAGCAAATTTCCGATGCCCAATCCAGCCCCCTGCGTGGCCAATAAGGCCGCCACAGCCTGCCCTAATGCAGCGGGAGGAACTCCAGGATTAAACCCCACTGGAGGAACAGCTGGCCCTGCACTAGGCGCCATCAGGTGCGCACCAGTGTGCCCCACACCACTACTTCCAGCATACCTCCCCTTCTTTGCTGGTTGGTGGTAATACCCTTGATTCTGCTGCTGCTGCTGCTGCTGTTGGGGCTGGCCATGCTGCTGGTTGAAGAAACCCTTGCTGTGCTTCGGACCATCTATAGCCTTCTGGCAATGCACAATATGTCCTTCAAAATTCTTATGTGGCTCTTCCAATGCCTTCTTTGCACTCTCAACACTCTTGTACACAAACAAACAGAAACCCCTAGGTTTCCCAGTCTGTTTATCCAGCCCTAAAGGCCCTTCCTCAATCTCTCCAAATTTCGAGAAGAACTCCAATAGTTTCTTTGGGTCAAGTTCAGCAGACACGTTACTCACATAAATCTTCCTCTGTGTATACTCTGACACAGGAGGCGTTGAAACTGCGGCAGGAGGTGGCGGCGTCTGGACTGGCCCTGCAGACGCTAGCTGGCAAGAGGTCATCCTACCATCAATTATCTTCTGAGGCTGCTTCAGAGCTTTTCGCGCCCCATCCCGGTGCTTGTAAAGAATGAACCCATAACCCTTCGATTTCCCAGAGTTTTTATCCCTAACAACTTTGCAATCCTCGATCTCCCCGTACTTACCAAATATAGGAGTAATCGTCTCCGTGCTCGCATCCCATCCGAGGCCATGAACGAAGATTTTGCAGTGCGCTGGATCCGCATCAGCCAACTTGTGAACATTCTCCATTATATCAGGATGCCTAGCAACCGCCTCCTTAATCAGAAGCGTCAACTGGTCTTTAGAAAAGGGTTCGAGAAGCTTCTCCAGCGGCTCTTCCTCTAACTCGTCCTCACCTTCCTTCTCAACTCCATTTTCCGAAACGGCCCGCTTCTCGGATATTTCACTGTCTTGCTCCATTTTCTCCTCACCGGCGTCTTTATCCATCTCCTCCGTCTTCCCGAGCTCCCTTTCTTCGCCATCGCCATCTTCCTCTCCCTCTCCCCCCTCTTCATTCACATCTTCACCGACAGGTTGGTCTTCTCCAAGCGCTGTTTCGTGCGTATCCTCACTTTGAGGCTCAGACTCCCGATCCGGCTCCGTCTCCACAGCCGGTTCATTGGCCTCCGCCAGCCCGGACTCCTGTGTACCTTCGGGAGCGCGGGATCTTCGCTTTCTGCCCATGGCGATTCAGAAATGTGAGGGTTTTGATCGGTGCGGTGGAGGCTAGGGTTTCAGAAATAATGATCCTTCCAGCGATTGCAGAAAGATTTTATAGGTGACGTCAAAAGCATTCAAAGCCTATCACTCCTTAATAAAAGAGCTAAGTTTAGGAGTAAAACTTCTCCCATTCAATATTGTCAATTTTAATCCTAATAAATTTTTTTATCGATTCTGGTTTTATTTAAATAAAAATTTATCAAATTTTAAATCAATTAATATAAAAATAATAATGTATTAATATGAATTTTTTAAATTTATAGTAAAAATTTAAAAATAAATTTAATTTACAATTTTAGAAATAGTATAAGATATAAAATAATTTATATACATTTAAAAATTTATAAAAAAATTTTAAAAATAATTTTAATTTATAATTTTAGAAATATAAAATATATTAAAAATATATATTAATATATTATTATTTTTATATATATATTTTTTGTAATTATTTTTTAAAATATACAAAATTGATCATTTTTTTATATTACGAAATAATTATCAAAAATATTTTTGTTGAATTATAAATATATATCAAATAATTTTAACAAAGAAGTAAAAATAATCATAAATATGACTTACAATAGAGTCATGAACCTAGCTTAAAACATGGTTATGTTTAGAATAGAATTGTGAACATGGGAAAAAACATAGCTGTATTGAGAACAGGATATCAACACGGGCAAAAAAACTACTGTGTTCAGAACATGGTCGTGAACAGGGGCATAAACACGGTCATGTTCAGTTCAGAATAATCAACACAGTTGTGTTGAGCCCACTATTGCCGTATTGGTGGTCTGGGGCCTCTAATCACCCTTTTGAGTCATCAAATACGGTTGTGTTCAAATTAAAACGGCTGTGTTCAGTCTCAATCAACTATAATGAGATTAAAATTGATAAATTTTTATTTGAGTTTGACCAAAATTGATAAGAAAATTTTATATGGGAACAAAACTAATAATAATGATATTCAATAAGACCAAAAATAACTTTTGCTTTAAGTTTATTTTATCCAACTTAAGTGCGTTAGGTTAATCTCCATCTGGATTGACATTATATTTTTAATTTTTCTTAAGAAAAAAAAATTACATTATGTGTGTTGTAATATTATTATAGGGATAACCAATAGAAATATTAATTATTTTTACTGTTAACACTATTTTATATATATTGTATTATATTATATATATTGTGTATATAAATATATGTAAATAGATATAAGTGTGTGTGTGGCGCTGTGTATGCTTTTATATATATATATATATGTG